>NW_015374153.1:55086-408071 GCF_001272555.1 Dufourea novaeangliae | reverse complement strand
GGACCATTTTGAGACTAATGACGTTCATTTTAAGCGCTTAATTATTGAGATATTCGCATTTTTTCATTACTAGGAATTTTCACTTACCTGTCGGTGTGATTTGGCTAGCAGTTTGAGCAAATTGCCACGGGTGGCGCCACCGGTCGCAAATAGTGGTATTCCGCGTTTAAATGCGATTTTAACAGTGTTCCGGTCGTTTATTGTTATTGTCAATGGCAGGGGATTAATCTTCGTTCTTTCAGCTACAAATCGAGTACTTTATCTAAACGAAAGCTATCCGTATAACGGTGTAAGGGCTGTCCAAAGTGAACTAAACGAGGTACGCGTGACGAGATACAGTGTCGACCGTTGCAAATAAATGTGATTTTAACAATGTTAAAGGATCCTTCAGATGTATGTAATATCGATGAAATGTAAAAAACACAAAATAATACAAATAATACATACATGTATGTGAATCATATTTCGACATACATATTACTTCGATTTGTCAAAATTATTACGTAAATAAATCATTTTTCCATTATTACATTGTTTTTTTTACATTTCATCAATATTGCATACATCTGAAAGGTTCTTTACATTTCTCAAGCGTGTGACATCACCAAGGTTTAGTACCAATAAACGCTACACAGTGTGGAAGGCGCGCATGGTCCTATGTTTATAACATTCCCTTACTTAGTTACTATCAAAGAGTTTAAACGTTGTACAAATTGTATAAACTATAAATTGTAAATTATAACAAGTTATTAAACACTAATTGTTATTCCGAAAGAGATTAGTAATTTCTGGAAGATTTATAGAAATACATTAACAAATAAAATTACATTTAGGTTATCACTTGACTAATTGCTTTTTCTTCGTCCCAGATGACGCAACAATATCCTTCTCGCGGCAACGAATGGTGTAATAAATAAGTTACTCATAGTTTCTTGATCTTTTTGGAAGATTAACGTCTATGCTCTTTACATTATAATTTTGTACTAGACGCTTGACATTTTCGATTTATTAGGGATTTGGTTCTAAATATTCCACAAGGTCACGTAAGTCGAATTAATTACAGAAAACTGGTATTTGAAAAGATAGACCGTAGAAAAACTAGCGCGCCATACTCATTTCTCTATGGAAACGCGGTTCACGCAAGATCGTTGTTCTTTTACTGTCTAGAGTTCCGAGGAAGCACAATTGTATTAGCTTATAGTTTTAAAAAGTAAAGAAAACGAAAGGATTTCAAAATCAATTTTAAAAATTACGATAAATTAGAAAATGGATAAATATCTAGAATGCTATCGAAGTAATTTCAACGTTTTTCGTTTACAAACACAAGAGCAATCGGTGCGAGAGGTAAAATATTATTACGTTGTATTGCAAAGCGTTACCGCTACGATCATTGTAATGGATACAATTCTATTGCCATGGGCCAATTAATTTCAGAATGATGCTACAGAAACGCGCTTCGATAAACAAAATTATTTGGAGGAGAAACACATTTTCGATACGTTTACTTTCTTCATCGGACATTTAATTGTTTACCAACCGGCAGACCCAATTCAGTATTTGTATAAATTACTCGATGACTGCATGCTTTTCAGATCGGGACTCAAAGAGCCACGACTATTTTGGATGAAAAGGTGTACATACATACATACATACATACATAGATATACATCTAAATAGTACGTGTTTCTATGGAGTCTATACACATTACGATAACGCGTACTTACATGGTTGTGCTGGTTAATCCTCGCAGGCACATCGATAGTATTTTTCAAAGCATTGATTCCAGTAATTCAGGATTTGTGTCTTTGGACTCTTATAGAAGTGTCATGAAAATTTTGAATGTGCATTCTTACAATTCGTGTCCTACAGAATGCGCACCGGGATATGTGGATCGGCAAACGTTTTACTCGGAGGTGTAAGATTCTCTTCTTCTTAACAAAAAAACGTCGAATATTCGAATGAAAGTTTTGTATGGATCCTATGAGAGTACGTACACAAGAAGCGTTTACACTGAACACTCGTCTCGTTTCAGAATGTGCAGCTTGGAGTACGAATTGATGCGGATCATAAACGGGATTATCTGATCTTTTTTCGCTGTTTGTGTCATCTCTAATCCGCGATAAATGAAACTAAACTCGAGAAAAGATTCAAAGGAGCCAAAGTAAAGGTGTAACGCTTAATAAATTTGATTGGTGTACCACTTGAAATTCTTGAGTAGATAGAATTTACCGGTATATGTATAAACATTGCCAGTTAGTATTACTAATTATTTTGTCCTGCGTGTTAATTTCGTGGAAAAAAAAACAGAATCAATTAATAATAAACGCAACCAGCGGTTGGAACTATCGCCATGAAACGTTGTACAGCCCATTGTACAATGTATATAAATACTCTAGTAGTAAGGAAAAAAAGGAGAAAGAAGACGAATCGAGAGAAACAACAACGTTATGTGTGATAGCTGAAGAGAGACATAGAGGAAAGGAACAAATAGATGGAGTGAAAGGGAAACAGATTGAAGTGAAAAGAAGGGTTAAAAGTGGAAGGGGGGGAGCGAAAGAGACAGACAGACACATACACGGAGAGAATCAAAGGACGAAGCGAGGAGACGTGAAACGGACGGGTCGAATCGCTCGTCGAACTGAAGCACAGACACCAAATACCGGAGTAACGAAGAATAAGGAGTAGAGAGAAAGGCGAGCAATGAAACGACACAGCCCGAAAGTAGTTGGGCACAAGAGTTCTGTAAAATGGTGACTGCGAATGCACCAATGTCGGTCGCGTCGTATAGGCTAAAATTGTTTGTGCATATTTCGATCCCGTTGTGTACACATCTATCTATACTTACCACCTTTCCACTCTTCTAGACGGCAAGCATGATCCTTCGGATATTGTCGACCTCGTTTGTTCAAAGTGTCCGCGATCGTACGACCGCGCGCCTCGAGGACGTAGTGTACAAAGAAAAGTGAGTAGTTTTCTTCAACTACTAAAATTGTAGAGACGCCACGGAAACGTGTTTTTTCGGTCGATCGAAGTTATTTTTCTGAACAGACTCTTTGTTTCTTCGATTCTAAGACGGTGATGTACTTGGTTGCCGTTATGTCGTTTATACCTCCCAATAACGATGACAAGTTTCGAATAGAATATTGTGTCTCGTGTAACATGATGGCGAGAATGTGTTGTTAAACGAGTGTGACATATAGTGATACCCGAAAAAGACGTAGCGATAAATGCGACTTGGGCACGGAATATATCTACGAATCGCGATCTTGCTACGTATATTATATCAATTTATCGTTTCGACAACGAAATTATTTACGTGCGATTCCGAGTGTTGATTCCCGCGATAATTATCCTCGAAAGTTAACAATGTAAATCGAGAAGGATTATTTGGTGTGGATTAATAAAAAATGAAAAGGTTTACGTCGTACGTCGGCGTTTTGCAACTTTTGCTGTCTTTACAACATATTCACCTCGTGTCATCAGCCCCTACGTATGAACATGCTGCCCTCCAAGCCGCCGATCAATGCGACTGGATTGGAAGGTTCGTATTCTTTATTTTATTCGTGAATTTTTTTAATACAATTTCCTTCGAGGCATTCTTTCGTTTTCGTAGTAAACGCGATTACACATTTTTCAATGCTCAATTGACTGACTGAACGCTCACGAGATACACAAATCCGATAAGTTTTTTTTGTTTTTTAACATTTAAATATTAGATCATATTAATTTCTTCCACCCTACCCGTAATTCTCTTCCTCTCTTTCTCGGTTTCGCTCTGTCACTATTGCCTTTCTCTTCTCTCTACTCTCTACTCTCTACTCTGTACTCTGTACTCTCTACTCTCTCTCTCTAAACTTTGTTGCTGTTGCTGTATAAAATCCGGGAAAGTACTCGTTGAACCTTTGTTAATAATGTGTCCACGTAGTACATATCTCTGAAAGTATACTTCGATAATGAACAACGAAAACTCGACGACTTTTATCGAACGTGAAACCAGTCGCACGACTTACGACCAAAACCGGTTTTCCGTCGTCGTCGTCGTCGTCGTCGTCGTCATTGTCGTCATTGTCGTCGTTGTGGTCGTCCACCAAGCGCGAACTCGAAAAGGATCTCCCGAGTTAGCGTTTGATTTATCATCTTTTTCTTTTGCAAAGAGTGGTTGGCGTGTTCTAGCGCGCATACCTTGTATGTGTATATAAATATATAGTACAGGCATACAAGGAGACGCACGGAAAAGAAAGTCGCGAATATACTTATTATTGAAACTTTAAATAATCGTCCGTTTCTGGTAAAGGTCAATGACACCGTGTATCGAAATACAGTGGTAGTGAGAGCATACGATAATAACTTCAAGTTCATTTCAGTCGCATCGAAGTAACGAATCACCTAATACATATTGTTGCGTTGCAGCGGAGGCGGTGGACGAGGTGTACGACCCGTGTACCTTCGGTGTTCGAGGGGAACTGTACTTTGGAAGTATCCACGCGGAGCTTTACGAGTAGTCCTCTCACCCCCGGTTTTGATCGAGACCATACCGAAAATTCACGTAGAATTCGTCGCAGGACGGGATAGCAACGATAACAACAACGTCGATGAAAGCATCATAAATAACAGCCGCAATATACCTCGATTATCCGGATTTCGAGCGTGCACCAAAGTTTCCGGTCCTGTAAGAGTTTACTTAGAGACTCATGGTAAACTTCGTTCGTTGTACACTCCACGAGACGGCAAGCACGAAGCCTCCCATAGATGTTTCTACGTTGCCGACAAGCAACCCGCGGCGCTATACATGGAAGCGGAAGAACAGCCCATGTCCGTTGAACGTCGTGATGTGAAGTTACAATATGATTTGGAACTACGCCGAGTCGCCGACGGTCGAGAAGAAAAATCTTGTCGACACGACGAAAAGAAGGAAGAGGAAGAGGATTGCAGGCCGTGCTCCATAGAGGAATTGGCGAAAGCCTACTGTCAAAGCGATTTAGTAGCCAGGGGTACAGTGAGCGCTGTACAGAAACAGCCGAATTTGGAAGCTGCCGAACTCATTGTCGGTATAACAAAAACTTTGCGTCAAATCGAAGAAAACGAGGTACGTATTGGCGCGCAGAGTATCTCGTAGTCGTCGTAGTTGTGCGATACCAGTATCAAAAACCGTCTGGCTCTCCGTGGTTAAACGAAGTTGAAACATATCGCGCGGTCATCGATCGAAAGTAACTTTATTAACAAATTGAACTTTACTTTCTGAACAGGCTAACAATGATGCGGACGTTGTCGGATTGCTCGATCGAAGAAGCGTGCATGTCAGAGTGCCCACTGCCTGTGACGCGCGACACGGTCAGGGTGAGTTTGTGATAATGGCTAAACGAAGACTCGGTGACCTCGTTCTGGTATGCGCGCCAAGGTTGGAAACTTGGGCAATAACGGTTCGTGAACTGGAAAGCGCACCTTGTGTTCTTCGAAGTTAGCTTTGGATTCTCAATGAGAAATATGCCTGTAAATAAACTATATTTTCTTGTTCTATACTATATACGAATATCGATCTCCGAACTGTGATATTGTTTTGTAAAAATTTTATCGTAATGAATATATAATATCTTTCCTGAAATAGTCTCGAATAACTCTCTGTACTTAACTTTGCGATACGAATCATCCACAATACTGTATCAATATCTTCAATAGCCAGCTATGTTCTCCGCTTCTTTAGCGTGTAGAACGGATAAGTTTCATATTTCTTCCGAAAGTCTACATTCAACTGTCGTTTGCACACGTGTGATGCGCTCACGCTGCCGCCCTATTCTTCGAAAAGTTTCATAAAAAATCGATTCGAATTATATTTACATATAATAGGTAAATACCGTGTCGTGTCAATTTGACTGGTAAAGTTGCAAAAAAAGGGGTTCTTACTTTTCGTCACTGAATAATTTCAAGGAGTTTGCTTGAACTCACAATAGTTTTATATCAGTTTTGTAATCGCATGTAAGACAAGAATTCCATTCGACATAAAGTTTCATTCTGATTCACTCGCATTACATGAATTAACGTTTAATAATTTCACGTTTGTGAAACGACCGCACAGCATAGAAACAATATAAAGTTTTATCTATGGTTGAATCTCGTATCAACAACTAACGTACGTACGTACATATGTATGTATACAGAGTATAACAAAGGTATTATAGGTCCCTGAAATGGGTCACTCGTGAGGTGATTTGGAACAAGTATTTTCTTAGCAAAAATCTTATCCGAGGCTTTGTTAACGAGATATTAACGCAGAACTCCGACCAATCAAAGCGCGAGTCTATAGGCCGAGTCCTCTACTTGGCTACGTGCTGCGATTGGTAGCTCTCTGAGACTCGCGCTCTGGTTGGTCCGGGTTTTTCCTTTTAATATTTCGTTAACAAAGCCTCGGATAACATTTTTTCTATGGAAAAGCTTCTTTCAAATCACCTCACGGGCGATACATTTCAGAGATCTACGACACTTTTGTCACACCCTGTATACACGCGGACGGACGTATCGATAACGACGTTACACGCATCGAGTTCTTACACGAAACAAATACCTATAAGCCGTTTGCATCTGACCACCAATTACGTAGCGACGGCGACATAGAGTCCCCTGTTTCTTCCTTTGTCTAGTCGTTGATGTATAGATTGAAAGTTAGGCAGGAACTGGCTACAGTCGATTCACATTGACAAAAAACCTATAAAAGACTTGCATTATCGCGCGAGTTTCTCCAATGAGACGATAACGTAAAGAATTTTGCAGAATATTTCTTTTCTTTCGTTATCTACTAATCGAATCTCCATTACAATTATACATGTAATGCGAGCTACATTCACAAACAACGACATTAACAACACAGATTACACCGACATGAAATACAATGTGATCGTTAATATTGTTGAAGGTATTGTTCTCTGCCGATTATCGCGTAGTCGTGTAAGGATAATTAGGGCACAATGGCAACACAAGATCGTCCATGTTCGGCAAAACGACCAATTTTTCGAATTCCCTGAGTAACTTAGCCTCTATCCATTTAGTTACGTAAACGATATTTACCGTTCTCTCGCCAACCGCGGGTTTTACGGTAAAAGTTACTTTTGGTACTGGTTTGAAACCGTACCATAAACGATCGGATGGTGCTGGTGGAATGTTTAACGAAAGACATCCCTCTACGCTCGAGACGGTAACCATTAAGCGGATTTCCGTGTTCGAGACGCCTTCCATTGCCCTTCGTACGTAGGACAGCTCGGTTGCCTGATTATTAAAACAGAAACAGAAAAACATTCGACAACTTATTAAGAATATAGGATTTTCCGATACCACCGTATCATATACAATACTATACAATGCCGAAAGATTGCGTTCTAAATAAGATGTACTTACGTGCTGAAAATATTTATTCGCAGCTATTCTATCTACCACACTCAGAAACTTTTTCCCCGATGATTGCGCGATAGGACTGCAAGAGAAGGAAAAATAAACAAATTACCAACTTTACAGTGTATAAAACATAGCCACGCCGAGCCCTACGAGCAGCTTACGTTGTTGTCTCTTTAGCCGGACTGTACAATTGTGAATTATCGTCATCCTCCGTAGACGTTTCCGGCGTATCTTCCATGTCGCTGTCGAAAATTGGGGATTTAGTTGTCGATTTATGTTGTTCCATGGAAACTGATAGACCACCACCACCAGCACCACCGCCGCCGTTAACAGCACCGCTATTCGAAATCGATCCTGCTCTTGTTGTTAATTTCATCAAATTCAATTTGGTTTCGACGGTCATAGTCAAGGATCCTTTATATGTTATATCAAAATCCATCCAGAGACCTCTCTCGTTCGTCACCGGTTTCGTTACATTCTTAATGATAGGCGCTCCTTGACCTATTGCTACCTCCGAAACTAAAAGGCACTCCATAAAATATGGTAATTTTATACTAGATAATTTCCGTTGTATCTTCTCCTGTATCAGCTTTATAGTTTCTGGATACTTGTGTACGTCGAACAAAATACGAGCTACTAAACAATTGATCCAAAGCGTATTGTCGGTATACGGGGAGTATTCATTTTCTGAACTTGAAATACCAGTATCCAAATATTTTGCCATGTACGTGTTGTAGTTCAAATCAGGTACACTTTCGAAAGAATTGTTAGACGAAACAGAAGATTTTGATTCTGTCATTACGGTTCGCTGTATCGTCGTTGATATTGTATTTGATGTGTATGATGCATCGGTTGTGAAACATGATGTATCTTGTTTGTTTACGCCCCGGGATGAGGCAGAGACCAAACGTCTGTACCAATCCTCTTTCTCGCGGTCAGCTCTAGCAAAAACGAATAATTTCGTTTCGTTACTCAGCTTGTCATTGATCGAACGCGTTTTAAAAGAATTTTTTCTCAATCCTTTACTTTGTAACACTCCGTCTATCGTTTTCCACTCCTCTGTCTTATCGTCGTCGCCGCCGCCGCCACCACCATCGACTTCGTTGCCATAATCACCATCTTCTTCCTTCTCCTTTTCCCATTCCTCCTCTTGTCCATCCTTCAGTTCTTCACTTTCCACTTCCGCTTCCTTCTTCCGTTTTCTCTCCTCATCCTGCACCACTTCCCCGTTCTCATATTTCTGCTGCGGTTTCCGTATTCTTTTCTTATTCTCTAACATTACGTTCGTTTTATTTTTTTCGTTCTTATCTTCCATTTCGTCGTCGTCGTCGTCGTCGTCGTCGTCGTCGTCGTCGTCGTCGTCGTCGTCGTCGTTGTTGTCGTCGTTGTTGTCGTCGTCGTCGTCGTCGTCGTTGTTGTCGTCGTCGTCGTCGTCGTCGTCGTCGTCGCCCTCCTTCTCTTCCACCTCCGTCTCATAAACATATTGTTCTTTGTTCTCTTGTTTCTTCTTCCTTTTCTTTTCTATTTCTATTCTATTCTCCGTTTCTAGATTCGATCTTCTTCGAACTCTCCTTTCTCTTCTCTTGGTGTAATTACAATCATAACTGTGAAACATTTTTGTATTTCTTTTTACTTTGTCGCTTTCCTTAGTTATCTCTCCATCATTTTTTTCTGCCTTCTTTTGTATCTGTTGCCCTTCCTCACCGTACCCTTCTATTTCTCCATCTTCTGCGAATCCTGTTTCGCATTCTGTATATTCGTTGCCGAATTCATCGTTGTTCAAATCAGAATTATAATTTTCAACGTCGTCGTCGTAATCTTCGGTAGTATCTTCGTCCACTTCCGATAATCCTTCTTCTTCTTCTTCTTTTCGTTCTTCGGTTTGGCTTACAATAGATTTTCCGTCCTTTGCATTCGTGGGCCGAATTTCGTCTTCGCATTTTGCTTCCTTCCATGTAGGTGTGCATTTAGCATTCGATTCAGACACCGTTTGCCTGCGATCGTTGATCGTACCCGAACCTTTCAGCGTTTTATTACAAATTAAAGCTCCCTTGCTAAGAGTTATGCAAATTGGATATTTTTTACTCCACCTTCTCCTTCTAGTCAGTCCATAGGGAATGAGTTCCACCTTTGCTCCAGTCAAATTATAAACTCTCTTCTTAACGAATTTCAATTTGTGCTGCGATTCGTCCCAAACAGCCTTCTTCGGTATTTTTATTCTAGTTTCCATTATACGCAAAATACTTCCCTCCAGTCTGAAAAATATGGACTTGGTGCGAGCCACGTGATAATTACCGGGTTCGTAACGATATGGCAGTTCGTTCAGCCAGCCTTGAAATCTCTCGATCACAGCATGCTCCTCTACTGCCGGAATCTCTAAAACAGGTATTATTTGTCTACAAACAAATTTTTCATCCGATAATGTCGTCAAAATCGTTTTACACTTTGTTACCGTGTCGTAATACATGATCGCTGTAACGATACCCACTATGAATCCAATCCAATATTCCGGTAACGGAGTAATATAGTAAATGCAAGAAACAGCTATAAGAACAACGACTGACCTGTACGTTATTTGATGGACTACTTGTTTCAACAAATGTGTAACGATCACTTTAAACTTTATTCGAGCTGAAAGGGTAACCGAATGACTTCCGGAAGCATGTTTTTGGACGCTAGCATGATGGTTATTACTGTCGGGCGTTTTTGCTAATAATACATCGCTTTTCGTAGAAAGAGCAATGTCTTCCCCAACGTCGGGAGAAAATTCGGAAGCTTCGATGCCGCTCTCGACGCAATCATCTTGTAAACTTTTGTCTTTCAAGCCTGTCTTTATTCCGGAAAATCTTACGTATCTCACCGCATTGTCTCGTCGATCAACGACGCTAGCAGTTGGTTCGTTTACCTGCCTATCGCCTCCAGCCTTTTCATCGCAGGGTGTAGGTGTAGAGTTTCCCTGATCTTCTGAATCGCTAATACTAGAACTTTCGGCTCGAGAATGGCAAGGTTTCTTTTTGTCATTTTTTATATCTGAGAATTTCTCCTCAAATGTTTTAGTTATTTTTCCTTTGATTTCCGATAATACTTTCCATGGATCTAAAGACGGTGGTGTACCGCTCTCTGATATTATGTTTTCGGCACTAATTGACCGACCTTCCGAATTGTTTTCGGAAATATCGGATTCACGCGTGTGTCCCTTTTCGGAGCATCTTTGTGGTGAATAGGTTAGCTTCGATGTAATCCTTTCGAATTCCGGTGTAAGCTCCTTCTCTTCGTCTGTACTTGGATATATTTCTTCGAGTTCGTCGTCGCTGGCATGGTAGTGGATTACAGGAACCGAAGTCGCAATTGGTTTACCTTATGGAAGAAGGAAAAAGTAATCAATTAAGGAGAATCCCTTGTCACCAGCGATTTTATATGTATAATCGAATTAAAACGGAACATGCAGAAATGTATCCGATCTCACCTGTATAAATAGATATATTTGCCTCACCTTTTATCATAGCCAATGTCACTTTTCTTGGGCTGCGTTTGGTGTTCATGATTGTAAAATATTTATTTCAGCGATTGATCTTTACATATATGTAAATGTTCTTGGAATGCATAGCGTATAGAAAAATTTTCCGAATTGCAAGCATCGCGCAATTCCGCCGTCAACTTTGCTTAAATTATTACACGATTGACAACGATCGGACATACATCTTCGCTTGTGGATAGTAGGACATATGCAAGTTGCTTCGTGTCGTCTTTTCATGCTTGTTTGACAAGACGTCAGCGGTAATATTAGTTACAAACAATATCGCGATTCATTTTTCGCCTCCAGATGATAATTTTCTTCGAACTGATAACAATTCTTAACTCCACGATGATAACATTACACACACGTCCTATCGACTCACTTACTTGCACTTACTTATGTATGTAGGTTTTTTTTATGCACGGGGGTACGTCTTATAGGTTTTTCTTGGTCGATTTGCAGCGCCATAGGTGAGAAGGGCCAGTAACTTATGACTGACCATGACCATACTATTCCAACGGGAGTTAACAGGTAGTGTTTTTGTGATTGTCCCTGCGTTCAACCACAGACGAGATATAACAATAGACCTAACATCGTTTTATCTACTGATTTTTACAAACATCAATAGTAATGTAATTCATCGTACAATCATATTGAATACGTTTTTCTGTTTAAAGATCAAAGACTTACGACCGCAGTGAGCAAATTCACTCAAGATGAAAAAATCGCAATTACGGTCGTAAATGAAATTAAATCACGACCGTGATCGTGATTTTTTTATCTTGAGTGAATTTGCTCACTGCAATCGTAAGTCATTAATCTTTAAACAGAAAAACTTATTCAATATGATTTTACGATGAATTACATTACTGTGTAAAAATCAGTAGAAAAAACAAGAAATTGTAAAAGAATGATTTGCTAGGTAACATGTAGATTATAATTTATAATCATTAATTTATTCATTATTCTTCATTGTTTCTAATTATTCTTTCACTTTATACTATATAACTCGAATTTTTGTTTTGATGTCGGTAATATAAAATATAAAATATACAGATTATGTGTCGCGTGTAAAGAACTGTTAGGTTTCTCCACCAATCAGAAACGATCACGAGAAATCACGAAACACTGTGAAAAATTACCGTGATTGAGAACGAACGTGATCGAATCACGAGTGATTCACAAATAGCAGTTCACATCATCTCTAGTGAGAACGTGAGGTCACGGAGCCCCCGGTGGAGGCGCCATAGACCCTGCACGGTGAGAGCGTGGGGTCACGGATGCCCCGGTGGAGGCGCCATTGATCACGTGGGGTGAGTGCGTGGGGTCACGGAGCCCCCGGTGGTGGCGCTATAGACCCTGCACGGCGGCCCCGGTGGAAGCGCCATTGATCACGTGGGGTGAGAGCGGGGGTCACGGAGCCCCCGGTGGAGGCGCTATAGACCCTGCACGGAGGCCCCGGTGGAGGCGCCATTGATCACGTGGGGAGAGACCGTGGGGTCGCGAAGCCCCCAGTGAAGGCGACCTAGACCCTGCGCGGTAAGAGCGTGGGGTCACGGAGCCCCGGTGGAGGGGACTTTGATCACGTGGGCAGAGAATGTGGGGTCACGGAGCCCCCGAAGCATGCTGAAGGGACCCCGTGTGTGTGGGATAGAGATGGCGTGCAAAATCACTAACGGTGATTTATCACAGTGATCGCCGAATCACGATCACGGTCGTGATTTAACTTCATTCACAACCGTGATTGCGATTTTTCTATCTTGGGTGAATTTGCTCACTGCGATCGTAAGTCCTTGATCTTTAAACAGAAAAACGTATTCAATATGATTTTACGATAATTACATTACTATTCGTGTTTGTAAACATCAGTAGAAAAAACAAGAAATTCTAAAAAAATGATATGCTAGGTAACATGTAGATTATAATTTGTAATCATTAATTTATTCATTATTCTTCATTGTTTCTACTTATTCCTTCACTTTATACGATATAACCCTAATTTTTGTTTTGATGTTGTGTGAAATATACAAATTATGTATCGCGTGTAAAGAACTGTTAGGTTTCTCCACCAATAAGAAACAATCACGGGAAATCACGAATCTCTGTGGAAAATCATCGTGATTGGGAACGAATATGATCGATCACGAGTGATTCACAAGTAGCAGTTCACGCCATCTCTAGTCGCGTAACATACGTGTGCCGCTTTAAAGTTCGAACTCGCATCTTTATCTTTCATTTTTATTATTTCTCGACGACGACAACGTCAAGTTTCTCTTCTCTTACACGGGCGTTGTATGTATACATTTTTACATTGGTATCAAATAATATTTGAAAACTGTAAATTTTTTTAGTGAATTACTAATTTAAATTGAAGCAAGTAAAGAGCAACGTTAAAATATTGTTGCGATCATGCGCAGTATGGCTATTAATTGGCTGGGTTATAAGTGTAGTATATACAACGCACGTTTGTGTGCGTAATGTTTGTTACAATTATTTACGGTATTTTCTATGTACATGGATTTGTGAGATGTACTGTCGCGCGCGAACATACTTGAGCCACGTGTCCGTGACGTTGTCATTGTCCTTTGGATGCATGCGCGATATTGTTCGCTACGGCGAACACCTACCGAGAACAATACGTTGAAGTGCATTTCTACTTGTTTCATTGTCGCGAAATCGACATGCATGATAAAACAATGTAACTACGATTGCGGATTCTTTGGAAATGCATTACGCGTGTGAAAGAGGTACGTTGGTTTCGCTAAAAATGTGTACCACATGTGACGTTTTGTTTTGGGACGATCATCATCTTCCGTCGCTATTATTACGAGGACACAATGACAACGGTAACCGAATAGGAAAGAGTCGTTTCGACTTGTGATATACCTATCTATATATTTAAATATTGCAAGAAAATATTTACTACAGTCAGAGACAAAGAAATAGCACACTTTAAGAATGACTTAATTTCTATTGAACAGTGCAAATAAAATTCATTATATGTAGGTATATACATTTTTTCAGATTGCTTGATTATACTGTCACCCCCATTTGACTGCCGTTCAAAACTCTTAGTTCTCTTCTTACATATCTTTTTGTCTGTAAATATGACATTTTATCATTTTTCTTTCATGTGTATGTATTTTTCTGTAATGTAATGATTCGAGTTCGTAATGACCATATCGGTAAAATGACAATAAAATTGATTAGGGATCAAACGAATAGCAGGAAATATCTTTAAATAATTAACTAAATCCATACATATGCGACAAAAATTGCTGGAAATAAGTATGTGTGCCAACACGATAATGTTTCAATCCGTATTGAGAAAGTGGTAAAGTACTTTTCTATTAAAAAAAATTCAAATTTTGGAATCATCAGCAAGATTTTCCAATCTTAATTAAATCGAGAATTAATGGAGATATCTTAATAAACTATTGTTAAAATGTAAGTTCGTTTCATTTGTACACATCACAAAGAGACAATCTCAATAGAATATATATATATATATACATACATACATACATACATACATACATACATACATATATACATACATACACGCATACAGACACACACACACACACACACACACACACAAAAAGAATGTAATTTGCATTGGATACTTAATAGAAACTGAGTCATTCTTAAAGTCATTCTATGTTTTTGTTTCTAACTAATATTGCACGTTGTGCAGTAGTCTTGGTCGGTTGCATGGAAATGAAAATAGGGAAAAGAATTTCTTTAATCGATAATGTATACATTACTCTGTACATGGATCTGATGCAACAGACGTTTCATTGAAGATTCGTAAAGAAGATCGTCGCGGGCGTGCTTCGGAGAGAAAATGAGAACTGAAGATATCATTAGTTGTACAAAAGAACACGACGTTATACAGTTTTCTTGTCGTGTAAATGAATTTTGTTTTCCAAGGAGGATAGAATTTCGACTTTGCTCAACTGACACATGGAACTGTGCAATAAATCATTTTATAAACAATGCTACTCAATCCCTTCGCACAGATACTCTTCCTTGTTGGACTGCTCCTTTGCGTCACCGATCCGACGGAACAGTCCGACGAGTCTGACCATTTTCAGTCCTTGAAACAAGAGGTATGGCGATATCGCACTCGTTTAACATGATATTAAGAGAAACGTGCCTTTATGAAACGAAAATGCCAATAATCATCTTTTGGTGTGAACACAGAGACTTAATACAGAGTTAGTACCGGAACAAGATGAACCTCTCCTAATATTTTCTACACTAGATGGTTCTCTTGTAGGTATAGAACAACGCTCGGGAAACATACTTTGGCGGCAAAGCGATGGTAATAATATTTTGATGGTTGCATGTAGTCGAATATACATTTTTTCGAATCTAACAAGAACATTCACCGTATCTAAACGTGTTACAGAGCCAATTGTCAAAGTACCGGTTGATATTTCACGAGCTTCCACGACGTACGTACTGCGTTCTCATATACATATATTAGAGATGTGTAGCAGTTCTTTCTCTGATTTTCTTGTTTTCATTGCAGGCCAATGTTTTTACCAGATCCAAAAGACGGTTCCTTGTACATATTCGGAGCAGAAACCGAAGCTTTGAAGAAACTACCGTTCACTATTCCTCAGCTTGTGGCGAACAGTCCTTGTCGTAGCAGCGACGGAATATTATACACAGGTAGAAAGGTAGACACATGGTTCACCGTGGATCCTCGAACTGGACAAAGGGAGCAACTCCTAGGATTTGACACAGCGAAAAATACTTGTCCTGTAGAAATGCAGGATGGCGTTTTTGTGGGTCGTACAGAATACAATATCATTATGGTAGATAGCAAACGAAAAGACAGAAAATGGAATGTTACATTCTATGACTACTCTGCAGCAAAAATGGAACCAGAAGGAGTAGAAAGTTACGGTGGGTTAGGATTATTGTACTTTATCTACTGTTTGAGTATGTCAGAAACATATACAGATATATAGATACATAGGTATACCTACATGTACATATGTATATGTCCCTTGCAGATTTAGTTCATTTTACAACGAGTTCCACCGGACGTATTGTCACTGTAGATAGAAGACTAGGAATTGTACTCTGGGAGCTGGACGTGCAGAGTCCGGTAATAGCGGTGTATGTAGTGAGAAAGGAAGGCTTGCTTACAATTCCCTTTACCAGTGTTGCGGATGGAACGTTGGATCTTCTTTTGAAACGTTTCGCAAACAAACCGAGCGACATTCAGTTGTTGTAAGACTTTTCGTAGTTTAGTCCGGTTAAAAGTTGTCACCACCGATGCTTACGTTTAAAAAAAACTAACAAGTTTCTCTCGGTTACTTTTCCGTTTCTCTGCTTTTCGTAGTCCGACATTGTACATTGGTCAACATAGGCACGGATTTTACGCGTTACCGTCTCTGGTCGATTCAACAACGGCTACGATCTCGAGTAATATTGGACAGTTGTTGCTGGAGGGACCGTTGTCGGTTTCACAGATGGACAAAAATGATAATACAATTCCAATTTCCACCGACGATCGTGCGTATGCCGATGATAGCACCGATACTGTTGCTCGGTCGGATTATCAAACGGTCATCGCGTTAGGTAATCGTAGCGAGCAATCAATCTGTGTAGCGACGTAGTAATGTCGAAGAAGGAACGGCGTTAATTAATTCGCTCGATTTTATCGGAAATAGGACATTACGAAATACCTGCTGAATACAAACTACAAGATGAGCAACCACTTCAGATTACCGGTCGATCTGATCCTGTGATCGAAACATTGCCCTCCTCGTTACGTTACTTGAATTCAACGAAAGAAACGCTGCTGACACTTGACTTGGAAAACGACAGCAGATCTACCGGCAGCGTGGTGGGCAGTGCGTCGTGGCGCGAGTTGTTACGACACGCGTACATCGCTAGCAAAAGCTGGTTCCATCAACAGGAAAACAAAGGACTGAAATTGGCACTGGTCGCGTTATCGGGATGTATTTTAGCGATGTATTGGTATTTAAATGCACAGGTCAAAGAGTTTCAACAACGATCGCAGGTACTCGCATTTCTTATTGTACATATCTACGACCAGAGTATTAGTTTTGAATTCTGGCCGATACTTGAGAAATCAGATTCCAACAGGGTTCACGAGAAAGCAGCCGCACGAGCAATGATTATTATTATTATTATTATGGAATGCGATCGAACGCCCTCGCTGTCCCGGAAGATATAGGCGAAGGAGTGGTAAAAGTTGGAAAGATCACCTTCGATACCGGGCAAGTGTTGGGTAAAGGATGCGAAGGAACTTTCGTGTACAGGTAGAGAGCCTATGATTTTTTGCTCGAACGAATCGTACCTTTTCTCTCAGGACATTCCGCTTATGCGTTACGCGTGCACAGATCTATGTATGTATGTACGTGTGTACAAATTTCAAGTTTTACCGTTCCAGAGGTGAATTCGATGGCCGTTCTGTAGCGGTGAAACGTTTGTTACCGGATTGTTTCACGTTCGCCGATCGAGAAGTAGCATTGCTCCGAGAATCTGATGCGCATGCGAATGTTGTTCGGTACTTTTGCACCGAGCAGGATCGGATGTTTCGATATATCGCGTTGGAACTAGCCGAAGCAACTTTACAAGATTATGTCGCGGGACAATACGATAGACGAAAGATAACTGCAAAAAACATCCTACGACAGGCTACGTCGGGATTAGCGCACCTACATTGTCTCGACATCGGTGAGGTTTCTTGTTCTTGTTCTTTGACCCTTTGACTGTGGACGGCATATATCATACATGATACGGTCTCGTATTATTTTGATTATTTATTATATTTTAAGTGTATTTTCTAACCAATTTTAAATTCCAAAATACATATCTATATTCACTTTTCTATGAGAAATTCTTAAAAGAACTTTATGCGAACGCTACTGTCTCCCGTCCAGTGACGGCTGCGCAACATAGCTGACAGTATGTATTTTGATGACTTGGAGACGGAGGGCGTCACAGTCAAAGGGTTAACAACCCTGTATGTATGTATGTATGTATGTATGTATGTATGTAGATCCTTTAAACTTGAACGTAAATTGGATACTACTATTAGTGATCCTGGTCTTGGTCAATATCGTTCTGGTATTTTTCCGAGACTAAATCTAGCTTTTGTTGCTCCTATTATACAGTGCACAGGGACATCAAACCCCACAACGTATTGTTATCTGCGCCGGGACCACGTGGAGAAGTTCGAGCCATGATATCTGATTTTGGTCTGTGCAAGAAACTTCAATTAGGTCGTGTATCCTTTTCGCGTAGATCTGGTGTAACGGGAACCGACGGTTGGATTGCGCCAGAAATGTTAAATGGGAACAGAACGACGTGTGCCGTAGACATATTTTCTCTCGGTTGCGTTTTCTATTACGTTCTTTCTGATGGAAAACATCCATTCGGAGATTCGTTACGACGACAGGCCAACATTCTTTGTAAGACCCCTAATAATCCGTTTGTTTGATCGTTTTAGTTTTCGTTTTCGTTTTCGTTTGTCGGCAACGTTAAGGTTGTTCTTTAACTCCTGATAGTGAACGTATTCGATGTATCACAGGCGGTGAGAGCAACTTGACGGCTCTTCACGGTGGAATTTCAGAAAGCGACAAGGATCTCGCATTGGTGCTAATAAAGGCTATGATTGCTAGTGAGCCATCGGAACGACCACCGGTAATGGCAGTCCACGAGCATCCCATATTTTGGGAGCCCTCGCGAATTCTTGCATTTTTTCAGGTATTCTGTTTTGTACCCTTTACACGTATGTACATATGTATGTATGTATGTATGTATGTACAAGTTCTAGTCATATATCGAGTGATATGAATTTCGTCTACGTTTTTTACTGTACGCTAATCGTCTTCTCGGAAACAATGTTAGGATGTGAGCGATCGAGTAGAGAAAGAACAGAACGATAGTCCAGCTTTAATCGCATTAGAAACCGACAGCCATCGAATTGTACAGAGTGACTGGAGATTATTAATCGATGTGGAAGTTGCAACCGATCTTCGAAAATATAGAAGCTACCGCGGAGAAAGCGTTAGAGATCTTTTAAGGGCATTAAGAAATAAGGTAAAACTTTGAAAATACGAGAAAGAAAAGTGATTGTCAGTTTACGGTAAAGCATACTTTGATCGAAGAAAATATTGTAGGTAATTAAAATGGTACCATTTCTTTTAGAAACATCATTACAGAGAACTAAGCCCGGAAGCTCAAGAAAATCTTGGAGATATTCCAGACAAATTCACCGATTACTGGCTTTCTAGATTTCCCGGTTTGTTATCACACGCGTGGTGCGCCATGCAAGCGTTCCGCGACGAGCCAACTTTACGGAATTATTATCATGTTGATTATGAGTTTGTGAAGAATATTCGTAATATGGAATCGGTGGAAGTCGAAGCAGATCCGTATTCTGATGCGAGTTACGCGATACCACCAAACCTTTCCTGTAAAGTACGACAGGATAACATCGATTGGAGTCCGAACAAAACAAGATACCGAGGGCACCGACGGAAAAATGAAAAAAAGAAAATCGAAGTACCGCTTGTCTGGACCGTACCATCGTCGTCGAGTTAACAAGTCATTTATTATTTTCAGTGTTTTCATTTCTTTCTATTAGATCGAAACGTACGAGAAGACGAAGAGCCTGCACACTAGACTATCGACTCGTGTCTGGGTTTACTCTTTGTAAAAAGAACAATACATGATGCGCAAATTAAAAGTATTTGTAAATAATACAGTAATCGTTACGAATATTTGTAAATTATCGCGTTTTATTATAAATAGAAACGCAGTAAATCGAAATGTTTCATGCTCTTTTAAGAATGATTTCACCCCATGATTTAGCTGTGCGTATTTACGTACACGTAGTATGTACCTAGATGCGTGTATTTTATCTTTATTTTTTCGGTGTTGACGATGACGATGACGATGACGACGACGACGACGACGACGACCATGACAAATATGACAGCGACGACTATAATTATGATTATGATGCTGATTATGAAGAAATGAATTATTGATACGCACGCGCACGTACGAATATTTTCAGGTACACTGAACATGTTAACTGCGAAAACACGTCGATGAAACGTCCTCCAAATATTTCTTTCGTTTTCGCTAGATAACATATTCCTTGAGGCATTCCAGAGTTTTCTACATTAAAAATTCCTCGTTATGTTCTCACACGGCTTTGTGCGTGTGTGTGTGTGTGTGTGTGTGTGTGTGTTTCGTTAGTTTTTTAACCCGAATCCGTGGTAGACGGAAAAAATATGGACTAGACGCACAAGAGGAAGAGTATCTAGTTAATAGAAAAGTGTAAGAGTACGTTGACGGAGAAACGCTTAATTCTAAGGCGCTGGTTATAATATAGGTAAACCTATACAAGGAGGACACATTACGCGATACAATGATTGAGAATACTAAAGAGACAGCGCAGACGTAGCAGTGTCACTCTTCTTATCTCTTTAAAACGTTAAACAAGTCGACTGCTACCCGAAGGAACAACTTTATAAGACTATGTGGACAGGTGGGTAGGACTTTTGTATTTATCTGTGCGTATCTGCAGCAGTATACGGCACTGTTCGGAAAGAGTCGATAAATTTTGCTTCGCAGTCAACATGTTAAACAGCTGTCGTATGAAGGTACGTTCTCACGTAGACGGATTTTTCGTCGAACCACTGAAAAACCCTGTTTTATTCTGAATTTTCGCTCGTTTCTCTTCTCTTTCTCTTGTAATGAATTCAGGGTCGTTCCAGTATTGAACTTCGCCGCTTGCGTAAAATACAAAAACTACGTTGGTCACAACGAAAACGACAAGGACGATCCAAAATACGATTCTCCATTCGTCAAGATTCTGGTTCGGAGTTAACAGGCCGACGATGTAAGGTGTGATGATACCAGTTAAAGCGCCTATTCCGTTTACAAGAGCCATCAACGTGCCAGAGTAATTTGGACTAAGATCCAGCGCGTTAACTTTCATCCCTGGATAAAATGTGCCTGTAAAACGGTTTAACGGGATTACGACACAACTGACAGTTTATCAGTTGATTAATTCTAATAAGGGATTGGTGTATCCATGTTACGTACCCATCAGTGTCGTGCCGAGGGTGAACATTATAACGACAGTTGTTCTGTCGCATCTGGCGTAGGATGCGCCCATAACGAACACTGCAGGTCCGAGCGAAGCAATAGTCGTGCCTAGTTTACGTACGTTGGTCCGCGACATCTTGTCAGTTGTGATCATCCAATCGGCTATCCAAGATGTAATTACACTACAGATCCACATTGTTAGATAAGGTAACGCAGAGAGCAACCCGTTGCTCTTAATCGAATACTTGAGTACATTGCTCATGTATTTCGGCAGATCGTTTACCAATGTGAAGAAACCCCAGTCGTGGCCGATCTGCGCGGTTATCAATGCCCAAAGTGGCACGGATTTCAAAAGGTGCCTCCATGGTACCGAGGGTGGCTTTTTATGCGTATGCGCTTGCATTCTTTCTCTCAAAAAGTTTTTCTCCTTATCAGAAATAAATGGATGCGTATCCGGATTGTTGTAGCATGTTACCAGCCATATCAAGAACCAGAGTACCCCAACGCTACCGAACACGTAAAACACAGCTGGCCAGCCCATCGGTGAGTAATGAAGTATTATTCCGGACAACGAGTTCGCGAACACTGTACCGAGCTGAGAACCAGCGAATACCAACGAGCCAATCTTGGATCGTTCTTCCGGCGGTGTCCACTGTGCAAGCATCGTGTTCAACGCCGGAAACGTTGTGCCCTCGCAAAGACCCATTAACACGCGAAGGATAATTAGACCCGTCGATTCTCCAAATTCTACCACCACCGGTGTAATTAATGTGAACAGAGCGGTCGCTAGAATTCCCAGACCAAGGGAATGTTTTCCTCCAAATTTCTCCGCCAGCATTCCACCCGGTAAATGTGTTATCACGTAACCCCAGTAAAACGACGACAATATTATACCCTAATAAAAATCGGGGATATATAATTATTTTAATGATTGTCGGTGCGCGCAACTCCACACTAATTTTTTTATCTTGTTTACCTGAGTGAATACGTCCCAGTGGTACAGTTTCGCATCCGTTGATACCGTGTTGTTGGAATCATGTTGGTCTTGCTCCGTGATATTGCAAATATTACCGATGTCATTCGTGGTACTTTCTTGCGGGTATACCATCTTGGTAATGGTGATCGAGAGGCAAACTCTCATCGCGTAAGCATTGATTAATGCCAAAAATCCCATTACTGCGAATACCCATCGTTGCGGAATTCTCCCACCTGGGTACAACAAGTGTGACATACATATAAGTACACACAGGATATATGCATATATATATATATATATCGTTTATTTGTAATCGCCTCGACGAATAGAGGTCCTCCATACCGCCACCGTAGTCGCAAAGAAGAAAGCTCGAGGTCAACGGCGCGGAAGGAATGACGATTAGCAGAGCCTTTCCCTATTGGCAGCTGTCTAACGAGCCGTACAAACTTATCTAGGTAAAGGTCAGATTCCTTGCACGTAACAATGTGTGGCTTGGGTGCAATGCGATTTCGATTTCGGCTCGCGTCGCGGGAAGGCAAACGGCAGGAAAGCACGATCGGTCGATCGGTTTCAGAGGAAGGGAGGTAGAAAATTTCGGTCAAAATCCTTGAATTCTTGAAACAACAAAGGTCGTGCGTATCGGATGAGACCTTGAAATGATAATTCGTGACTGTAAACTGTAACTACATAGTACATATGTAGTTACATATCGAGAAATAGAACCTGAACTAAAAAGTCTTTCGTAAATGTCGTCGAGCACGTCTTCCGGACACTGTGACAACCTTCTTTCTGTGCTTCGAGGAAATGTTGTTCCAGAGATAAACGAAACCGCGAGTTTAGAGAGTAGGCCGTATCTGTAGAGTGTAGTAGATACGGTGGATTCGCATGAAAACTATTATTATTGCATGCCATGTCGTATCTGCGAATTTTTCCTTGTCGCTTCATCTTTACTTGACGTTTAACTCGACGATAAAAAACGGCATTAGCTCCTAAGCAATCTCAATAGCTCTGTGTATGTATGTGTGTATGTACATACGTGTGTGGCGTTCAAGTACGTACAATGCGGGTACAAGAAGTATTCTTATCGATCATGGAACACGCGTATCTTCTACGGAAAGATCAAGTTCATATCGAGAGTACTTCGATGGAAGTGTTTCACTTAACATACTAATATACAAGTATGTACATAGTAGATATACATATATGTATATGTATTATAGATTACGCGTCTAGCGTCTAACAAGGCATGCTCAAGCAGCTCAAGTCGTTCGATCACAATTAACAATTGAACAATCGCATAAATTTTTTATTTCCTTCGAATAAATGTCAGCAGCACATTCAGTATCAACGAGAGTTTATCTTATCTGCCGATGTACGGGAAACCCAAACACGAGAATCCAAAAAATTGCCTCAAGATAATACTTCAGGTCGATTTAATGACTGATTGTATCGGCAGGTAGACTCGTTGTATCGTCGAGAAGATAACGAGAAAGCGGTATTTGACTTCCACCAAACATTTATGTTCATAGATAATCGCAGGTGTTTTTAATTGCTGTAATCCTTGTTCAGAAACCGCATATTGTTTCCCCTCTATCAAATAACCGCGTTAACCTTGTTGTACATTAAAGGTAAAATGGCAAATTTTTTCTAGAGATCAGGTGCGCCACGTTTATCAAACTTTCTTGGACTTAATTTAATTTCGCTTCACTTTGCGTAGATATGTTATATCGTTCGAGAAGAAGCAAAAATATCTACATATGTATGTACATAGGTATCCTCTGCCAATAGACGAAATAGACGACACCGTTTTGCCAGCGGACAACGAACCGATCAACGAAACACGTATGTACAATGCCACCAGTTTTGTCGCCTATTGAGACAGAGTGTCGTGATAAGATGCGTTTGTTTATGACTTCTTCTTAACGCTACAAGTATCGACACGTCGGCTTACTACAAATACACTCGTTACTTTCATCATCACTCAAGTATACTCAACTTTAAGTATACTTATTTGTTGCAAAATTTTGAATGTTCCTGTTTAGAAATTCAATGTTCCTTCGTGAAATTTATAGGCGTTGATAATCGGTGACCACCCTGGCGATCAATGTGTTAAAAAGACTACATAAAGTAGGTACATACCTACCTACACGGAGCAAATATTACATATCATATACCTACAATATAGATATGTATAATTGACCACGCTCGTTTATAATGCTCTATAAATTGCTTATATTATCTTAGATATGCATTCATCGCGACACAACGGTTACGTTTCAGACAAAACAAACTAACTTACCGGACAATATGAAATTCAACGAACATACATATGTATATGTATATGTATATGTATATGTATATGTATATGTATATGTATATACATAGTTAGATAGGTATTACAATGAAACTACTAAAGCCGTGAACTTACAAAACGAAACCCGCGTGTAGTGTAGGTAAGTATATACGTGTCCGTTGCATGATTTAAGTCCCGTCATTATTTACTATGCAAACAGCCGTTGAGAGACGGCCTCGATCTATACGCAATGTGAATATTAATTTTCAACTAAATCTCGTACATGAGATCAAGTTAATCATTCCTTTTTTGTTTTTTTAGCTTCTATTGTATTTGATGCTGCGCGGGATACGTTCACATATACACATATACATACATATACATGTACCTACATGCATAGTAGTAGAATGGATATATACTTAATCTGATCACCTGCTGCAATATCAAATTGTAATTTTCTATTTATATTGTATTATAAATGTGCTGCTTGTATTTGTATGTATAATTATTACGAGAAGCAACTATAAAACATAGAAGTAATGGTAAAATAACTGCCGAGGGCTGTGAAGGGTGTTGTATGCACTGTATGTAGGTAAACAACGTGTCGCGCGACCATTAAATACAAATATGTATAAACATATGATAGCACTTTGAGGAGTACTTACAAAATATTTTCCAAGCAGATATCATTCCGTCGAATATGTTCTTCGAAACCCGACTGTTCGAAGAGAATAGGAGAAATGTATCTATACAACTGGCGATCCAGCGCAGTTTCTTCGGTGGCGGATGATCTTAACTCTTGCACAAATTGCATGCACCGACTGCTCGCTTTCTTTCTTTTTCTTTTTCGCTCGAAAAACGTAGAATCGAGGATTAAACGAAAAAACAAACTTGATATTCGTTCGCAAAGTGTGGACGGTATGGTGATTCGTGCATACACCTCGGTCACATGGTGCGAGTAACTGAATCGACGCTCTCTGTGCGAATTCATTTTATACTTGTGCACGTGCTCTTCATTGGACGCAAAAAGGGAAAGGAAATGTGGATAAGAGACTAAGCAGCGTAGCACTGGTAAAAGTTGACACGGAGGAGGTACAACCAACCGGGAGGGGAAATGATAACGCGACGAGTATACATATATGTATACATGTATACTCGTTTTTGATATTTTACGGGTGTCCCATACATCCATCTAACTCTAACTATGGATAGATATCGGCATTCAATTAAATCAAGCACGAAGCGAACGATGAATCAAGTGGGGGTGTTCTAACGATCAGAAAAACAGAGAATCTGATCCGGTCGTATATGTGTATGTATATACATACGTGCACTTTCTTATACATATATGTATGTATAATATCGTTCGTGTTCTCTTGAATTGCGCTGCTGAATACCTCTTCCTAAGCAAATTCATTCGTTTTTCCGAAGCAACCTTATTTTTCATCGGTTATCCTTCACCGAAACGGCGCAAAAGCTGAACTAAAACAGTTGAACGGGAATCCTCTAATTACAACAGATCTATCAGTAATCCAATAAGCCATTGGCTTAAACCGACCTGATAATAAATATCGAGTATAGTTCATACGCGGTGCAAACACGCGAGTAATACCCAGCAAATACAGTGTATAAAAAGCTTCCTACAATCATATTACCGCAGCGATAAGTATCGTCGACAAATTACGTCGATTGCACAAAAATTCCAAGATGAGACTACTACAATCCTGATGACTCTCCAAAGAATCGAAAGCATCAGAAATTTTCGTTTTTCGATCTGCAACGAACTCCGACACTCCGATAAACGATATATTGTTTTGGTGTAGTGTGCTGGTGGTATAAATCCTGATACACATAGATACCATAGAATAGGGAAGTTAACTCCTCCAACATTTTGTTATGCATAGACTGATACCTTGAGGGAAAAAATGAGAACAGTAACAATATCTTGCCACGAGAAAACATTGACAGTACTCCGATATCCATTGGCAGTCGATTACGATTGCATAAGCGACACAAATTGTTTCCTATAAAAATGCAGTTTTTATCGAATGCAGTGTTCATAATATCTTACACACACACACACACACACACGCACACACGCACACACGCGCGCGCGCATGAAAAAAACACAGAATGCAGTTTCCACAACTTACGATATAATGTTCGCAAAGATGTGTGAAACAGCGACCGTACGATTACAAAAATTTATACCATCTCGTTCGTCGATGATCACACGTGATCAATGATAATGAATAGCTGTCACTGTTAATAGCATGGAATGAAGTGTCATTGTGATAAAATCAAACAAGTTTGACAATAGATAGCGCACAATTGCTCGATCGCGATAGGCCGCGTCTTCTTTTATAATATTAAATTGGTATCGACAGAAATATCACTATTTTTTCTAACTGTACAACGACTTTATCTGCATAGAAGAAATATTAGTTTTATGAGAAAACATGTGGTAAAAGAAATAAGAAAGTGGTCAGATTTTATTCCAAAATAAAACGATAACAGCGTTAATAACGAGACTCGGAGAAAAAGATACAAAGAAAAACTGATTAATACCTAACATTAACTCGATCCCTTGTTACTTTTCCTCAAGCCTTTATAAATTTGAGGTATTTCGCTTGCGCCTCTTGCACTTTCGTCTTTTGCTCTAGCTTTAACATTGTCCAATTTGTGCGTCTATAAACGTACATTATTGTTTACCATATATGTGAATATATGGTACATAAATTTCTTAAAAGTACAAAAGATACTCACGCATTCTTTTACTGTATACTTTTTAAATAAATCAAACAGATCATGCACGGTCCATGAAGCTTCGTTGGGTTTGCCTAGTTTTACAAATGGGCATTGCGACTGGTGTTTTCTATGTTCGGCCCTGAAAATAATTCATGGGAAATAAGGGAATATATGGAAACGATAAGCATTAACTCTGTTGAGAAACAATGATAAAAATTTGCGTACCATGGATCGTCGTCTGGATCCCAACCATCGAGCTGTTTCGAACAAACGAAACATTCGACCAAATCTGGTTCATCTTTGCCGCCAACGGCAAGAAATCCAGCGGCAGCCATTCGTTCAGGATTGCAGGAATTATCAGACGACTGAAAGGGCCAGTGTTGAAACGTTTGTAATCTGCCGGCTTTCCAAAACGTTGAAGTCGACTCTCTGAATAAAAGTTAACAGTTAAATGACAGCGGTATTACTACTCAGATTAGAACGTACAATCATCGACCATAACACAAGATGTTGTCGACTCTCGGATTGTCACTTACGGTAATAAATCCATGATCTCTCAGACAAAGTGTTGAATTCCTCTCGAAAAGATATGTAAAGTAAAGTAGCAACACTTGGAAAACTTGGTTCACCCCGTATTTGGCGCGCTAAGATACCTAATATCTGTACTTATCTGTGCTCATACAAATATGATCCAGTATGATCGTTGCAAATGTAAACAAGCGTTTACGACGCCTCGTTTAGTGTTAACCAGTTTAACCAATCTTGTACTACGACGAAACCAGACAATCGGTATTGTAGTGCATCACGAACTGTTGTCGCTACTTGTGAACTACTTTACCGACGTTTACGTTACAAGCTATCACTAGCCATACCGTGCCATTTGGTGCCATTTCCTTTATCCCTTGAAATAAATACATATGCATGTAAATACTATACTTTAGGTTCCATTTATAAGTATAATTACAATATGTACATACGGCTTGTAGTTGCCATTTGCTATGCCCACGCTGCCAGTTTCCATGCGTTGTCCTGATACATAGAGATAAGTACAAGATACTTTTATTTGAAAGACTGTCATGACAACGCCACGAATTACTATTCGGCTGATCTCGTTGTTTAGATACATATAGGGCGTATACGGAACAATTAATTGGTCGATAAAGTGAATAAAAAGTTACATTCAAACGCATGTAAAACGTACTTTCTATTGTGAACATGAAACAACTCGAAATATTCGGAGTAATAGCATTTGACGGTCAGTGCCTATTATCTTTCATTATGACATCCATATCTCTGAAAATTATAAAAATTGTCCGCTACTTTTGATTAATCTTTTTCTTTTCGTGATGTATGTACGTACACTTGTTTATATGTACTTTACGCACGTTCATAGGTATCATAAGAAATGGATTGCGTTTACATCCGGATGGAGAACATCTTGTATACCCGATGGGCAACAAAGTTACTATGAAAAATATAGAAACTACTGAACAGACATTCCTTGCAGGTCATACAAATTTAGTTTCCGCTTTGTGTATCTCACCTTGTGGAAATTTTATAGCTTCAGGTCAAGTAGCCCACCATGGTTTCAAGGTATGTGTATAATCACGATAAATTTTCTTCGTTGCGGTTGACTCTGCGCGGACCTCGGTTTGAATAATCCAGATGAATATTATTCTTGTTACAGGCAATGGTTATAATATGGGATTACGAGAAACGTAAGCTAAAAGCTAGTTACGATATGCACAAAGTAAGAGTCGAGGATGTGTGCTTTACGCGAGACGAACGATATCTGATTAGTCTTGGAGGCAGAGACGACGGTTACATCGTAGTGTGGGACATTCAAAATGGAAATCCACTTTGTGGTAATCTCATTTCATTCGGGTCGTTTTCAGTTCATTTTGTGATGAAATTTTTCTTTCGTGACTCACTGTCTAGGTAGTTTCGCTGGTAAAGAAATGTCGGGAACTGCTTTCACGATTGCACGCACGAATGTTCATAACGCAAGTTTCATCAGTGCCGGTGAAGGAACCTTCAGGGTTTGGCTTGTGAATCCGAAAGAACGAAAACTCCAAGGGATCGATGTTAAGATCGGAAAGATCAGACGTGACATTAACTGTATTGCTGTTGACGAGAAAGACGAATATATCTATTGTGGAACAACGTCTGGCGATATCATTAAAGCAAGGTCGTTTAATTAAGATGCTATTTTCTTTTTTCCTTCTAATTTCGTTTTTTCACGAATCCCTTATAATATTTCATACGCAGGTTAAATGCGACGGAATTACACCTGTGTCCAATTATGACTGGATGTTACTCAAAAGTACCGCGTGCAACGAAAACAAAAAGGACACGCGAAGAGGGAGCGGTACACGTATACGCAGGTGGCGTGAAGAATTTGTTGCTTTTGCGAAAGGAGAAAATAATAGTGGGTGCTGGAGACGGAACGATCGAATTAATCGAACTAATAACAACGGATGCTACACCCGTGAGAAACGGATCGAGGAAATTACTAGTTCTACCATGTATAATAACGGTAAACGGGACAAGACCCTTTTTCTCGAATGCGAAAAAGGTTGTGCTCGCTTATTTCATTGTCTGATCGCGCCTGACCACCCCCGTATCTACCTGTACGTATCTCTATGTATTTAGGTATACATGTTATTTTATACGTATGTGTGTAATGCGTATGCATACATACATATGTACAATATGTTGTACTTATCAAAGAGGCGATGCGCGTACGTATCGCATTCGGGGTTGAAGGAAATGAAAAATATCAAACAGTAGAACTTATTCGATCTAACGAGAGCCAACATCAATGTTACTTTTGTCAATAGCATCGAACAGGAAACGTGTGCGGCACCGTGACATCCATGATCAAGTACAAAGATGATTTTATATTGGTGGGAACATCCCAGTGCGAGATCTATGAAATCCAAGTGTCGAGCTTTCGTACGCGTTTGCTCCTCACTTGTCACACCAGTTCCATATACGATCTTGCTTTCCCACGGTAAACCGCGCTTGTAAATCATTTATTCGTCACAGCAGACACATACATAATAGTACAGGGGTAAGCGGGCCGATAGCAAACATTTGCTCAGCGAATCGTGTTTGCAGGAACCGTTCAGAGATATTTGCAACAACTAGTAAACACGATATTCGAGTATGGAAACTGAAAACGCAAAAGGAACTGCTTCGAATCACCGTTCCAAATTTCATTTGTTCAAGCCTCTGTTTCGATCGGAACAGTGGTACTATAATATCTGGTGAGTTTATTATTGTGTAACACTTTTAGCATTTGAAATTCAAACGTTCTCTCCTTATGTGCTATCCCCTATTGTGTATTGGACAAAAGCTTGGGACGACGGAGCGATACGAGGATTTGCTTTGAACGGCGGTAATCTTCTATTTGTCATCGATCGAGCGCACACAAGATCCGTGTCTGCGATTACAATTACGAACGACGATTGCAGACTCATTAGCGGTGGCTGCGATGGTCAGGTATTGTGAATGGTGAACATTTACACTAAGAGTACTTACAGAAACGCGCGAACCTAGGAGCATTCCATTCCACGAATAGAGAAATCCTGCTTGCTGTGTAGAGACCTTACTTGCTCTTTGATTTCATCGTGCTTTTATTCAGGTGCGTGTATGGAATGCAAAATCCGAAATGCGACAATTGTTACACGTTTTGAAAGAGCACAGAGGTCCGATCACATCGTTGCACGTTTCGTCCGATGATAAAAATCTAATTAGTTCCAGTACAGATGGTACATGCATAATATGGGACACGAGGTAGTAATATCGGAGCGGCACTGTGTGTGTGTGTGCCGTGCCGAACGATTAATCCCCATCGCATCCTTTATTCCACCGCGAATAATGTATGTACATGTATATGTTGTCACGTAGGAATTTTACAAGAAAATTCGCGTTGCGGGCAAGTACGATGTTCATGGCAACGTGCTTCCTCCCTAGCGGTGTCCAAGCTTTAACGTGCGGTACGGATCGTAAGATAGCTTACTGGGAGACATTGGATGGTTCGCTGGTGCGGGAAGTAGAAGGTTCTACGACTGCCACGCTAAATGCTATAACTGTGAATTACGACGGACAACATTTTCTCACCGGATCCGATGATTTTATTGTGAAACTCTGGGAATATCGTACCGCAAATATTGTTGCAGTTGGTCTCGCTCATGCAGCCCCTGTTACTGGCTGCGTTTTTTCGCCGAATGGTCAATTTATAATCACGGTAAGCGCAGACGGTGCGATAATTCTGTGGAAACGGCCGTATGAAATGTCAAGCGCGACAAACGATAACAGATTTGAAATGCCGACTACGATTTGTACATTGCGTGGGTAAGATGCGGAAGGACAAAACTAATGTCATAATCGCGCTGTATGGTAAAACTGTAAATCATGATGATATTCGCGAGAATTTCAATGCAAATATGCAAATATACATATACATATACATATACACATTCACCATTCACCATTCACCATTCACCATTCACCATTCATCATCGTGCCATTTCAATCAACTTGTTACATATACATCATGGGTGTTAATGAAGATTTAGTACATTTTCACAAGGTGGTTACTACATGTCAAATATTTCTGTATTATTGTGGTTTTTTGTTCGCGTGTGTTCTTCTTCTTGTGTGTCTAATATGGAGATTATATTTACGAGAAGACGAAAGATTTTACTTTTCCTGAAATTGCGGGCATACAATTGCCTATCAAAAGTCAAAATGCGGAGACGATATACATACATATACAACCAAGAACGGCGTATGTACGGATATGAATACAAACAAAAGGTTATTCCAAAATATCCGCGAGTCATTCAAAAGAAGATTGCAATTGTGCATACAAACAAAAAAGGCGGACATTTCGAACATACGGTGTGTAGTGTGTCTATGCCTTGAATTCGAGTGTTCTTTGAGGATAATTGTAAAGTTTTTCCAATAAAATTCAAATTGACCTCAGGGATCGATCGATTTTTATTTTGAACGAAAAATTACGAAATCAAACCTTACAGAACTGTGAAAAGATTTTAAGTTTGGAAGTCTGAAGTAAAGAAATCCAACTAGTTTCCGTGCAAATCTGATGTAATAAAATTATAAATTACAACATTTACAGAAACTCTGTCGATATATGTATGTTATACGGATTAGGTACTTGTTGAAGTATGCTGTAAATGTAAGATATGACAGATATAATTGTAGAGAATGACTGTTAAATAATTCTATACACTTACACAAAATGTATGGTTTAAAGATTCGTGGTTTATCCCCAAGCTTGACTTTTGCAATAGTGAAGTATTAACTTTCCATCTGCACCATAACAGTCGTACAAGTTTTTGACAGCTTGATCTGGTGCAGGTGCAAATGTCTGATTTACGTAAAGGAACTGATAAATAAAAGTATGTATTTATATTACAAACAATTGAGAAGAAAACTATGATACATATAATTCTGTGTGTGTACTCACCAGTTTTTCATTAGAGTCCAATTTCAGGTACCTTCTGACAAAATCTGAAATTCTGCCGATACAGAAATCTTGGCTAACAGACCACTTTTTTTGTTTCATTATCGGAGCATTACCAGTTGCTTTTAATAATATATCGACTGAAAAATCCATTACACTGTAAGAAAATTCTTATGTTTGTATAGCGTGTACACTAAAAAATTATACGTTTTACTTTTTCCCTTATCCTTGGAAATGGTGTGAACTTCATTTCGAACTAGAAGAGTCTCGGGGGGAATGGTTTCGAGGCTGACTGGCGCGTCTTCGTTCGTTATATTTTCTCCTGTTTCCTCCGTTTTACCAGGAATTTCTTGTGCAATAGATTCATTTCCCTCCTTCCCGGACATTCTGAGCGTTGGATTTATTTTAAGCTATGTAGAAATTCCATCGAATTAAAGTAATCACATTAAACCTTCATGGCTAAAATATTAAATCTGAAATAAAGATGCATAATTATTCAATTATAAATTTTCTAACCACACACTGACTGACAGAATTGACCGTGGACAGCAGATTCAAACCGATCGTGAAACAGGAATAATAACAATATAAGTACTACATATATGTATAGGTACTTGTCAATTTGGAAAGTATGTATGTATGTATGTATGTACATACACTGAAGCACAATCGCATTATTTACAGTCGCAACTATGCCGTTTAATAATATATGTAACTACAAATTAACTGTTGCGAATCTGCTCATTTAAATCAGTTTAAATACTGAATCACTAAATGATGTACCAAAGAAACCGTACTATGTAACAGAGGGGAAATTAGAGTGCCCACCAGTGTCCTCCCACTACGCCCGGGAAATCGGGTCAATTACTATCCCCACTTAATAACGCTGTGAGTGCCACCTAGCACAAAATTCGAGAATTAAAACTGCTTTCAGAGCACCCTTCTGAGATATGGGGGTACTAAACTCGTGTTAACAGTCGTCCTATTAGAGTGGAACCCCCCTGCCGTGTACCACATTGTTCGTGATTGTTCGTAGTACAGTCCTCGAACGAGATTCGCATTGCATTGTTGCATTAGCGTAAAGACTGGTAAGGAGAGATGTCACGAAGAGCTATCAAATCGATTAATTGGGCGGCTCTTCTTGAGCGACTTCCGGAATCTGAAAAAAATGTATACGTTACATTTAGGGCTAAATCAGATCAGTACTTACGACGGTTAGTAAAAATCGATCCACGGTAAATGTGTTACATAATGTCCGGATGCCTGCGTAAAACTCCACTGTTACAGTGATTAAATTAGTTTAAATTCTTCTTGTGTACGCATCGAGAAACCTTTAACATCTTCTGCTGGTTTTATTAGAAACATGTTTAAAAGTCTATTAACTCACTATCGGGCTGTCGATTGAAGTTGGTTATGAAAAATTTGGTAAACGACCGTTCGTCTAAAAGTAGTAGATATTTTGAACTCACGGAAGAACAACACATGAAAATATGACAGAACACATACAGTACATTGTTATATGTTTGAACATCTGAAATACATACATTGTTGCATGTTTTGCAGAATGACAGCTAACCCAGAATCACCACCAAAAATTGATTGGTCATACTACAAGAGAACTATCACGACTCCCGGTTTAGTAGATAAATTTCAGAAAGAATATGAAGCATTGTCGATACCTTACCCAGCTGACAAATATACAGCTGATATTGAATCTGAAGAAAAGGAAACTGTAATAAAATTTTTACTATGTCATCATTCATATCTTACATTTTAAAATAATTCTTACCCAGTAATATTACATTTTCTATTACAGCTTAAACAAATTGACAACTTTGTACAAGAAGCCAACCAAATGATTGAAAATGCAAAAATTGAAATAGAAAAAATCCAGCAGTTATTACCGTACTCAGAGATGACACTGGAAGATTTTAGGGATATACATCCAGAGGAAGCTATTAATCCTGATAAACCTACCGCATGGCCACATACTCCAGAAGTGCAAGCATCTATGGACGCGGGAGACCCGAAAAAAGCTAATTAATTGCCTTCAGTGCATAAAAAAATTACTTTAGTACTGATGTAATATCGATCACTGATAATTATCATTAATGACATTCGTTATTATAAATTTCCTAAACTGTGAATAGAGACTAAATTTAGGAAGATTTTGGAACTGTTCAAATAAAAGAGTACTACATTAAATATATAGAAATGGTCCATTATGCTATGAAGATTCATTATCACGACGTTAATACTATGAGTTATTATCACAGTTTACTGTGGAAGCAATTGCAATATGGCATGTTAGGCAGCGACATATGGCATTGACAGAATCATCGATAACTCCTACAAAAAGCTTGCTGGAAAAGGATACTTTTCAAAGAGTACACCTTCTGTTCCTTCGTCGGCCCTGTGGAGTCATTTTTTTCTTTTCCCGCGCGTTTGCCCCACCAGTCGTCCGTTTACTTGAGCGACGCAGCGACATATAGGGTGGGCTGGATGTACGCATTTCTTGATAATCTTAATCTTAATATTATGTACGTATCAAAAACTGAACCAATGCGACTATTTTTCCAGGAATATATTATTTATTTATATGCTACTGATACGGAGTAACAGAAAAGCTCAACCTGCAATGTATATAGTTATATAAACCTATTTCAATTTACTAGACAATTAATAATTTAACTTCATTACATTGACTTTGTTAGATATAGCATTTTACACTCTGACTGATAATCAGTCATCTTGATGTCCCAGTCAATATCGACATGCACAGCCAGATTTTGTCTAATATCGAGTAATGTACTCGTGTTTATTATACTTGTATCGATCCTATACATCCCTACTTGCATAACTATTTAATAACTACTTATGTTCAATATGAATTAACCATGATACGAAACCTAATTGATTATAACTAAAAATATTTAAAAACACTGAAGCATTTTATTAAGACAATAACATAAACATATACACCGTACTTTCTGCGATGAATAGCAATGAATAGTATGCGAGGGTAAACGCGACACCGTATGTATTGCGTCGTCGGCGTGCCGCCGAGCGACGGAGTGGGATGAGGGATTCCAGGATTGCCAGGATGCCAAGCTGGTTGCCGACAGAGGCAAAGGTTTGGTTAGGCTCAGCTTGGTGAAAATTAGATACGTGGTTACTGGTGGTTACGAGACGATGGTGATCAAGCAGAAAGGTACCGAGTTATCGAAAGAGAACCAAGTAAATGACTCCACAGGGCCGAAGGAACAGAAGGCGTACTCGTTGGAAAGTATCCTTTTCCAGCAAGCTTTTTGTAGGAGTTATCGATGATTCTGTCAATGCCATATGTCGTTGCCTAACCTCTGTTTGTCACGTCGCGCCCTTTAATAACGTATACCTCTCTCATCCTTCAAAGTAATGAGAAAAAAATATCTCTCCATTATTGTACGGACAATCATGACAGTGTACAGATTAGTTATTACCAAATAAAAATGGTTTTTTATTTATATTTCCACTGGCATTGATGCTTCCCACCATATTTCTTAAAGGGAATTCATTATAAACAGATTTTTCAGTTGTTATTGTTATAGACCTTTCCTTTGTTTTTTTAAGCAACACGAACAATCACCTTTTGTAGCTTTTAGGAACATTGTCCAATTGTAAGATCCTTTAGCAAGCAAATAGTTTTAAAAATAATCAAAGAAGCACAGCAGCAACATGGGTTAAGACATGGGGATTATCAACGGTACCGTGGTTACTGTTCAAGGAGACTAAGACGTCTAAGGAAAGTATTAAAAGTTCCACAGGGAGACAGACGTCATTTTAAACGGAAAGATATAACACCTGTCATGGTGAGCGATGACAAATTTCTACAAGTTCCCCTTATGATGGCAGAACGTGCTTGGAGTTATGCTATGCAATTGCGTCAGGAATCTAATACGGAGCCAAGGAAAAAATTCCATTTGATCTCTAGACTAAGGAAAGCTGCTACATATTCCCTGCAGTTACAAGAATTAATAGAGGTAACATAAATAAATTCTTTGATTTATCAATGTACTGACTTCTCATACCAACCAATTTTCACAGAATGTTAACTGTGACGCGAGAACAAAGTTAGAAGCTCAAGCATATGTTGCCTGGATACATGGTTCCTTGCACTTTGAATTACAACTATGGAAAAACGCTATGGAGAATCTAAAGAAAGCTCAGGTAGTATATGGGAAGTTGGCTTCTGCGCTGCCGGAATCGGAGCAAGTAATGTATAACGCTCGGGTAGAGGAGCTTGCTCCCAGCCTTAGATACTGCGCTTACAATATCGGAGATACCACTGCTATAGACGATTTAATGCAAATGAGAGGTCAGTTGAGTGGAGAACTGCTAGCTAGCTTGGACTCTTTGATAGCTCAGACTCGAGAAAAACAGGTCAATGCCGAGGAAGTGATTTGGCGTGGTAAGTCTTGTGGTGTGGTGCCACCCAGAGCAGCTGGTCTTTTAATTGCAGACTCGAGATTGAATCAGACGTTAGAAAAAGCGGTTACCACTCAAGCTAAAATCGATTTACTGGAAGCGCACCTGATAGACTGTAAGGATGCCATCTCAGCAGTGAGAGACTTCTTTAAGAACGAGCTTAAGAACAAGGACAACGACAAACAAACACCACCACAACACTTAGTAACCTACTTACAGTACATTAGACTGTCGCGCACCCTCGAGAGGAATTTGGCACTAATTAAAGCCGCGGAGGAGTCTGCTAAGGCGAAGCCACAGAACATCGTGAGACTGTATGAAGCAGCTCTCCATAATCTCGTGGAAATTTCACAGTTACAAGAAGATGACGAGTTTATACGCGAACAGGAAGCTAAGACGAAGAGTTACAGGGCTTTCAGGTGTTACTACATGGCCCAGTCTTTGGCGAATCTTCACCGATGGAGGGAAGCAATGGCTCTATATCAGAGGTCCTTGCAGCATATGAAAGATGCACTCAGTTATGGAAACATACTGCCAGATTCGTTGAAGGAGTCTCTCGAAAAACTGGAGACATCCATAGAAGGTGCAAAGTACACCGCCCATGCACACAGCGTATTAGAAGAGGGACAGGAAGAAGAACCTGGAACCAAGTACACGAAAACAAAAAAGCCTTTGTACGAACGTCTCCACGAGTATAGAGAAGATCCTGCTCTTCTTACGAAGCAACCAAACGTTTACAAATTACCGCCGCCAATGCAACCTATTCCGTGCAAACCGTTGTTCTTCGATTTAGCTTTCAATATGGTCGAGTTCCCAGATTTGAGTGCGAAACTCGGTGACCAGACCAAGAAGGGGGGCCAGGCTGCTCTTACAGGATTCGTTAAAGGTCTATGGGGTTGGGGAAATAAATAAAATAAGTATATTGTAAGTGAAAGATACTGGATTTTTTCTGTTGTCGCACGTGGTGCGGTAATGAGCATTAAATTTTCACTTATACGAACTTATATTCACTTATACCTATTGATTCAAGAAAATAAAGAAATATTATTAATATATATACTTGATACTACATTGATTTTAATCTCTGCAATTCCTTTTCCACGATCTATAAAATTGACTTGATGCTAACTGTTGAGTCATGCGTGTAGTAAAGTTTATTTTTAAAATAAAACATGATTAGAACAAAGTTTGATGAAAAATGAATGATTTGAGAAATTACAATGTGTTGTTAGCGCGCGAAAGAATTTAAATTTTTTATCTTAACAGAATCGATGTATCAGAAGAACCTCGAAAGATCCCTTGTTAGAGATCATTAGAGATCAAACCAGATCAAACTGTTCCGATCAGTTCCGATCAGTTCCGATCAGTTCCGATTTGAACACGCAGTGCTTACCAGTGCTTACCAGTGCTTACAAGATCCCGGTCCACTAATTCTGACACTAAATATAATTATTTGGTACTTATCTTCAACTTTTGTCTAAAATGGAACTGTGTATACATGTATTGAAAGTATAGATTGAAATAAAATCAACCACATCATCGATGTAATGAGTTAACCTTAATGATTTTCACATCATCCTGTGTATCGTGTTTTCAGTTCCCACGTGTGTTTGAACAAGTATAAATCATGGAAAATTCGAGCTTCATGGACACTGAGTTAAGAGAATTGGCTGTTGCACTCTTTGAAATCGATGCACTCAAATTCGGAGAATTTGTGACAAAAATTGGTTTGAAAACTCCCGTATATTTTGATTTGAGAGTCATAGTCTCATACCCAAAAGTTATGGTAAGTTTTACTAATTTCAACACTTATAATAAATGTAAATTCTCTACTTTGATTATATTGCGTTCTCAAGAGGTATGATCCGGATAAAACAAATTATTTTCACTGAATTAAAGGAGACATTATAATTTCTATCATGTGCAGGCTCGCCTGGCTAAGGCACTATGGAAATTCTCTGAAGACTGTTCAAACATAGTTCAAATCTGTGGTGTACCTTATACAGCTCTACCACTAGCCACTTTGATCTCTATGGATTCTAACATACCCATGTTAATCAAACGAAAAGAAGTAAAGCCATATGGCACAATGAAAATGATAGAAGGCCAATTTAAGCAGGGAGATAATTGTGTAATTATTGAGGATGTGGTTACTAGTGGTAGCAGTATTCTAGAAACTGTACACACTTTAAGAAACCAAGGTTTAGAAGTTACAGACACTTTTGTGGTAATCAACAGGGAACAAGGTGGCAGGAAAAACATTGAAAATCATGGAATTAGAATGAAAAGTTTGTACACGATTACCACTATCTTAGCTTATCTTTTAGAAGCTAACAAGATTACACCAAAGATTGTAAAAGATGTGACAGATTATTTATCAAAATATCAAGCTCCTGTTATTTCTATTCCAGGTAAATGGAATTCTTACATCGATCAATCACTTCTATATTGAAAAACTGAACTGATATCAATTGTTCTTTCATATAGTTCCAGAAAAACGGGTAAAGATACCATTCCATATACGAGCAACTAAGACTAAAAATGAAATTGCTTCTAAAATATTCAACCTAATGGAAGCAAAGCAATCTACTTTATGTTTAGCGGCAGACTTAACTAAAGCAGACTCTATTTTAGAATTAGCTGATTTAACAGGACCGCACATTATAGTATTAAAAACGCACGTAGATATAATAGAAGATTTTAACGATGATTTTATAATACGCTTGAAAGATTTGGCTAAGAAACATAATTTTCTGTTAATGGAGGACCGTAAGTTCGCTGATATCGGTAACACCGTATCTTTACAATATGAAAAAGGCATATACAAAATAGCGAAATGGGCAGATGTTGTTACTGTACACGCAGTAGCGGGTGAAAGTATCGTAGACGGATTGAAAAATAGCTTAAAAAATATTAACGAACCACGTGGCATTTTCATATTAGCTCAAATGTCTTCCAAGGGTGCTTTAACAAACGGTGATTATGTACAGAACGCGCTATTAATTGCACAGAGTTCGAACATGGTGACTGGCATCGTTTGCCAGTCAAATATCTTTACGAATCCAGGTCTTGTTCAATTAACGCCTGGAGTAAAGCTAGCCAAAAGTTCCGACGACTTGGGACAGCGGTACAATACTCCACAATCTGTAGTAAATTCTGGAGCAGATCTGGCTGTCGTTGGTAGAGGTATTACCGAGGCAGACGATAAGTTGACTGCCACCTTGAAATATAAAAAGGAACTTTGGGCTGCTTACGAAGAACGATTAAAATAAACAGTATTTCCTATCACTCGGGAACAGATGTGTATAAAAATAAGAGGAAAATATATATTATTTTATTTTCGAAACACGTGCGTAAAAGTTATAAATTGTAAATAATTAGGTAACTACGAATTCGGAAGGATTGTAAATAAAGTGATGCGTACATAAACAAAGATATTGATGTATGTACATCATACAACGGCTCACTGATCCATTATAATTCACACGTTTGTAGAAAAAAAAAAAAAAAACATTAAATTATACCTGCGTGTTTCTATTGACGCCGATTTAGTATTGAACACACGGTCAACAATGGGAAAACAGAAGTCGTAAATGAGGTAAAGTGAACGAAAAGAAAAATTTGATTACTCGGTCAACTAATTGAAACAACGAGGAAAGTTGAAAGGAGCTAGATCCCGTCCATTGTCTAATTTTTCTGAAGACTGAAAAATGGTATACATACCAGTGGGTTCGTAGATTCTTGTTGGGCAGAATTGGGCAAAATGTAATCGATATACAAAATTCAAATCACAATTACAATGTAATTGCAAGACAATTGCAATTACAATTACACTGTAATTAACTATATTAAATTTACAATAAAAATTATAATGTAATTGTAATTATACTGCAATTACACTGCAATTATTTAGATTTTGTAATTAGATTACATTTGGCCAACTCTGCTGTTTGATCAGGTTTTTGAAGACCTGCGCTACTATTAGTTACAATCTCGCAAAATTTTCGACCCTGCTATTTCTCTATTATTGACCGTATACACACGTACACTTTTATACTGTATTTCCCGTGACATTAAAAAATTCGGTAACTTGTACCTCGTGTAAATGCTATCGTGTAAAACTCGTTGTATTTGTACTTGTATTTTCTACCCATTTTGTAGAATGTGATTTATATTAACCCTCTGCGACCCTGCGAATTACTTTTATATGTGATTTTACAGTTACATACCCTCTTCTTTACAATGATAAGAGATATACACATATATTATATTTTCCGTAAGAAAAATAATTCTTCAAATGAATACATATCACCTACCATAAAACAATTCAAAATAATGTTCGCTCACAAAGGGCTAAAGTTTAATTTAAGGAGCCTTCCTTCTTTAGCACGTAATATGTAGGCAGTTTTTAAAGCCTTTTCAAAAAATCTATATACAGTGTTCTTAAATACTATAGCTTCTTTTATTTATTTATACGATCATGATACGAGTCTGAGGAAAACACAATGAAAAGGAATCAGATTTTTTTGCAACCTTCTAAAGCAGAAAGACTCTTTAAATATCACAAGCAAGTACTATAGGTCACAGGGAAATGTATGGGTGGTATCCATGGTCTCACTCTTATGCTTCCTTGCTTTTAGTAACTTGTTCGACTAGCTTCCGAAACACCTGTGCTACCTGACTATCTGGTAATGTCACCAGAACGCTTTGACCAGTCTCTGCCAGTTTTCCAACTTGTGGATCTATAGGCACTTTTGCCAAGAATGGTACATTTACCATTTTTGATAAAGCTATTCCTCCACCAGCAGAAAATATGTTTGTACATTCCTGAAATGATCATTCTTTCTAAAGATAATAAAAGGATACTTCAAGATAAAAGAATGTACTCTTTTACTTACTGAACATGATGGACACACGAAACCACTCATATTTTCAATAATACCGAATATGGGAATACCAGTTTTTTTACAAAATGTTACTTCCCGTAAAACATCATCAACTGCAACTGCTTGTGGAGTGGTTACTATAAGTGCTCCATCACATTTCACATTTCTACAGAATATGTTCTCTTTTTATTTAAAATCATTATCTACCTACTCATTATGAAATATCCTTACATATTATATAATAATATGATGTTTATGAATTTCCTCTTAGAGTATGCGTGTTAACAGAATATATTTGCTTATCAATCTCATGACCAACTACTTATCTGTCTAGAGTTAAGTTTCGTTTGGACATCACATGATGCTTAATCACAGTCACATGTGAACGACCAAGAGCACACGTGACATTACTAATATCAAAGATCTATGCATTAAAATATTCAACTTTCCGAGAGCAATGAACATACAAATATCTAATAAATAAATAAAACAAAGATTAAGGTATACATCTAACTGATACCTTAAATTTTCCATCACAGTGATATGCTCATCAGAGGTTCCTGGTGGTGTATCAATGATCAAATAATCGATATCGTGCCAAACAACATCAGTTAAAAACTGCTTAATCATGCCTGTTTTTTTAGGACCTCTCCAAACAACACTGTCATCTTGATTTTTTAACAAGAATCCTATTGACATGACAGCTAATTTCTGTTCTCTATCAGTATACACTGGTACCCATCTGCAACATCCAAAGTATGTCAATAACAAGAGTATATAGCACTGAATTAAATAGTATTTAAAACTCTTAATCGAGCAATTGTTCCTTGTCGATGTAAAGTATAATAATTGAAATACTGTGTAGGTAATGGACTTTATTGAAAAATGGAAAGTACATATATCTTTTGTTGGACGAGAAATTTTTTATGGAAATTCTTTCACGAACCCGTCAGACGATTGATGTACATCTTTGCCTTCTAAGTTTAACAGATAAGGTACACTAGGTCCACAAAGATCGACGTCTAGTAAACCCACCTACAACATTTTGACGTGTAAGCAGTCTAACCTATATAGAAACACTGTAACATACTGAATAACCTCACTCGAAATCCCGATTCCTTTAGCGCGAGGGCCAATTGCGTGCTGATGGTTGACTTTCCAACACCACCTTTACCAGACAACACTAACAAAACATGCTTGACACCTTCCAACATTACGAAAACAAATGCAAAAACGCTACCGGCGATGTAACCTTCACGACGGTCGGTCGCATTCTGAGTATTTCTGAGCTCCGAGCTCCGAGCTCCGAGGAGGGTTTTGACTGACCGTTCTGACCTGACCGCTCCGTCTGTTTTAAACATGTTTACCTATAACTTGTGTGGAAATAAGAACTGAATTAATTTTTTGATTGATCCCAGCCCTAACCGATGAATCTTTTAAAATATATGCTAACTAACCCGCAAAATATGTAGTTCCTTTAATTTTACAAATACTTTCTTACACATCAAACACAATATTGGAATTTTTGTACATAGAGTTTGTAATAATGAAAATATTTTACTACAAAATTCTGTTCATACGAATGTTACCATTTTATAAAGATAAACGATGAAATACAGTTTTAACTTTGGGTAAAAATATTAAATTTTACCGCTGTCGGACTGACATCTGTGGGTGATCATTATAGAAATTCAAATTAAATTCAAAATATGAATTTTATTAGAAATTTAGAAGAAATAAGTTAATAAGTACGTATTGATTCAATAATTAATCGTGTATTATTAAATATTTTAGCACGAACGCAGTATTATGTGGAATGTGTATGTATAAAATTTTTACTTGCACGTGGAAATCGATAAATGCTTGTAACTATTAGCAACAGTATATAGCTGAAAATGGTAAACATTACATTGTGCGTCTCGTATTTTCCTTCTTTCTTTCATTTTTGTTTTCTGAGTGTTAAAATTATATACATACATACAGATATTTTCTATTTATTTAATATTTATCATTACTTTAATGATAATTATCTTCGATAACCCTTCTGTGTTTCAATATTGACTGCAAAAATCTGTAACAGATACTCTCAAGAGCTAAGCCAGCCTCGTCTGAGGGGGCGGAAAGATCAACATCAGAGAAAAGAATTCCTAAATTGGAGGAATTCTTAGAGAAACGAGATTATACCGGAGCTTTAACACTACTGGAATTCAACAGAACATCTGAGAGCAATTTAAACTCTGAACTATGGCTGGGCTACTGTGCTTTTCACCTAGGGGACTACAAACGTGCAACTACGATCTACGAAAATTTGAGAAAGAAAGATCAGACATCAGTGGATCTGTCAACAAACTTAGCTTGTTGTTATTTCTACCTTGGGATGTATCCTGAGTCGCAGAAAATGTTGGAGGATGCTCCAGACAGCAAACTGAGGAATAGACTGTTGTTTCACTTAGCACACAAAATGGGTAATGAAGCAAAATTGACAGAGTACAATCATATGCTACAGGATATCATAGAGGATCAGCTTAGTCTGGCATCTATTCATTACCTTAGAGCTCATTACCAAGAAGCCATTGACGTTTATAAAAAGATTCTGCTGGAAAACAGGTTGTTATCAAAGGATTTTCTTACTTTTTATGTGGTTAAACATGTTTACAATGCGATTGAAATGTTTGCCTAGAGATTCAGACAGTGACGATTTAAGTAGTTTCGATGAATTTATTATGTCTGATAGAAGTGTGGATATTTCTATGATTAGAAAATTAATGGATACCAGGTACCCAGTTCCTTCCTTATCCTTTATCCACGATCCCAGAAAATAATGCAGATAAAAACGTGATCAATACTGATGAAAAGTCCGAAAAGTCTTACGTTCACGTTCATTTTCTAGGGAGTATTTTGCATTGAATGTATACGTTGCTTTGTGCTACTATAAATTGGATTACTATGACGTAGCTCAAGAAGTTCTTCAAGTGTACCTGCAAAAGTACACTGACAGTGCAATTGCAATTAATCTGAAAGCGTGTAATCACTTTCGTATGTACAACGGAACTGCTGCACAGAACGAAATGAAACAGTTGATAGAAAAAATGTCCAACTCCTTCAGTTTCAGTCATGATCTTATACGTCACAATACAGTTGTAAGTAGTATTATTAAGAACACGTCGAACGTGGGGTAATCTTTAGAAATAAAAAATACATTACAGGTATTCAAAGGTGGAGAAGGTGCATTACAAATTTTGCCGAACTTGGTGGATGTCATACCAGAGGCTCGACTCAATTTAGTGATTTACTACTTGAAGCAGGACGATGTTCGAGAGGCTTTCGAATTAATAAAAGACCTTGAACCAGCAGTTCCACAGGAGTACATCTTAAAAGGGATTGTTAACGCGGTGATGGGACAAGAAACTAATTCTGTAAGCTGTAACATGTCAGGTGTCTCAACAAACAATAATTATAATTAAACATAAAATTACTTTCAGCGAGATAACATAAAAACAGCTCAGCAATATTTCCAACTAGTAGGTTCTTCAGCTTCAGAATGTGACACCATACCTGGCAGACAGTGTATGGCATCTAGTTCCTTCTTGTATCGCCAATTCGAAGAAGTCCTGATGTATCTGAACTCGATCAAAACATACTTTTCTAACGAAGATAATTTTAACTTTAATTATGCTCAGGCTCAAGCGGCGGCTGGTTACTTTAAAGAGGCAGAGGAAGCTTTTTTGACTATAAGAAATGAAAAATATAAGAATGATTATATTTACGTCAGTCTTCTGGCTCATTGCTGTAAGTCCGTGACATTAGTTTCTATGAATATTAGGATTATATAGTACTATACAGTGTTGTTTGTCTTTTTTCTTTAGACATAATGAACAAGAAACCTCAGCTGGCCTGGAATTTGTACCTAAGAATGGACACGTCTACAGAGTCGTTTAATTTGCTGCAACTAATAGCGAACGACTGTTACAAAGTCGGCGAGTTTTGGTATGCAGCGAAGGCCTTCGACATGTTAGAACGAATGGATCCTAGTCCCGAGAACTGGGAAGGGAAACGCGGTGCTTGCTGCGGTACATTTCAGTACATTGTAGCTGAAAGGCAGCCCAAGTAAAATACTCTTCTTTTCGCTTTGGATGGTAGGTATGTATTTCTTAAAAATCTATTTAATGAAATCGTTTCCCTTCCAGAGAACTACTGCCCGAAGTTATACAGCTACTGAAAAACACTTCTAACTCACAAGTGGAGCAAATTATTCGAGTGATGCGCAAATGGGGCAAAGATAGCCGGATCAATTGCTGATGATTAGAATCGAGTGGCTACAAAGTGGGCGTTATCGCTAATTGCTTCATTCATGAGTGGTCTTATCTGGCACCAAATAACTGAGGAATGTCAATTCAGTTTTGTACGTGAGAGAGATCGTAACCCGAACACATAATAAAAATGTTTCTACAAGTACGTTCTATAAGAGATTAATTCAGTTTGTCCTCCATGCAATATAGTATTGCGGCCTCGTTGATGATTTAATATAAAATAGATATATTTAAACTGTGATACACTCATTTTAGAATATAATAATAATAATAGTAATAATATTAATAATAATCATTGTAATAGCAATAATAATTAATTTTAACAAACACAATCGGTGAATCGTAAAAACACCATAGTCGGCATATACACCACATTCGCATACTTGCACATTTCCGTTTGAAATATTCAACATTCTTCAGAACGGGAAATATTCTTGGAAAATTTCGTGAAATGTCTCCGCGGATTTTCCAATTCCAAGAATAGACCCGATGGAATGGCTGCTGAAGTTCAGCGAAAGAAACGAAGAAGAACACTCAGCCCGGACGCCATGGGCGCCCTGAAGATTGAGCAGACAAGAGAATGTAAGGAATCTCTCTCGAGCGATATCCTCGAAAATATAAATATTTCTACGTCGAAACCATCTGAAACACGTATCACCCATCGGTAATCGGGAGGGCCTCCAGGTGTAATGTATATTAACTTCGTCAGACTTCTGCGAGTGTGGAAGGTCTTTCGAAGAAACTCGGAGATTGAAAATACTCCAGCCGGTTTTCTGTCAATAATATTCTTCAGAATACCATTAGAATTTTAAACTAAAATTCCGGAACAACATTTTAGTCTGTATGTTAAATTACACACTCCGAAAGTTCCTCCCTAGGTCCAACTAACCGCAATTTGGTATTGATTCCCTACAATTTGGAAACCCTTGCTACCAAAGGATGAATCGGCCTGAATAACCTTAGGAGAATGATGCAGCGTACAGAGGTGGAGATAGTATCGCATCTCCGGAATCTTGTTAGAAAACAACGATACTATTTTATATAAACACAGATGTACAGTATCAGTACGGACATCTCAAGGTGGATTCTCTTTTAACAACATTCCAAAGATGCGCTGTTGTCTCTTCCAAAGTCTGGCCTACATCACCCCACATCAAAGAATCCTCAACTTATGTCCCGCGGTTCTTGCACAGAAGACGATAAAAAGAGTCTCTCCTTTTCCCAGTCCACGATACATCTTGCACCATAGTAGACGAGTGTCATCAGCGCAGAGAAGGAGTGCCTTGGGTTACCGAATCCATCGATATAAAAATAGCGCCAGAAAAATTGGGTTCTCGCAGGCGCCTCTTTGCGTGGCACACGAAATTTGAATTTTTGCCGTTCGTGTCGGTTTGCACCAATCATCGTCGCTTTCTCGGCACTCGTTCTCCGGCTTGTTGTCACACGTTACACACACACACACACACACACACACGTGGCCGCCAGTACATGTTACACAGTCCATCCTTGTAAAACGGCCGAACCGATCCATGCGCAATGATTCCCCAGATCGTCACAAGAACGGAAAATTGGGATAGGTGGGTGAAGGGTACGAAGAAACGGGAAACAATCGCGGTTCCTTCGTCCTCCGTATACGCGACGACGACGACGACGACGACGATATGTGTCCGTTACGAACGTCGACGTTTTACAGCTAAAAAACGTAGCTTAACTTTTCCACTATGATAAACGTGTATGTAAATACGGTAATGATAGAGCGGAAAATCGTCATTTCCTCGCGGCAGGTTCTCATTCTCTCTCGCTCGTCTTTTATCTATCTAGCACTCATTCTACGAACTATGTACCCCTTTCACACGATCCTCACTTACTCCTAACGCCCTTTTCTCTCGTCCAATTCTTAAAAAAAACACCCTAATAATGATTTTGTGCTTCCACGTGCCGATACAATACGAGAAAAGTGCTCTTCTCTTACTCCTTTTTAACGATTTTCTTAATGCTTTTTTTTTTTTTCATTTTTGGCAATCTGCTGGCGATCGATTCAAAGGACGTCAGCATGGGCGGCGTAATCTACCGTACAATGTTAAAAGTTGAAACTTGCTGTCGCGTAAGGCAACGACTCGCGCCGAACTGACTCTCTACGGCCCCGCAACATCCTGATGCGTTGCTCTTTGCGGGTGTGAAACCTTAAGGAGGCCTAATGGGCCTGCGCGCGGAACACAGACACCGTGAAAGTTAATTTTATCCCGTCGGATTTACAGTGTGTCTGCTACTCGAATCAACGTTTACTTAAAACGATAGTACTTCCTCGTTGATACAGAAGAGGGTTTATCTCCTCTGTCGCGGTTAGGACGTTCGAAGAACGGATGTTGCATTATCTTGTCGAAGGTGTTCGCGCATCGCGTAGACCAAGCATAACACGGCGTAGAACCCTCTATGCAACGCGGCGAACAACACCGTCTTCTCTCGAAGAGCTTAGATCGGTATATTACACGATAAAGTTAATAGTAAGAAAAACGTCTACTTAAAGAACCATGTACATACACGAGTATTTCGTAGCTCCGACAATCTTGCAGGGAGGCTAGTCTCCACTGTCGTAGGGGAAAGGAAGCGTAATCGCTTCTGTCGTTACGGCGGGCGGGCGGAAGGGGTTAGCTTTCGTAAATTCTCGTTAACCCTCTGCGGATAGGGCAAGGTCAAGGGCGGTGTGATCCGTGAAATTCGAACAGGGCACCCCGAATGTATAAAGCTCAAACTCCACGGACCACCCCAAAGAACGTCGTTTGGCATTTAAATATGGCGTTGTTCAGTATGCTCGAGGTTTGGTGAAGCATCATTCGTTCGAACGCTCGCGAACATATTCTCGTCTGGTAGCCGACGCGATCCACAACACGCTCGGTCGTTTTGTACGCTTGCAACCGCCTGACGCGACTTTCTTCGTTCAAGACGGCAGTGTTATTCGAAGTGAACAGAATATAATAATAATAATAATAATAATAATAATAATAATAATAATAATAATAATAATCTGAACGAGACACGTAATGCTAATCCACGATTGCGTCGAGCGAGTTAGAAGGTACATATCCAGCCAGCAGTCACCCTTTGCGAGCCGATCAACCCGGAACAAGACGCAGACACTTCGTAAAAATCGTCAGAGGTTCGTCACCACGGTGTCATGTTAAGCTAAACAAGGGAAATGAACTAGTTGGTCCTTGGGCAAAGGGTGAACGCTTCACTAAGTCGATTCTTTAAATACTAATATTTCGTCCATTGATCACACGATCGCGTCCGCTGATCCAGCACGGCTGATTATTGACGTGTCTCGACGTCAAGTCGCTTGTCACTTTCGTCCTTTATTCTGTGCACTCTCGTTATTGCTCCGGGTAGGCGGTTCGCGTAAAAGTTAGGAAAGAGGAGGAATCGATAAGACACAAGCGGTTGAATGTACATACACACGCGTTCACGCTGTCTTCTGAACGTTTCAGAGACAGCGGTGGGTTCTGGGGCAAAGGAAGCGTAGTACGTCAGGTGTGGCGGGAGAAAAACGAACTTAATACTGGCTAATGCAGACAATGATTACAATCCTGTGTTTTAGGAACTAATAGGATAAGAAAGGATCATTAAGAAGATTTTCGTGGAGTTCGCAGACTAAAACGGAAGTCGCCAGTCGACTCTGGAATGGAACAAAACGCGTAATACTCGAGGACGGGTCTTCGAGGGCTGTGGGAAAAAGAAAGTCGAGGATATCGGCCGGAAGAAAGGATCAAAGGCTTGAAGAAGATCAGTCGTGCGTTGAGAACGATCGTCTAACAATTAATACAGCACAAACGATACGAATCAACGTTCTGTTATGCGGTTCGTCTTTCGATTAAAATGAAACAGCGAATGATCAACGAAAAACTAGACAAAAAACGGCAGGAAGCATTGAAACTTAAAACCAACCGGTCGCGTGACGATTCGACGTAACATAATAATGTTTTCTCACAGGCGGAGATACCTTGTTTTTTTCTACTTTTTTCGTCTTTTAAATAATACCAAGAAGGGAACGAATCGCACACATAGATCATCACACTACTCGCGCGCTCACCAAAGGATCCATTAAGCCTATTTCAGTCTGTATTGAAACTTGGTCTTTAAACTTTGTTATTCGCTCCGTTCGAACGGTCCGTGGCACGCTCACCGGGAACGCCGCGATTAAACATAGTCTCGCTTGCATCCGGTTCTCGCTTTCTTTTTCATTGTCCTTTTGTAACTGCGGGTGAGACTGTGGATAGCCACGCTACTCAGTGCTACCTTTGTGCATGCCACGGCACTTGTTTCCTAATTTCTGCCCCTGAAAGAAGAAAAAAAAAAAAAGAAAAATCGTTTCGACATTCCAGTGCGTCTATGGATGGTACACGAGTAATGTAGAATGCTTCAGAATTATATGGATCAGGAGAATATCAATATCCTTCAGGATCTAAAACTTCCAAGCAAAGCCTCAAAGACCCATAGGCTCGAGTCAAGCCTAGGGTTCTCCTTTTTCTCAATGGATACAAGCTTCTAGCTAAGTGTCATGTCTGGACTATAGTGACTTGAGCGTTTCAAAATATACCGTGAGACTCACCCTGGCCCAGGATAGTAATAAGGAGGTGGTCGTTCGTATTCCGTGCTCAACGGCGGAGGAGCTTCCGCGACCGGCTGGTACCTAGGTGGACCGCCATTAGGGAAGTCCCAGTTTCTGCAAGCAACACCGACCTGATTAAGCCAAGAGATAAACACGTAGAGGCTTATTCTCTATCCTTCGTCAAACGTGTCGAATAAAGGAATGAAAAGAAGAAAAGAAAAAAGAGAGACTCTTCAACATCGAAGTGTGCGTGCGTGTGCGTGTATATGTTGCCACAGCGTAATGCCTTTAGCGAATCGAACGAATGGACGAAGTTTTACCGCCAAGCGAAACTAAACTCTCTGTATATCCGTGATCACTTTTTTTTTCTTAACGGAAACGGTAATCATGAACAACACGTGACTCGAACACATGCTTCTCCTGCGTCTTCTAAAAATTCGTGATTGACATCCCCAAGCTTGTCGCAGGACGCAAATCGTCGTCGATGAGACGGTGTTTCTCTCAGCGGTTCATCGAACTCGTTTCCCTCGCTCTCTCGCGGCAAAAAAGCTCCAGGAGCCGGCCAAGCGATTTTTCTTTTACGGCGCAAAATAAAATCGAGTCGAGCCAAAAAAAGAAAATCAGAAGTAAAGGAAAAAAAAACGAAGTATGGAGAGACATATGTTTATAAACAATCGTTGGTCTTGCGACTTACGTGCATAGGCGTATCGAGAGACGCGGGAAGTTGCCCCCCCGCAAGGTTCCCACTCACCTGGAAATAACCGGGAGAAAAAGCGTGACCAACGGGGCTTGTATGAGTTGCACGGATGGGATCAAGTGGTACATTAAACGTTAAACCTACATAGGCCTGAGACAACGATGCGTTCCAATCGCAATTCTTTCAAGTTCTAATCGTTCTCACGATAAGTCTACCATACAGACCATGTCGACAAATAAACGCAAAACAGCGAAAGGATCAGTGAAACTTTGCTCGAACCATTTTAGAAACTTGTCTGTAAAATATAAGTAATGATGACAATCAGTGGAATTCGTAATCATTGTTTTTTCACGCTTGGAGCCTGGACGCAGTGTCTAAGGAATGCTCTTCGAAGCGATGGACATTCCAAATGTTCCGTTCTGGGTGATTCGAACGCGTGGACAAATTCAGGCTCGAAGCGTAACACCGAAACGGCATATACTCCAACTTGATCCCATCCTTGATTATGTTTTTCAGCGTGTCCGGTAGAGAGAGAGAGAGAGAGAGAGAGAGAGAGAGAGAGAGAGAGAGAGCCGCAGGAGCGAGACAGAGAAATATATCGCGCGATGAGTGGGAACCCTGCTCACCGATGATGCGAAAGAAAGAAAAAAAAAAAGAACTCAACGAAGGGGGGTGTGGTAGGTCAGTGATCAGGGTGTAAAAAAACAATCGGGTCCTGAATAGAATTGCTAGTGATAGCTACTTTCAATCATGAACTTGGCGAAGTTTTCTAGAAATCTAGGGGTTTTGTCCCATTGGAGCACTAGAGCGATGAGTATGTTCATTCGTTATTTTGGGTCCAGCGGACGGATAAGTTTACAGAGGGTCCAGGTTAAGGCTTCCCATCGCTTACTCTCTCCAGAGGACTCAAAATGACGGATGAACATACTCATCTCTATAGACAAGACCCCTAGATCTCTAGAAAATTTCGCCAAGTTCATGGTTTTCATAGTAGCTATCCCCGGCAACTCTAGTTCCGAATGCGTAAACGTGTTTCACAGAGAAAGCGGAATGGAAACAAAATACGAACTGTCGGAATCCGAAAGTAATTTGGACAAGAGACTTACTGCGCTTCTATCGATACGCTAAATACTTTATTTCGAGGTTCTGTATCGGAGGGAGCGGTGGGTATAGAATTGCAAAACAAACCAGAGATATGAACCAGTGAAACCCTGTAAAACCTAATGGGGAATCCCAGAATTTCGCGTCGTATCGACAACACCACCGATCCTTGCCCCGATGATGGTTTATTCGCGAGAATCGACACCCTGAGGCATCTACAAGAACCCCCAGGAACGCGCGCGTTCTGGGCTCCAGCTGGGCTAACGAGAATATTCTTCCGGAGGAATGAGACACGATGATCGAAGTAAAATGACTAGCGAGAACACGGGCTTTCAAACGAACAGGATCACGCATAATCGGGTCTTTTTTTTTTTTACGGAAATGATAAGTAGACTGCGTACTTTTATGCAGAATGATATTTTATAAAGTGATTCATTAAGACAGAAACAATAGGTAGAAATTTCTTTGTTTCCTTAACTATCTTGTTGGGGGAAACATGAAAGGGGGAACATGCCACACCTACGTCGGTTTTTACCTTTTTGTACAATCAACAAGCTCTAACCTTATTTTTCCTAAAAGTAGTTGTCGGGTAAATTTATAGTATTGTGGCATGTGTCCCTCTTTCACTAAGCCCCTCAACTGCATAAAATCCGCAGTCTACTGATAAAGACCGATGAGATTTATGTACAATCAACACCCTTGTAATGATAATTCCTACTTGAGTGCCATGTTCCTTTAAGAGGTGTTTCGATCTCTAATGGATGCCAAGCGACTCGTTTGGGCAACTTACTTCGGCGCCAAGTCGGAATATCTGGACTCGTGATGGGACGAGCCTTGACGCGCATCAGAGATCCTCTCCCTTTCGTACCCGATCGCTGGACCGTCGTAGCTCTCCACGTACGCCGACGGATGGTGTCTATGCGACATGTATTTCTTGTCTTGAACACTGGAACTAAAAGACCACGTTTCAGTCACGGTTAATCGGGGCCCCCGTCTGGCCACTCGTCATGCGAGTTAGAGAAATCAGTGTACTGTTTTGCTAGAAGCTGTATTTTTTTTCTTTCTGCGGTGTTACGCGTGTCATTAGTGTCCTGGCGCTAGCTCAAAGATCACGCCGTCAAGGTCATTACTGTTTTGCGCGTGTAAGAGGGAATAAAAAAAAAAAGGTTCAGAAGCTGTACGTTTTAGTCGATGCTGGTTAGAGATGCATTGGAGAAGAGAGTTGGACTAGCTTTGATACTTAGTAGAAGTTACTGACACCTCCTCAATTGATCGTGTTACAAGTCAATGTTCACTCGACTGCAGAATCTGCCTAATTCTTGAATTGTAAATGAGTCTTTAAGCATATACACTTCAGATATTATCTGCAGTACAGTGATCACAGATCAAAAGAAGGCTGTGAAAAAAAGGATCAAGTTGTGGAAAGTTAACTAAGAACTATGGAATAGTATATGTATACATATAGTATATGTATGTAGATACTTTGTGATTGTGAAATTTCGTTTAGACAACTGAAGAATCTTTGAGATCAAAGTAACAGAGGCAGGAGATTCTCTCAAGGTTTTTCAATGTTACTCATAAGAATCATTTACAATCCCTCAGTATCTCGGGTAGGGTATGTATATCCAGGATATTCCATGCCAGAAATAAAAAGGCTTACAGTTCAGTCTACGTGAGCTTCGACACGTTGTAACTTACGGAGTATCGTTCAGTAATGTCTGTAAACCAGGATACAGGCAAGTATTGCGTATAGTGTACGGAAGATTCGAGCAGTGTTCACAGCGGTATTAACGGATGTATAACATGCGACACGAACAACAACAAAAGTTCAGCATGCGAGCAAGTTGGCATTTTTGGTCGTTGTATACTTACTGAGCAAGGGGCATGTTATCCGTGTCTGCGTACGCGTCATACAATAATTCACTGGAACGGAGCGTGTTAGCGGTTAGATTCCAACAACCATTCCACATATTTCACAGCTACTTTTAAACTTAATATAAACTACTGCGTGATGGCCAGGAATTCGATTGTCTCTGACATCTTTTACACTGTCAAAATCATTGCTCAAGAAACTCTAAAGCTCGGAAAACAACGATTAACACGAGATACTAGTTAACTAAAGTTTCAAACATGGTGTACACATTTTTTGGACTTTAATCCCCATGAAAGATAGTTTGAGAGACAATTGAATCTTTGCCCGTGAAGAATACATTGTTGTATTTCTGGACCCCAGAGAAGTATGTAAAATGTTATTTTTTAAAAAAAGTGGACTTAATACACTCTGGCGTTCAGATTTTTTTCTTTTTTTTTTCTTTTTTTTTAATAATACGGTCACGAAAAAAATAATCTCGCTAACGAGACAACAGAATGAATCATGCCTTGACTAGAAAACGAAAGATATTACAAAAAGCTCGAGTGAGTGCATGCTATGGGTATATGGAAGCTCGATTAACTACCAGGTCGAGATAGAAAACTCAAACAAGTTTTTACATATAAAAAGAATAATGCTCCGAATCTGCCGGCAAGAAATTGGCGGAGAAATCATAGAAGCGATTGTTTGGATGTAATGAGAGTTCTTGCTCTTAACTTTTCCCTTTATGGTTAATCGTGCCAATTTTATACTGACTCTTCCTTTTTCACACTTATTCGAATCGAGGGTGGAGGTGTAAATGACACGTAAATGATAAGAAACTTACGCTTCGACATGGGACCTTGCGAACGAGTGTATTGCCCAGTACAGTGTGCTCAATTTCACGCAGATTATTATGGTCGGGATGAAGAGGATCAAGCACCAGCCGACACTCGCCCAGAAACCATTCTACACACGATCAAGAATCATAAAAAAATCATCACCGAGAAACTTTATACCAAGAAGAACCGATCAATCGACGCACTTACAAATGGATCCAGAATCCTGTTACAACCAGCGACCAGAGTGGCGTTGTACGCGTTCGAAACAGGCCCGCATCTTCCGACTTCGGACATCGCGTTTTCGATGACGTGCTCAAGGTAGTCGTCGACTTGATGGAGGAAAGCGTTTCCAAATCTGGTTGCCAGCTGCAAAAAGAACAGCCTGGAATATCGTTTGTTCTTTTCTTCGACACCCTATAGAACTAACAAAACAAAGTAATTTCTATAGACAGATGAAGAGGAAATTACAAGCTGAACGTATTCCGGCCCATCTTTGTTCAGGAACTGTTGCGCCATCGTGACCTCCTTGACGAGCTCGTGAATCGCTTCCGCCATCGAGCTATGATTAAATTTAATGTTCTCCTGAAGAGTGAGCGCCTTCTCGCTCAGCTGTTCGCTCAACATCGCCATGGGCACCACAAGGTCCTTGTGATAATGATCCAGATCGTGAGCATTCTTCTCCAAATTGTCGCGAATCTCCTCTTGTCCCTCGGGCAACTTGGCCGAGACTTCTCGCAACTGTCTGGCCAAATGCTCCAGATTGATGTTGGTAATATTATCGGCTAGAATCTCGGCGTACTGATAGAACTTGATGTCGCTGAGTCCACTCTCAGCCAGATCGTTCAGCTTCGATTTCGCGCTTTTCGTGAGGATCACCACGCCTGGCGATAAACTGATCTTACGACGTAATTGTTGTATGGTGTCGTTGATATCGGACCGACCGGCGTATTCGCGTAAAGTCTTCACGTCGAACAGGTTCTTCAGCTGGAGGACATTGTACACGGTGTTGTTCAAATGGCATTCCCTGCAACGTTTCCAAACGGTTCGTTTATTCAAACTTACATCATTTCATCTAAGTTTATAATCCACTTACGTAACTATGTAGCTCATGTTCAAATCAACATTAGGGTTTTTCGGGTACAGGATCTTTTTTATCTGAACCATTTCGTCGACCAGAGCGAACATTCTGTTGTCTTTGGGATTCTTCAGCGGCTCACAGACCGCTCGTTGAACCAAGACCCCAGTGACCATATGAATCACAGTGATTACCATTAGGACGCTGGTTAGAAGGAAAATGGTCCAGACAGCCCTGAAGAAACAATACATGTTTGTGTGTATAACTCTTTAATATGAAATGTTCTACTGTCGATGAAGTGAAACTCACATCATCAAGAATCGTGCTCCAGAACCTTTGTTGCAGTGTTCATCGGTATCATCGGGACGTTTTCCAAATATTCCACAGCAGAGGCCACAGGTCAGACACGTTAAAACACTTAATAGGATTCCTGATATACCGAAGCCCAAGTAGTACCTGGACAACAGAGTATTTATACTTTAAGAATAGTCCTTTCTTAAAGAACCCTTCTTGAAGAAATCAGACGCTCACGGAAATCCTCAACCGATTCCTGAACTGTTGTCAATTACCTGTACGGTGAATACTGATCAATGTGCGTTCTGACGATATCCAGATAACGGATGTAACGCTTGTCAATGTCAACGTTTAGCCTGTCGATTACAGACGTTATGTTGTTCGCTGCACCACCCAGGTAGTACCCTGCCCGGCTGATGCTGGCGCTGACAACGGGAATGGTTTGGTTCACCGCTTGCTGGATGTCTTTCTGGATCTTTAGGAACGACTCCTTACCCTTACTGACCTCTGACACGATGTTGCCTTTCATCAGCATGGTGATGTTGTACAGGGCGGACGTGACGTTCGGCAACTGGAAAAAAGAGTTCGGTGATTTGATCGCAAACCGTTGACTCCAGCCGTCTAAACGATTATGTCTGCCAAACGAGGGCAAAGTGACGAAAGAAAAAATGAAGTTCCATCGAAACAGAATATGCAAAGAAGTTGAAGTTATTCATGAGAGTGTCGGTATGTCATGCTCGAGGCCTTCTAATTTAACAATTTCCTACGAAGAAACCAGAATTCATAACAGAGTGTGTGTGTGTGTGTGTGTGTGTGTGTGTCGTCGCGACAAGTGCTCTTGAAATATTCGAGACTGCTTTCAAGGAATTTTTTTTGTGGATTCACAAAATGCAAAGTGAGTGTAGTCGAAGACAAGGTGCAGAAGAAAGAAGAATTGTTAGAACTGAACTGTGCGGTTTATTCAATTAAATTGTGCAACATTTCGGAGAGGAGCTGCATTCGTATTCGATCCTCTCTTGTCACTAGACAGAAAAAATAAAATTCTTTTTCTCTGTTTTGTTCACTCGTCTTTAAAATTTGAAAGATTTCATAAGTGTTACCATTTCTTCTAGGGGTGAATTAGAGCCTAATTTTTAAATTCTCGAAACTCTCGAAACGTTCGAAACTTGAAGCGCTGATTTTGTTTTAAGAACTGGTCTCAACAAAATGTTTACATAAATCTTTACTGATCACAGTTAAACAAAACATAACAATATGTACATTCACTTATCCTTTTTTCTAGCTTTAGCAGTTTCACAAGCCCTCACGAATGACATGCTCTTCAGTTGCACTTTTACGATCACGATCGATCGCCAATCTGTTTATATTTCATATCCTTGACAACAAAAACGATCTCTCTTTCTCGAAAGTTTCTTAGGTTTCGAGAAACCCACTCTAATTTTCTTTCATTCTAAACATCACACCTAACAGAGAGACAGCTTTCAATTGAACGACACACACATAGATATACATATATACATATATACGTATATACATGTATACATATACATATATACATATAATAGAAACGGTACACAGAATCGGAAAAACTGCATGCTGTTTTGGCTTACGACTTACAGACTGAAGCTATTGTGGCGAGCATGGAATCAGACAAATTTATACAGTAATTCCGTTCGTAAACCAATGGTTGCACATTCATTATTCTAAGGAAAAGCAGTGGCTCTATACTCGTTACTTTTTATTTTCCGAACGTTAAAGCATGGCGGCTGATATGCGCAGAAATATTACCAAACAATTCGAAATGAAACCGAGCTTCGAAATAAATCTATAAAAACAAAATTAACTTCCATTGGCGTACGGTTTGCAAATTTGATGAAACAAATCGAACAGAAATAAATTAAGCATAAAACGAAAGAAAGCGGTCGGTATATTCTATCGAATTTATCCAGGACCAATCGATAATCTTTCTCAATTTATCGAGATTCAGTGGTCTCTTGTATTCGCGAGTTTCAAAGTGCATATCACTTCTGCAAACATAGATTCGAAGCTGAATCACACGTTTGCTTGGAAGCTTTCTGCGTTGATACGTATAAAGCACACAAGTTTCAGAAACACGCGAACAGAAGAGGTTCTGAAAAGTACATAATATGTAGAAGTACAAGGCTGTGCAAAGTAGCTGTCGTCACATTTTAAATGTGCATGTACTCCTCAAAAGTAGACGCGAACAAGGACCAACGACTGTAATAAATATTGTTCTCTTTTTTTTTTTTTTTCCAAACTACGAGCAGTTCAATAGATCTGAAAATTTTCACAGTCCATTGGGTAATACGAGCTTCCATAATCGACACGATTAATAGAGAGGTATTAATTCGTTTTCCCCCAAACTCTAACCAATTAAATTGTACTCCGTGTCACAATCAAGTGTCGGTTAATTAAGAATGATTTAAAGACAAAAGCAATAAAGTCATACCTTCGGGAAGTAACGGTCCATGTACTGCAAGCGTGTAAAGGAGAAAGCAACGAAGATCATTAAAACATTCAAATCGGACTTATTGGACATCGTAGACAAATCAAACAAAGCGCGAGATATACCTTGTCGAAGTCCACCTGAACCGACATTTGGTTCACCTTGTAATCGTTCAGCACCTGCTTGCAATTCTGGGTCTTACAGGCAGAAAGCGTGTGCAGAAGGTTCTTTTTCACGCCTCGTACCACTGAAACGAAGAGAAACAATCGTATCTTACACATGTTCAAACCCTTGTAAATACAATAAACGTAAGTCGAACAAAATTTGTTTGAAAGGAATATCGCCCACAGTAACTCTCGCTGGAGAATTACTCGTTAATCCAAAAATCCACAATAATGTCTAACATCAAAAAATTAAACTACCTAACTTTTTTTTGTTTTAACATTAACTTTGTTTTATGTAGACGCGTAGAGGTGATACGAAGGTCAGCTTTGTTTTTTTAAATTGATACGTATATTTTTTTAAGGCACTACTTAATGCTACTCGTTCTTCTCTACATAAAGTGTTAAGTCACGTATGGCGAATTAGTGCAATAAACATTATACGATTCCATTAAAAGAAACAGGAGAGAAAAAAAAAAACGAAATTGACCTTCATATGATCTCTACAGATCCACATGAAAAAAATTATCTCATCGGAAAGTGTGCCCCCTGATACTATTTAACTTTTGTCCGAAATATTTTTTAATATCGTGAACAATTTCGAGGATATTCGAGTGGGTCGCGATTTAAATGGGACAACCGCCTGTAGAGGTCATAAAAAAATTGAAGGGAATATCGATCGAACGAGTACCGATGTCCAATTGGCTGGCGTTCGTCCGTAGATCCCGCGTGATTGTCTGCATGGTCTTCAGGTCCTCCTTGATGGACTCTAAACCGGCCACAATGTCGCTAAGATTGGTCAACGAGACCGCGTGCGAGTACTCGGCTAATTGTTCGGTGACGGTTCTGCCACTGGCTTGCAGGATTTGATTCAAATTGACCTCGAGCTCGTCGAAATTATTCTCCAAGACGTTGTGCACCTGTTGTTTCGTGGTGCTCAGGTAGAGCTTCACGTCCTTGAGACTGGTCTTGGCATTGTTCGGCAACTCCCTGGTCCCTTCTTGCATGTATTCGTTCGTGACGAACGCGCAGACCACCCCGAATCTGTAATTTTCATCGAGCAGAACACGATTACATATCGATCATTCGAGGATAAATCGCGAAAATTCTGTTGCTTGGACGACATAAATATTCCGTTGAAATGTTCTTTGCGATGGATGTTGATAATATTCAAACTACGATGAAACTGTTGTTTGATGGATCGTATTTGGTTCGACGACGATGCGTTGGATTCGATTTTTTGAAAATGGAACCTTACAGAAGAATTTTAATATTCGACGGTGTGTCGCCGCGCGGTTCTAGATTATCGTAATGAGATTTGGTCAGATTAAGAACACTAATCCGAGGCTCTAATCATTCGGCAAGGGCGTGTGAGTACGGACTAGTAGACGGTTGGACGATGTATGCTGGGAAATTCAAGTCTCTGCACTGATAAATAATGAAAAGTGAAGGTTTAATCGACAGAAATATGGAAGAAAGAAAACAGTGACGATGATTAAAAATCTCGATAGTGACATCGCGATACCTATCGCTTCCGATAAAGTGCAAATGATTCAAACTATATCCTGTTTGGTATCATTAGAATTCGAAAAATATCACCAATACGTCCATCAAATTTTCATTAACAAAGAAGCAAAAGTAACAAAGTTTCGTTGCAATATTAACCCCGCCTAATAGCGGGGACGACTAGTGTTTCTTCTGAAGAATTCTTTCTCGAAAAAAGCTAAACTTTTTGATTTCTCATTTCTCGAGAAATGCAGAAAAAAAGTTTCTTTTCTCAAGAAATCAAAAGTATCGAGAAATCGGAAACACTAGGGACGAAGCGACCGGCATTTATCCTGGAGATCTGTGCGGACACTTATCGAGACTTTACTGTAAATTCTAAGGACCGCTCTACTCACAGTATAATCGTGGCGACGACGATCAACAGCATGTTGAGCATCACCTTTTTGCAGCGATGATGCTTTCCCTCGTAATTGTTCTTGTGAGCACCACAATGGCCGGCGCACCTGCAACAGCAGAAGAACAGCCCGACGCAGGGTAGAATCGCGGCCAGAAGGAGTCCAATCAAGGCCAGACCAGCCAGGCCACCGTAATGGGTCACGACGATCTTCCATTCAGAGGGGGTGTACTGGAACGTTGGCATCCTATCCACAACGATGAACATCCCTGTAAGAGAAACGATTCTGGCGTCAGTACAATTGCTTTAAAATCGAAAGGAACACCCTACCATTATTACATACTATGTATACCTCGCCCTCAGTTTGCCCTCGCTATTAGCATTCGACTATTTTTGCTTCCCCTCACCTGGTCAGGTATTCTGGTAACCTAGAAATCTGTATATCCTTATACCTACCTAGATAATTTTATACTTCGACTCTTGTATTCTCAAGCATACATACGCTACTCTTAAAATCATTCCGGAAAATTCTCTTCTGTACATATGTATGTACATACATATACACCATACATTTCTCATAAGCAAGCAGTAAGTAAGTAGGGCGTAGAACGAGAAAAGGAAATGGAACGATCGAAGGGAACAAGGAACAGAAGAAGTGGAAGAAATCAGTCGATGTTATTTACCGGGAGAGTGTGTTTTCCATTCCGTGGCCCCGATACGACGGTTTTTGGGACGAGAACAACGTGGAAACGGGGCCACCACGGACGGGGGATGTAGGGCGTAGGTCAGGAGGAAGGATTCCCGGGGGTCGAAGGGTGAACGTAACAGGGATGTGGCCAGGGGAAAATTTATTTCCTGGCCGGTCCTGGGGAAAAATGGATCAAACGTCGATGACCGGTCGCGTCGGATTAAGACCCCTGGACCACCGCTGCATTGATTTTCTGATGCGGCAGTAGTATGTACATATGTATGTACCACGCTCCTGCTGCTGCGTTCGTCTGGAGGACATTTGGTCGCAAATTTTTCACTATGCGTTTTCAAACCTTTTCAAGACTCCGTGACAATAACAGTTATCGTTTATCGTTTATCGTTTATGGCCTTGGACCTGATAATAATTTTATCAGCGAAATGTCACGGCTTGTGCTCCAGTGAAATATGTAAATTCGGCAAAACGAGGCGATTTTTGTGCAAGAGGCAAGAGGTAAGAGGCGAGTCGTGAGTCGTGACTCGAGTGGATAATCTCAATTTTCACCCAGCCAGCAGATAATTTGAATTCGCATATCATTGAGTTCGGCTGAAAAAATTTCATCGCTATACGATTTCTCCGCCTTTTCCTCACGGTCTAAAAAATTCTATCGTCGATCTGTTAACGAAAAAAAAAACTCTGTTGGTTTTAATTCGAGCAAAATCTCACAAGCTTTGTTCGTTGGTATATCATTAATGTTCTACGATCTTTGTGAGTATACCGAGAGAGAGAGAGAGAGAGAGAGAGAGAGAGAGAGAGAGAGAGAGAAGAGGATCTATTGGGCAGACTTTGAGAGGCAATTCCATCGTTCTAGAATCCGTCGAAAACGAGGGCCAGCTGACTAGACAGGCTAATCAGAAACGGAGGCCACTGTCAATCAAGTTCCACGAACGGGGGGACAGAGCTAGTTAGCGATAGTCAGCGATAATAGCGAACAAAAAGATCGTTGTTAGCGCTTTTATACGCCCGTTTGACGTAGAGGAGAGCGGAGGGATGTGCTCGTTCTGGCAGATGGTCCTCTGTGGACCTATGGACCTCTGGAATACTCGACACGACTGTACTTTCTAGACGGAAAATTATCAATTGAAACACGCCTCGAAGACGCGTGAAACTTAACAGGGTGAAGCAATCGAGTTTAGGCTCAATGTTTCATCACTTAAAGAGGTACATATGTATTCTACTGTTACATACGATTTTCTGAAATTTTTTCAGCAATTTTTTTAAACGGCTTAATATAAAATATAAAATTATTCGGGCATGGTTATCGCAGGTACTATTCTAGATTCGGGTTGAAAGTTTTGTTAAGAATGCTGAACAGTATTTTAAACTTAATTAATCGAACAATCCCAGGAAGGTTTGTCGTAATGGTCTAATTTGTCAAAAGTGTTGGACCCTTGGCCCTTGGTAAGATCGTATCATTTGAGATCAGGGAAAAACGCAGGAAAACGGTGGAGAGAGAATGACACACAAGGCAACGTTCTAAAACCACTGCCGGCACAAACATCCATTGTCCGGAAGTTACGGCGACAATGATAACGCGAACGAAGCATGTGAACCGCGTTTGTGTGTTTCACGTCCGAAATACATATTTTCTGAAGGAAAAGTCTGGTCTGAAATGTGTCGCGAGTAAAGCGCAATCTTCATGCAAGTTTCCGCCGCGAAGGGAAAAAAGCGGCCACGTGTTTGATACGTCGTGTTTACAATAGCAGAGTATATTGTATGTATATATTATCCGAGGTGGAATTAATGTTGCTCATATAAATTCGGGACTGTAAAAGTTACGATTTCTCTGTATCTAGTAATGTTAAGAACTTTAAATACCATGCTTCGAAATGTTTGAAATTTCGAATATTCAAATTTTCAAAATTTGAAATATTCGAATCTTCGAATGGTCGAAAATTCAAGTTCCTCTTAAGTTTGTGCCTCCACTATCTTTCAACTTCTCTATTCTTCGATTCTTCGATTCTTCTATTCTTATGCTTTGAAAACATTCTGTGCTCAGAATCAAGGGCTCGATGATTTCGACGGAAGTTGAATAAAATCCACGAACAGACACGTAGAAAATTATTCACACGCGTGGCCATGGGCGTAGTTAAAAGGCCACGAACAAGACCCACGACAAAGTATTAGCATAATCGCGGTGGAGGTCAATGACTCTGGGAAATCGATCGAAACTCGGTACGACTGTGAGTCTGTTGCACCGTCGCATCGGTGCAACGGGAGCTCACCTGACTGTAATGCCCCTTTTTTTAATTATTCAAGGGGCTTTTTCCCCACCGTTCAAGTTCGTTCACCTAAAACCATCTAAATTCACCGTAAACAGAAATTGTTTTTTACCTACCGAAAATACCAATCAAAAGAACGGTGAATATTACACACAGCACGGTAAACGTAAAAAACTGTCGCACTTGCAGTTTACATGCACCTGACTGTGAGTGCATCACGAGCTTACCACGGCGATGCACACTGTGTAACCGTGGCTTTGTAACAAGAGAAAACCTCGACCTCCGTGCTCGACCGATTTCCGGTTTGCAACGATGCACGTGGATTTCCAGCCGTGTTCGCGGAAGATGATCCTCTTTCTCACGCAACGCTTAAATAATTCCACGAAGAATCGTGTTCCAATAAACGACCAATTTCAAACTGTTGTTTTAAAAATCATCCTCTGTATACGAATTTTCTATTCATTGTCAATTTAACCCAGTTAAAAATTCTTAAGGTTGATCGCGAGAGTAGGATTTTTCTGTGTTCCATTTTCGTGAAAAAAAAGGGGGGAAAATAAAGGGAACGATGGGGGGGCCAATAGTTCCGAAGAGAAGTCGATTCAGGGGGATTTAAGCGAGCCAACTGGGGGGGGGGAGGGGGGGATCGATAAAAGCAGCATCGAAAAACGATTGGAGTACGGTTTTAAATGCGACTACCTGGTCGTCGCTTTTCATTTTGTTACCCGGAACCCTCCTCCCCCCCCCTCACTCTCTCCTTCCGGTTAATCCCCACGGAGACGACCGCTATTATCGTAATGAAGAAATCCATTAGCCTTCTACACGGTAAATATTGGCGCATCGAATATTCTGATTGGATGTGCGTGCTTCCCCGGCCTTCCTCTCTCGCGGATACGCGATATCGATTTATTAACTCGTCGCGATCCACTAACGGCACAAAATATAATACCGGGGATATATGTATGTATTGTATAAGCAAATCGGCTGGCGGAGGCACTGATTTCCTTGTTGTTAATCCGTTCAGATTGCTGCTGCTGCTACTGCTGCTGCTCGACACACCGATAATATTTTCTGTGTCTTTACTTATATAGAATCTCAATTTGAGTACTCTACTTATATGTATAGAATGTTAATTTGATTACATATATGAAAGAGTAGTAGAATATATGTACCTATAGAATTCTAAGAGTCAACTGAACTTTCAAAGCTATTGTCATCAAAATACTTCCAGTGTAGCGTTTTCTGGTCTCGAATTACCAAGAAAGAGAAGTGAAAATATTTAGGGTGCCCATGAGATCCAAGAAAGCCAAGTTTCGAAGAATTTCCTGTTGAAAAAATTCTACTGAAACGTTGAGAGAAGGATTCATGGAGTCGTGTTTCTCTAGGGTACACTCGCACTTCGGTCCATTTTCCGAAGGTTCGCCAGACACACATCTCATTATTTTCGAGGACAAAGTGCTCCGACGCTTTTCTCCCGCGTTGGAAACCAAGAAGACACCCACCACCACTTTTCCCAGTCTCGTCACGCAGCTTTCACCCCCTCTTGTTCAATGTACATCCACTTGCCGTCCATGCGAGGCGATGTTTGAAACGTGGAACGAAATAATTGACCGCTAGAGATCCGCTCATAGGACAAAGGAACGTGGACAAGCAGAAAAATCACCGATTACTGTGATTATGTTACCTCTATTTCGATCACCGATCCGTGTCACGAACAAAATATCGTTTCGGCCGAGTCCAGGTGTAATTGATGACACGACTAGATAAAGATGTAATGTCACAAATCAATGTTGCTATTCTGTTTGGGTTAGGCGCGACTATAACAAATTTTCATACTTAAAAGATTATTTCTCACTTAAGAGATCAATTTGTTTTTATTCTCGTTAAGTTCTTAATTATCAAAAATTCCAAATGTTTGCAGAGGTGGCGTGTGTTTCCTAAAGGTGAAACTAAAGAATCGATTTTTGCGAAAAAATTTTACACAACACACCTTCAAACACTCGTGTCTTCAATTATTATTTCAGTCTCGACGTTCCTAGAGATCGGTTCGCTACAGTGAATGAACTAAAAGCAGAGTAAACGTGGGGACGCCGGACGTTGAATGAATTAAAAGAGTGATTTAATTGAGAACGAAGCTTGTCGGGACGTAAAACCGTTTCGGTCGGTGAACACTAGCCGACTGGTTTTCGTGATGACGAAGAACACGGTGATTCCTCGAAGACAGTGGCCTGTCCCGAGGCTTCCGGTGCATTGTCCGAAAAAACGAAACGTGATCTAGGAACGTGTAGACACGCTCAGAGTGTGATCGCTGAACCGTGTCGGAAAGAAAAAAAAGAAAAAAGAAGATTCCAGCTCATAAGCATTAGAACGCTTATCGAATGTGCAGTAAATTGTTACAAGACATTACAGAATTCCGAGAAATCTGAAATAAATATATTACAGCTTAATGGATAACACTTATACTACTGGGGTAAAGGCACCAATGAATGGACACTCACGAGATTTTCTAACTATTAAAACGAAATTTTAAATGATAATAATATTAATATAAATATTTGGCACGTGAAAAGTAGAAAACTGAATTCAGAAGTCTGAAGGAGTAATGATTTTTTTTTTTTACCTAGAAATAAAAGATCAAGGCGGTAGGGGTGTCCGTCCATTACACGGTCGCAGAATCGCGATAGGTTAAAAAAAAAAAGCCATGGAAGCTCGAGGGAAGGGAAGTGCTACAAGTATTGCGTGGGCTCCCGTAGGACGATCAATCTTCAGTACCTGTATACATATACATACATTTACGTGTATTTTCCTACATGCGAAATGAAAAAATATCAAATCGACTCTATTTTCTAAACGCTGTCCTAGAACTGAATATGTAATTATATTTCTCTTGGCAGAGCTAAAAATATAGAATTACAACTATCCATCGAGAGTTCAATATGCTATTAGAAGTGAAACCAGAACACGTGTATTGATCCCTTAACATTACATACAGGTGAAATGGTAATGAATAGAAAAGATTTCACCATGGAAAACTGCGATTAAGGTAAAAATAGACTTGCAGAAATAGGAAAGATCGTTCGTATCCGAATTGTACGTTTTGGTAGATTACGTAGATCGTTAACTGTTTATTTAATTACTCCGAGACTGTATAAAAATGAGCAGAGATATCAGACGGGTCTGAAATGCAAATAACCATTAGGAAACGGAGAACGATATTACGGTACTTAACACACGTAACACAGTTATAAGTAAGTCAGAGGTTCGCAACAAGGCCCCATCGTTCATGGAGTATACACTACGGTTTTCTTCGGCTGTGGAACGAGGCGAAATCACCGCGAGGCCATTCCTGTAATCGCGGTCGGACGACCAGAATCTCTGTCCTTCGACCGGGAATATTTAACCGCTTGGAAAGTCATTAACGCCTCCTCCTACGCGTCCCGTTAGTACTCGTGCAAACACAATTGTCTCATAGATAAATCCAGCACGATGCAGTTTCCTTCGCGAATCTGATCGATCACGTAGCAATGATATCATATCGTTTCTTCGAGTATTCTGATCAGAGATGGTGCGCAAATCATCACTGACAGTGATTTATCACAGTGATCGCAAAATTACGACCACGGTGGTGATTTCTTTTTTAATCTTGAGTGAATTTACTCACTGTGGTCCTAATTGTTTATCTTTTAAAAAAAAAAGCTTACAGTGACGAGGAGCCTTAGAAGACTCATCGAAGATTTACTGTATTCAATATGATTTGAAAATGAATTATACTACTGTTTGTGTTCTTAAAAATCAGTAGGAAAAACAAGAAATTCTAAAAGTACGATTTGCTAGGTTATAATTTATAATCGTTAATTTATCGTTGTTCCTTATTATGCATTTACTGCTTTACTTTATACGATGTATGTAACTTGCATTTTTCTTTTGATGTTGTTAGACGCATACAAATAACTGTTGTTATGTTTTCGAGTAATCAGAAATGATCACGAGAAATGACGAATCAGTGTGAAAAATCACCGTAATCGAATCACTCATGATTCACAAGCTGCAGTTCAGGCCATGTCTACTCCGAACGGTTCATATCATAATATGTATAGGTACTCTATCTTTCCTACCAAGGGTATCACCACTAGATAAATGAGCGATTCAAAGAAGCGATATGACAGTGCAGAGATGAAAATTGTATTTCCCATCACGTAGCTCAAGTTGTTACGTCATCGGAACAAGACCAGAGAGGAACGGACCTGCGAGGACAAAAGGAAAGCGAGCAGTCGCAAGAGAGAGGGTTGCGCGGGAATACCTAGTAAGCCAGAGGATGTTCTATGTGCATTGTACAATATGTATGTATATGAAACGAAACGAAACGAAACGAAACGAAACAGTGAACAACCGTTGCCCAGAGTATCGTTCTATCAGAAACAGAGCTTCCCTAATCCCTAGCCTAAACTCTAGACAGACAAAGGGGACCGGGAGGGAAGTTGAAGAGGCGGTCGACCGAAATGATTGGACACGAATCAGTCACGATGAGATCACACCTTGCGAATGTACCACGTTCGGAAGAGGCCGTGTTCGTGTACCGAAGCTTCTGCGAGGATCGTAACGGCACTTTCGAGAGGAATTAACGACCTGTACAGGGTCGATGTAGGGTACATGCAGTGGCTGTACGGGGTAAACTGAACGCAAGAAGTTACGATAACATTCGGTTCTTGTATTAGATGTACAAAAAAGTTCTGAGCTTTTTTTCATAAAATTCAATCTTTATTCAAAAAAGAACAAAAAAATATTAATCAGCGAAAGATTTTTCTTATTTCTTCAATTGTCACGAAGTGTGTATCAGCCAAATGATGTTGCAACGACCGGAATAGGTAATAATCGGAAGGCGCCATGTCTGGGCTATACGCCGCGTGCGGGAGAAGTTCCCAGCCTAACGCAAAGATATGGGGTCCTGAGTCATTCTCGTAACGTGTGGTCGAGCATTGTCATGCAGTAAGATCACTTTACGACGCCCTTGGCCAGTAAATGGCCTCTTTTCTTCGAATGCATCGTGCAAATTGGTCAATTGTTGTTGGTAGCGGTCCGCCGCGATTGTTTCACCCGGTTGTAGCAATTCGTAATACAACACACCTTTCCAATCCCACCAGATGCAGAGCAATACATTTTCGCTGCCCCTCCATAATACAATTCACCGTGCAGTCGAATGTACCAAACGAACGTTTTCTAAGGCGGGAAATGATGACGTAACACGGGGAATTAATCGCGAGATCGTTTGACTTCCTTTCGATTTCAATATTTATGACTGTCCTGAGTGGCCCGGTCCCATTGTCACGGAAGCGCCGTTGCAGCGACTGCATTCTGCCAAACACAAAAGGAGCCGTAATGAGAGGGATCAAAGAAGGGAGAGGGTGAAAAACGTGCAGGGCGAGTGTGTGTGTGTGTGCTACGTGTATGAGAGATTCCAAGCGAGAAGCAACGAAAAGAACGTAGGGTATACGAAGAGGGAAGAGGGGAGGGAGAGAGAGAGAGAGAGAGAGAGAGAGAGAGAGAAAGAGAGGATGCAGTTTCTGTGCACCTGCAGCAGCGCAAACATCGACGTTGCCCCAGAAAATGCAACTGTCAGTGTGCCATGCATTGTCTCAAGTCTCAGCGCCAGTCTCGAAAGCGCACCTTTCATTCGGTCCTGGATGCAAAAATTTAATGAGAAAATGAAGCTTCCCTCTCTTTTGGGGGGTTTCGTTGGACGATGGACGTAGTTAATTGGTTTTTTTCGAGATGCGGAAGAGATGAATAATGATTTTTCCAATTCTTCAAACTCTGTCGACTGGATAAATGATTTCTTTAAACGAAGAATATTCTATTTTGATATTGATTCGATAAAAGTCTCGTGGACAAAGGATTAAATCGTCCTGAGCTAAAATATTGAGATTCTGTTAGGTGGAGATAAGAGATTATCCATACACACGTTGGACGTACGTATATGTATGTATTGGAGTCGAGAAGCGGAAAATCGTCTTGGCGTATAATAGAACCGAAGGGAAATAATTACTTTACGGGGTAGGAGGAAAACAGCACGGACAGAATGCACCGATGCACGTGGCCAGCATCTGCAACGGGGTGTAATCCCGGATTTCAGCTCTCGGAGATACCGTCTGATGCGTCCAACTGTACTGAGATAAAACTGCGTCGAATCTAATCTTCCAGCTGGAAACATTGCCGATGGTAAAAAAAGTTCATCTTATAGTTAAGCAACGTTTCGAGAAACATTCGAGATTGCATAATTGTCGATTAGATATGTATACATATATGCGATTTACGCGAAATTCTCAGGCAGTTGGGGAATCCCCTCTCAAAAAAATAATGACGATTTCGAGTCAATAACTAATTGTGAGGGCCACAAAGTAATTTGAAAACATCTAATATGTACCTACACTAATGACATAAATGTTTATTCCCATTACTTTCAACAACAATACCAACGCTACAAAAAACTGTAGGACAAGATATGTACAGTTTTTATTGTAAAAAAGGCTATTAAACATTATACAACAACAACCGTCCAACTACACGTTACTGGGCTGTGTCTGCAATAAATGCATAAAACGAAGTACAATAATTTCTTGAAAAATATTTTTCACTATAGAATGAGTTCCTAAAAGAATGCACACAAGCATCGATCGAAAAGTCTCCTCATGTTCCCCCGTGCCTGTTCCACGGATCACTATGTATGTATATGTGTACATACGCATACGTATGTATTTACGTATTGCGCATAAACGGTTACACTATGTCTCTCCCGTGTCCCTAATTACTTTAACGACCAATGTCCCGAGTGGAAAGTTAATTTCGCCGCTGTAATCGTAGCGAGTAACTGCAACCGGCCACCGCGGTGCATCTCGTCGCGGAGAGACGGCCATCATTACGCCTGGGGGTTACGTTATAATCCCAGAAAAATAATTACGTGGAATCCACAGTCTCGTTGATAAAACTCAAACGGAATATGTACACATTTATAAACACAGTTTCTCCAAATTATTTCTAAACGAAAAAAAGATCTTTAACAATATGTTACTTTTAGCAATTCACATTTTCGCTTAGCAAATCGTTCACTATTCTTATAATTACACCGCAGATTTTATGCATTTATTTTCTAGCCTGTAGGGCTCTGTGTACTCCAATGAAAGATCAAACTTATACAGCAAATGTAACGGATTTTCTAGTATATTCTGAACCCTATGAGATACTTTAGAGAGAAAAGGAATTCCTACATTGGTTCGTCTCTCAAAATGAATTACTTGATAAAATGTCATTTTACATGAAAATCCACAGTCTACTTATAATCCTTTGCGTTAAGGAATTTTCTAATTTCCCATTAGATTTTGTTCCAGTTCAAAGGGAACAATCGAGGCCGAAGGGTTAATCACCCCCATTTTTAAGGAACACAGGTAGCTGATAATTGCACGAATCACGCGAAATATATCCCCGAAAATCCGCAATGAATCATCACACATTCTTGGCCCTATCGTTCATCGTTCATCGTTCATCGAGAGAGAGAGAGAGAGAGAGAGAGAGAGAGAGAAAGAGAGCAAAGAGTCTCGTGGATCTTCGTGACTCGTCAATCGGGGAATGTCGGTCGTTGTAATTGCTAGCGCAGCGGTAATTGAGCCTACTCATCTCGTCGCTTATTCGGGAGTTGGCCCAGGCTCAAGAAAGAAAAAAAGATATATCCTGTTTGAGAACCGGGTCGCGTCAGACGCATAGAGGTTGATGGACTTTCAGCTCGGATGTGATCATCACACGGAGTGGGGTCTCCGTGTTTCGGTTCGATCGAACCGACGACGATGGCGAGGAGAATTTCGTTCGTTTCTGGGTAACACGTTTGGACAAGGAAACTTCCACGAATTTTCTGTCACGGAAAGCTTTTTTAAAAATCTTTCAGAGGAGAAAACGATCTTCTAATTACGTTTCATGGGCGACTGGGTTTTGCTTGTTTTCTACGATTCGAGTGTTATCTTGCGGAGTTCGTTGAAAAACTGATTCCTTCCCCTTGGATCTCACGTTTATTCGGTTTCGTGATGAATAATGTAGAAGAGCGTTTATGTACTTCGCACGTTAAATTGACACGTAGATGGAAATAGAAATTAGTGAAGAACGTAGTAAAACTTCATAATACTAACAATTGAGAAATAACAAGTGCATCGAGTGCTCTTATAGCATTAGAACCGACTATTATAGGTATTCTCGTGCTAGATAGAAGGAAAAGTAGTTCTGATCCGGATTAGAGAATTTAAAGTAAGTTAATACCATTTATTGTTCATTGCTCAGAATAGACATCATTCTGTCTGCAACTGTTATAATTGACTGCGGATGTTTATGCAAATTCATAATTTCTTATATTAATATCTAAAAATTAAAACTCGACAATACTTTGAATTTTCAAAATAACACGTAAATAGTATTAAACTTTATTAAAATCTTTATGTTAATGCATTTGTTAAGTTAAGGGATGCTATAAATGCATAAAAGTCTGCAGTCTATGTAGTTATGACAAAGAGAACAAAAAGATTAATTACGGTAAATTGGAATAATTTAATGTTTACGTTGTTTCGGACAATTTTTTCGTGAATTTAACCGGCCAATTAGGAGATTAGAGGAATTAAATCGCGGGAAATTGAAGCTGGAATTCCTACTGGTTATGACCTCACTCTGGATTTCGTTCGAGTTACTCTTGAACGGAATTCCTGATGCGCCCCGCGCGAAATAAGAGGAATCGGAAAAATTCGCGTGCATCGACGGATATCAATGGGAGGAAACTCCTTGATCTCCTTCGAACCGTAAAACATCTGAAAATCTACGAATAATGCGGGGGAAAAATAGTGGAATCGAGAGATGAGTATCGTGGCTGGAGCAGACAGAAATATATAAAGTGTATAAAGGAATGTGTACAAACACATGGTAAATAAGTAATTCCAACAGAAAACGTTATCTCTTTCATTATCTATAACAATTTAGGTACTTCTTTCATTGAATTTAGTTGAGCCTGTAATAAATTAGAATCTCTCCACGGTAATTACATTCACTCAGTGAACATTTTCACCAACATTCAAATCTTAGATTACATTATTTGATGCGTTACTTTCCATTTTTGTCATACTCTTCTGCTACGAACACACACGAACTACATTTATACTACCCCTCACTAGACTGCGGGTCTTTATGGAAATTTACAGTTTTCTGGACTAATCTATTGTATGAAAATTGGAGTCCTATAGAGATTAATTCGCCTTATTAAGGTTTCTCTAAGGTTCGACAGAAAATAAGCCCCCTCCCCCCTCCCGCACACTTCTATTAACACAAAATTAACTGTATTGAGTTTCACGAGGGCAGACTTTACTTTTTATGTTTCGCATTCTTACTCGGAATCGGGTTCTGTTCGAAGAAGACCAACACCGTGTACGTAGATCCCATCGAGATCGTCGACAACGTAAACCGTTGGGGGTTGACCGTGTTCCACCCCCTGGACGCCCGCCATTGTTCTCGCCGTTTCGGAAAAACTTCCGTGGGACTTTGCCGCAATTTACGAGCTTCTTCGACCTCGGTCAGCGTCCCCAGCTTGGAACGATTCGGAACAGCCGGTGTGTGTCTTGGTCTCGTACAATGTTCTTTGTCCTTTGTCATCGTACACAAGAAAAACTAACTCTTCTTTGGGAGTTTAGAGTTTGAATTTACGCGGTATTATCGAGATCGATGACCTTCGAGTCACGATAAATACGACAATTATTCACGGATTCATTTTTATAACGTGAATTGGAAAAAAATAGGGCACGTTTAAAAAAATGGCCATTTTTGGTTCCATCTAGAAATGAAAAATTTATGCAGGACCTTTAATTGGGCTATAAGAGGGTTTTGTCAGGTTCAAAATGGAATTTATCTTGCGAATGATCCAATTGATTTCTCCGTGATCGAGAGCCGAGCCAGGCGTATCGATGGGCGAATAGAGAGAAAGAGAGAGAGAGAGAGAGAGAGAGAGAGAGAGAGAGAGAGAGAGAGAAAGGGGAAAACGGGAACGACGCTCCAGAGAGATTGGAGCTCTTCCTAGACTCTCGTCGATCCCAATTAGACCAGAGTTTATTCTGCATTGCGATCGACCGCATGCAACCCGGCGCGATTCGTTGATTTAATGCGCAATTTATCGGTGCTCGATAACGCTCCATAAACTCCGCGATAGGGACACAATCTCGTTTGACGTAGACTGGAATTGTGTCTAACAATGTAAACAAAAGAGAGCCACGGGTATATGTATTGCCGTCAGGAGAACGGCGATCAATGAATTATGTGTGGCGTAATGTGCAATGGAATGCGATCGAGTTGCACTCGATCGCGTGCTGCTCTCCTTACTTGCCATTAGCGACTAGGAATTCCTTTACGGACAGATGAATTTCCGTATGGGCATTACGAAATTTGAGATCTTTGGAGACAGAAATTTTCAGTACTTATTTCAATGTTTCGAGTGTCGAATTTAGTAACTTACAAAGTTTCAAGCATTCGAATTCTTTAATTTCCAACATTCTAAATCTTAGAGTTTCAAGATTTCAAGTTTTTCAGAGTTTCAACGTTTAAAAAATGATTTCTCCTGCTCCCAAACCACGTGTCCCCCGAATCGCGGCTCTCGATTTCCGGCGCCAATAAAACGGCTCGCGAGTTTGTGTCACAGAAAAGTGAAACGAACAGCTCGATTGTTCACGAAGCAGACCGCGGACACGAAGCCTGATGTAAAAGTCACCGTCGTGAGATGATTGATTAAGCTACCATGAAACGTGGCGGAGTCCGCGTGTGAATGAAAAAATAAGATCGATTCTGGTGTCTCTGGCAGAGAGACGCAGGAGAATGTTGTGACGGGTCAGTACGTCGCAATTAAATCGAGCTCGCTATAAATATTCATGTCAGTCGTGTGCTCGCACATACGGTTGCACCTGCACCTGCACCGGCGCGCTTTGCACGTAGAAGTAATTGTTTTGCGCGCGGCGGATCGAATAAATTCTGCGCTCTTTGCTCGCGCAGAATCAGAATTTCGCTACACCGTTAGATAAACCCGGAAGTTCTATATTATTTCTGGTGGTATGTCGTGAAAAAAGTAACATCGCTGTTCGTTAAGAAAATTACAGTTTCGTAGTACGTGGCTATGTGTTTCCAAGTGTCCGCGAACAATTACGTCGTGGTGCTATGGCAACGATAACACCGTTTTAACGACTGCAGGTGCATTAATCGGGGAGAAAAGCGGTGCAGTTGGCATGCTGCCCTTGACGAACAACTGCAACTGCCATCTCGAGATCACGTAACTACATACTGTCTGAGAATGACGTTGCTTCTTCGCTTTATTCCGCTTTCCGAATACTCTTCGAATAAAATAAAATAAAATAAAAAAAAAAAAATCCGCAGGCTACTAAAAGCGAATTCCACAAATGTTCTGCATTTCTTCTAGAAATCGGTGATTAGTCTTTCCCAAAAATTATACGATAACTTGCAGATTTGAGAATCGTGCATTTCTCCGATCCACTCGCGCAGTTTCCTATCGACAAAATAGCGAGGCTAACTACTAGAAATTAAATAGCTCGGGTGATGCTTGTTTATTTCCACGAATCCTTTGAAGGCACAGACGAAGCCACTCTGGGGGCTCTGTGTCCTTTCACTTATTCACGACGATTCGCATTCACGTCTCGTCTCTATCCTTCTGCCCTGCACTTCATGGGCACAATAGCAGGAAATTAATACGTATACCCCCATGTTGGTAGACGAGGGGGACACGGTGGCAGTGGTGTGGTGGTGTCCTCGCGTCGAGATGAGCGTAGGAAGTCGTTATTTGAACAACGAAAATTCCGAGGAAGCGCTGTCGAGATAACGATGCAACCCAATATGCACTTCGGTAAACGTGGAGGCTTTACGGGGCGGAAGCTTGGCAAATTTGTAGAGAGGATAACGAGGAACATCGGAAGAATTTCAAAGACGGTTCACGGTTCACGATTCACGATACAACGACTGATAACACGAAGTTATCTTCTTTATGAAGAATACGTCATCTTCGATAAAGTGTAGTTATTATCCCATTGGCTCACAGTGATCCGAAATCAAAATTTACCAACTCGTACGATCATTTAACTCGAATAATAAAAAATTCTAAAGGACATATCAAAAACTTCAATTTTTCGTCCAAGTTTCTTATATGATTAAATTTACCACTCAAAAAGACACAATTTAAAAAAAAAGTACCTTCTTCCTACTTCTGTTAGTTTCCGAGATATTCATTATTTTTCATATATTTCATATATCCAATGTATGTATACGTACATAGCCGTTTGAATACGAGATACTGGGACATTGGATTCTCAGTAATTAGAAAGCATTTTCAAAGGAGTAAGAACGAAGAAATTTCCCGCGAAAATTCTTCAGCGCGTTTCATTTTACCGATAGGACAGCCAGGTTACAGAGCCGACTAGGGAAATTTCTTTGCTCCTGCTCTTTGAAGAAGGCCTCGTAATTACTGAAAATGCAATTTCTCAGGACATATACAATGTATACATATGTACATCATATTGAACGTTTTAAACCAGCGAATAAATAGCAAGTGAAAGGACGACAACGCGTCGTACGCGTGCAACCGCGTGAATCTTTCTTTTTCTCGATTTACCAGGCACGTTCGTGCTTACACCGAAACAATCCGGAGGTTTTCCGCTTTGAAACACGGGGATGGATGTCCTCGAGCCTTCCGCTCCATAGAGTTTTGCTTTTGCGCCCCCCGGAAGAAAGGGCAAAGAGGATGAGCCAAGGGTGTGCACCGGCTAAACAACCCCCACGCAGATTAAAGCGCGTGCATCTTTTCAGTAAATCTTCTGTACGATGTTCAAAGCTTCATATGGAATAGTTTCATAGATTTGTCGTCGAAATTTTCATTCTTGGGGACATATGTACGACGATAGATGTCGGACTCCTGTGGAGGTATTGCGAAGCAGGACACATCACGAGTCACGAGTCGTGATTCACGACATATTTGTGTGCGAAGAAAATGATAGATACGTGCTCTCATTTACACATTTCACCCACCACTGCCATATGCCCGCATGCTGCACGTTGTTGCCCGTTAGTGAGTTTGGCAGGCGCTGAGTTGCCCATCACTGGTTATTAACGTCGATTCGATAGTTAACTCCGACATACATATATGTATCTTGTTCGTACAAGTCAGATTTGTCTGTGGAATTTACACTTTTTTCATAGTGGAACAACCCGTTCGGTTTAAAACATTCTGATTTATCGATTGTAAAAATAGGTTCATTATCGATTTTCTCGATTTCTATACGAAACGAAACGAAACGAAACGAAACGAAACGAAACGAAACGAAGATCCAGCTTGAATCATTGTCCCACAAAAGAAGTACGTGTCCTTCGTCGTAATGTCGTCTTTTTCAATTCGACGAGAGAAAAGGAGGAAAATCGGCCGCAAGTGGCTGTGTAGCTATAGCCTGAAAAGTGGGGCTCGTGCTGTCCAGGAATCCAAGGTTCTTCAAACAAACTTGAAGCCTGACTGGATGAAAAGCCTTGGGCGAACAAGCACGCCTACACGCCCGTTCCCCCCTTTTCTCCGTTCTTCCAGGCACCACCAACACCATCACGTACATGCGTGTTGAAATAATCGACAGCCCTTTCTTCATTCAAAAGGGATCCTCCTTTCGAGAGTCTTCCTTTTCGTGCGGACGCTGCGAAGGAAATACAGAGAGGCGGCGGATAGACAGGCAACGAGAGGAAGAAGGGGAGAAGAAAATTCCTCTTTATGCTCGAATCTCTATACTTTACTCTATGGTAATTTAACCAGTGGGTAGACTTGTGTCAGAAACCGTTTTCGAGACTGCGAACCGTGGCATCAAATATCGTTCTCCGTCTCGTTCTGTCTTATAGGGACGATGGTATGTACTGGAAGTTGAAAAATTTCTTCAAGAAATTCCAATAGTTGATTTTCTATGTACCATCCAAACCAACCGAGCGTTACACGGTGTCGCAAACATTCGTTCCGAAGTTTACCCGCTTCACGATCGAATTTAACGAAGTCGAGGGCGGTGTATGTTCGACACGCGTGCAGAGGCAGAGGCACCCAACAGCTCGCGTGAACGTGACTCACGCGGAGGAAAACCGTACTCGTCGGTCTTGTATTTGAAACCATCCAACCAGCCGAACGTGTGTACTCTCTCTCTTTCTCTCTCTCTCTCTCTCTCTCTCTCTCTCTCTCTCTCTCTCGAATCGTTACTCTTTCTGGCCCCCTTGTCCGGAGAGCACACGCGATTTCACGCACACCCCCACGCACACAACACGCTCCATTGTGCCCGCTCCTCTCTGCCGTTCAGAGAGACTGACTACTCACGTACTCTCACATTCATTAGACAAGCAGCGTGTAAAAGACGGCGGGTTCGCAACGACAGCTGCGCGACGACGCGACGCTTCGTGGGGACACGGTTAGTAGCTGTCGTTATTATTAAGAGCATTGTCTTTATTGCCGATGGGTACTTTTCTTCGGACACTTATTCATTAGTCTCCGCATCGGTCGATTACTCGCCAATTTACGCATTCGATCGTCTCGAAACGCTTAGGATCAGCTTTCGACGGATTGATTACAATTCAATTAGGCAGTTCAGACTGGATCTGTCTGTTCGTCCTATAACATGTGACCTTGAAATGTAGGACAATCTGTTATTTTAGAATTGTAAAGAAACACGAGGGATGCAGGATGAAATGATAAGAATGAAAAGAAATTAGAGACCAGGCAGAGTTTTTTTGACCTGTGTCGTTTAATCGGTGACCAAGAGGCGCGTCGAACCCCGGATTTCCAGCGGAGATTGCACAGACTGCAGAGTCAGATGCATTCGAGGCGAGAGAAGGGTGCGCATCGTTGCAAGCAAAACACGTGTGTGTGTGTGTGTGTGTGTGGCGGGTGGACTGTCGCGCATGCACTCGGTTGTATGCACCTGCGAGACACATGTGTCGTCCACCGGCTTCGCAGTCCCGTGGAAGATGGGAATCGTCTCTCTCCGCCGCGACGAAGTTTCCGGGAGTATCCGTGAAACAAGTTCCTCCCCGGTATTTTTATCTCGTCCAAACTGCTTCTTTCCTCCCGTCAAAACGGTCGAGACGGTCGACTCGCGCGCGAAATCCTACTGCGGTCGGTGGCAATTCGAATAGAATTATTCCACAATGTCGATAGAAATTCTTATTTGTCAGAAAAATATGTTACAACTTCTCCGATTGACGGAATGTAACGATGAAACGCATTCTGAGAATCGAACAATCGATAGAAGGTTTTCTGATTTGTCTACATGATTTTTCAACGAAATTCGCGACCGTTAAATCGTTGCATGTTCCCGTGGACATAATATATAGCGAAGGGAAAAAGTTATATTTCTCTTCACCACCTCCTCTAGTATGATCCTTCCAATTTCCTGTTAATTTTAATGTCACCGATTCGATCGATGCCGGTACACGCGTTTCACAGCAAAACGAACATGTAACTTGGATATGCCTTAACGTGATTGGTAAACGTTCCAACGATCAGAAATCAATATTTCCCCGATGCACCACAACGTTCAGGCTCCATTTCGATGCATCTTTTGCAATACGGTGCTCGGTGGACGTGTTGTACTTCTCCTTCCCACTCTCTCTCTCGCTGTTGTTAGCGCGCGCGTATTCGTGTATGAGCACATACGCCAAAAGTGTCACGTTTATTTATTGTTTATTGCGCGCACACGAGTGCATTCGATACGCGTGGCGTCGATAGGGAGTGCAGTGAAACGAAAATAGAACGGATCGATGGTGTTTTCAAGAAAAGCAACGGGAACGGATCTCGATGCCGCGAACTTTCGTGGGTATGGTTCAATGAGTACCTATTGTTTGCTAATCAAATATTCGAATATAGGAGTCGGTCCTAACAAACGTATATTAATTGCTAATAGCGTTACGAGCTGAAAGGATTGAGTGGTGTTCGATTTGTGTGATTCATTCGTAGGTATTATATGTATATTCGAAACTTGCGACGAAATCTTGCACAAGATCGATGCAACATTTTCGATAGTATTGCATTATCAGACACTACGATCAAACGTACATTAAGATTACGGTACTTCTCCACGATAGTCACCTGTACCATATTTATCTTGTCTTTATCTTAATTGTTCCGCGTAGGAGTTACGAGGGTACTCTATTCTTCCATCTATTTTCGCGGAAATTTTTGTATACGCCGTAAACACACCACCTGAGATTTACCGATTCACGCAAGAGTTTCCTGTTTAATTGAATTGTTTCGATATATTCCCTGAGTTCCCCTCGAGGTTTCCAGGGAAATAGGATTATCCTTATCTTGATTACTCATAATGTGAACCGACGCAAGCTCACGAATCTGTTATATCTGTTATATCTGTGCTGTAGGTTGTTAGAGGAAGCGATTAGAATACGCGAAATTTTCGTGAGTATACAGAAATAACGCGTTTCTGACATTTTCTGTTTTATCGTTAAATTCTAGTCTCACAGAACGGAGAAACCGAAAAGCTCAGTGTAGTTGGCAAGTCTTCCTGTTTACTTAAGAGAAATCTGTTGACTCGACGAGAGAGTTCTATTGTTTTTCCGCCTGTCATCTTCGCAGATGCACCGATGAATTTATGCATGTTTATGCAGACTGTTTGTCGATCGATGACACACAGAGACGCTCCGATAAGCGGAAGATGATCGATGGATTAACTTCGCTAATAGCTTGTTTATCAGGCGAAAGTTTTCGTCTTTCGAAAATGTTCGATAAAAATAAAGAAACACGGCTGCGGTTTTCAAAGGGTCCAACTTGTATACCCGAACGAAACTACTGTACACCCGAAAAAACAAACACAAAATTCAATCTCATTCAACAGATCTTTACAAAATCTTCATTCTCTGCTTACTCGTGTGCTAGGACTGTTGAAATTAACCGACAAACTTTGAATTTTTCCGCGTCAAACTGAATCAGAGGAATTTCCAATCGTGTAACATTTCTCGCATTCGTCGATAATTCATCAATAAATCGCGATATATCGTACAGGATTTCTAAATTGAAATCGAAACAACGAGGACCGGCAAGGTGGCGAGGATAAAGGTGAAATCGAGTAATTCGAGGGAGAATTGAAGCGGGGCAACGGGCGATTGGAAAACCGAGAGCGAGGAGAGGAAAGGAAAGGAAACGTCGCCTTTGTGGAGAGGAACAGACAACGAGAGATCGATAACGGGTGGCTCCCCGACGCCATTCAGCAACTACTCGACGATCGTATACCGGAATCAATAGCCACCAGTACGTAACAGCTATTCGCGGAAAACGCTAATAAAATCGGCCTCACGAGCGAGAATCAAGCAGACGAGACGAGAGAAGGGTTCCTCGCGTCGTTAACTTTTTATACGGCCGCGTCGTTCCGAACCTTGATGGGAATAGGTACAACAGGTACAAGGGGTCTGAGAAGCCTTTCCGGACCCGTGGAATTATGCGTGAGCTCGTAAGAAAGAGGACTCCACTCGGTTGAATATACGTCTTCGTTTAATTCATTTCGATCGTTGTGTACATATGTACGTAGGTACATACTTCTCGTAGATCTTTTTCGATTAATCATTCACAATCTTTGGAAGCTGATCTATTCAATTACAAACGCTTTTTAGTTTGGTTATTGCATTCAAAGAATTGTATACACAAAATAAATTTTCGTTTTTGAAACGAAATACACGAACCCAGTGGCAGAAATGTTGCTCGGCCTCGTTTCATGGCTCAAATTCTCGGCCAATTTCACAATTTGAATACATATCTAGCTCTGTCACGAATGATATTTCTCGTACGTGTAATTATCATTCGCGATCCTTTTCAGAGAATCTCGACCCACATTTCGTATTATCAAACGGATATAATTAATGATGGTACACCATCCAAGGGTCATCAAGTGTATCGATTCGACGACAAAGTAATCTTTAAAAGGGAGAAAGATTAAAAGGAAAGGAGGCGTCACTCGGTACCGTAATCAAACAATAAACCTTCCAACCATCCAGAATGGACCAGAAGATTTGCTTGGCTACCTCTATTCAAAGGCGAGCTGGCTCGTTCAAAGTGGTCAGAATGAAAAGAAGGCGATGATATCGTGGAAGAAAAAAAAAAAAAAAAGAGACGAAGGAGCAACACTCGACGGAGTAATAAAACAATAACTGCTAATAAGACGCAATGGTACGTGGCACGGAAGTAGTGGAGGCATCTCGAGGAGGCCCATCAGAACCGTCGATCCATCTGTTCGTGACGATAAAACGATAAAAGGTACAAATACACGTCAGTCGGTCACGAAATAAATCCGTACAGTTACCGATTCCGTTATCCCCGCGACTAATCGATAACGCGACCGGAACAGAACGATAGACAGAGGGAAGAAAAAATTAGAAGCTGAAAGAGTCGTTCGCGAGAAGTGTCTGTCGTGGACTACTAAGCAGAAAATCGGCTCCTCCGGCGTCCCAACCGAGACCGATTCGAATGTAGATCCGTTCTCGGTAATTCCGCGACCCGTCGAACGAAACTTGCGGCTTCCTGGTCACGTGCAAGTCCCAGATCGAGAATTGAAATTTCCCAGTTGGAGGAAAAGCGATCGAGATACGATTGCAGGTATATGCTACTATATTCTTTATTATACGACGCAAATTGCTTACACATGACAAGTTACAGTAATGTAAGTCCCCTATATGTATACAATTCCGCAGTAAAATTTCCGAAACATCTCAACAAGTACTTTGTTACGACAGTTTAATCATTTTTCTAAGTATTTACGAATCAATTATTTCGAGTGTTTTGGTAGTTTCTACCGTTAATGGAGCTACTTCCAAAGGGCCCCATTGAGATCCACTGGGGTCGAGTGCAAGCAAATAAGCAGATCATCGACAGCTCTTTCACTGTCAATGCTGTTCCGAATCGGAAGGGCAGGGGGGTAGAAAAGTGTTGCCGAAGAAAGGATCGGAAAGGTCTCTGATATAGGCAGACGTGTCAGGTCTGTGTTCGACGATGACGAACGCGTTGCCTCGCTATCAACTTCCTGTTAGGATTGATATAGATGCCTCTGGGGTTCTCCTACGTTAACCACGACCGACCAGAGGGTCATTGATCCGGGATAGTTCAGCAAGTTATCGCGTTTTTCAATGAATTGTTTTCGCGTGGGAATTCGGGAACACGCAGCTGCTCGGAAACTGCGAATCCGCGCGAACTATAATACCTACGTACTTAATCTTTTTTTTTTTTCCGGCGACCAACAAACCTGGAAGGAATACATATTTAAGTACGAGCCAATTGTCGAAGTATCAACCCTTTGCACGCGATTGTCCCCCGTGAAAGGACAAAATGTACGGGGAATTAGGAAATTCCGAGGAAAATGGTTAAATATGTCATGTACGGATCGGTGTTCCAATTATTCCAGTTACCAAAGAATAATTATGACAATGAATTTGTAAGAAAAAGGATTTTAACTTGAAAATTTGTTTCTATTTTTCGAGCAAGCGATTTTTAGGGTGTCACAGAGTCAATATTTATCGAACCATTCTTATAAAATGGAATTATTAAATTGAATCTGGGTGGTTCGTGCAATATTTCGGACATCGAAAACGGAATTGTAAAATTTGGTAGACAGTTAAATGGAAATAAAAAATAGAACGATTTTATGTTCTCAATTCACTGCCTGTACATTTCATTTCGCGATAAATCATATATGTATATGTATGTTCCTTGGAACGCGTTTGCCACGGTCATAAAGTTCTCGCTAACAATACGAATCGAATGGGTATGTTTCCTCTACAGATGTGGACTTTTATGATAGCCCATCCAACCAGAACTATTACGGAATAACAGGTATAACTGTCGTTTAAAAAAAAAAAAAAATACTACCTCTTCGAAAAAAAATGTCTTCCCGTACACGGAAATATTATACGAATCTCTTCCAGTTTTATTTATCCTGTGGTTCAATGACGTTCAAGTATGAATCATCGGGATACGTACGAGTACGAGGGGGTTCTTTTCGTCACGTATTCCGTCGACTATCCACGGAAAAAAGAAGATAACCAAATGGTGTAGGTCGTCTGCGAGTTTAAGAATACTAATGCGTTGTTGATTGGTCAGAACAGGTATAAAAAAAAAAAATTTCTATGGTATTGCTCGTAGTGACGTCTGACAAGGTTGCAAAGTAAAAGTAACCTTGAGGATCGTTGTGATCAAAGCAAAAAGTCCTTTGAATACCTTAACCATTCCTTCTTAATACAATTATTACATTCTCGAGATATGTATATTAAAAGTTCTTCCTATACCGAATAGCCAAAGCAAGTACAAATTAAATAATAAAAACTAACGACGATTAAAATAATATTTCACCCAACGTTAACTCCTAGGTACGCAACAGATAAAAATTACATATATAGTACAGTATTGGAAGTATACTACATAAATTGTACGTCTTAAAGATAAACACTAATAATGAAAAATCCATAGAAAGTGCAATTGATCACTCTGGCATCCGGACGAGTGATACGTTGATAAGATAGACCCACTTCCGGTAGCTGTCGAGTGTGTTTCAAATTCTATGTATTTACCGTACTTTCATTTAAATGACTCAAGATTATTCACGCAGTGACCAACAAAACCGATTCAACCGAAACGGATATTACACGTACAAATTTTACAGATATTAAACGCGAATCGTGTTTCCACCATCGTCGTATACAAGTTTAACCACAAATGAAACAATATGTATACATACAGAAATATGAAAAAGTCTCATTACATAGTCGTGCAAAAACCTGTCGTCACTCACTATACACAAAACTACAGCTTTCTGTTTACCAACACACACGCGACCGGCCATTTTCGAGCGCGCAGTAGCGCAGGGCGTAACCAGGGCCGCGATACGACAAACTTCTCCCTAAACCTAGCGCGTTCCGTCCGGGTTTCCATCGAGGATTGCAGGGCGCGGGAGAAAAATAAGAAGAAGAGGCAATGAACTCAACGGTTGTACTCACCCTCGGGATACGCTTGCTTGCTCTGCACGAAGTCCATGAACATGTTTGTCACGTTGTACAGCTGGCCCATGCCCTTGGGGTCGAACTTCGTGGTGGCGTTGTAGGGCAGCCCGAACGTGTTCACCTTCGCGTAGTTGATCGCCTGGGAGGTCACGATCCCGTTCAGCTGCCGGTCCAGATCCTCGCTGATCACACGCATCCGATTTGTGAGCGTCTCTTGGCAGGAGATAGGACGCGGCGACACGAGAACGTAAAGCAGACATAGAATCGCGAAACCATGATGCACCACGGCGACGAGCCGACCATCGCGAGAACAAACGATATCCATCATCACAGCGACCTGCGCCCGGGACGCGTCGCTACGGACTGAACTGATGGCACTCTGCAGTCTCTGCCGCGAAGAGAGGTACGCGGAATCGGACCGCCCCCCCCCCCTTACCGCCCAACACCATCGACCGCCATGCTGCCTGGCGAGAGCACTGACAGTCCTCGTTCCGTTCGTTCCGCCTGTTCCGCGAGAGGATTTTGTTTTGTCTCTGCGTACTGTTTTCCTTTCGTTATCCCTTATTATTCCTTCACGTTGGCGTAGTGGTATATTAATTGTATTATTTTTTTTTAAGAATGAAGTGTAATATTATTGGACGGTGGATTTTATGTAGTGTATGGAATGGAATGAAAGAAAAAATTTAATAGAGGAGTAATTGAAGGAAAAAATGTGGTTCATTAATGTGCATTAGTTTGTAAAAGTGATTGCCTTTGTTTTTTTTTTAATACTGTAAGGCAAGGGAACCTTAATTGTTTATTTAGTGCTATAATAGCACTGAAACGGTATATCCAATTCCGATTCATGATCAGTTATTCATAGTCACTATGACGAATATTGGGTGTAGAAATGTAAGATAGTGACTGTCGAGAATAAAAGCATGATGGTCTAGTTGTTGGGTATAATCTTATCAACGACTAAATTAATGGCGCTGTTATCTTGGAATCGTACCAGCTCTACGTTGATTATATATCATAAATCATAATTGTACCGATTATACGTATAGAATCACTGACAATTTCTGTGATAATATCGATTCCTTTTAATGATCAATCATGCAAGCTTGTAACTGTGCTTTGAATCGGTGATGTTTTCATTTTTTTAAACTCTTACCTACTACACGTTTGCAAATTTTGTACATTTTTTTTTACACTCTCCTCCTTCCAAGCCAACACGACTATGTACTATTGTTTCAACAATTTGTGTCTGTACCAGAGCGTTATATTCTTCCCGTTAATAGAAATACGTATACATATATGTATACGGATGTTGAAAGGATCGAGTTTCGCGCGCTGACGCGATTGCACGACAGGAACCGAGGTACAGGAACGAGCCAATCACGATGTAAAGTTTTCCCCGCTAATTTGAAACGCGCGTCCTTCTTCGTACGGGTCTGCGGGCTTGCGTTTTAATTAATCACCGTAGAGCATGGACAATATGACGATTGTGTTCGTGCGATGTTCGCAGCGGCGAAAGGAGAAGAAATGTTAAATTACCGTGAGAATTATGACGAAAGACGCGTCGCGGTTCTTACGTCATTTAATTGGCTTGACGCAACGCGCAAAAGATCTTCGTTTAGAGCTTGGAGTGTAGAGGATCCTCGCTCTACAAGTTGCTCTACAAATGCTTGTCCACTTTCACAGCGTTCTAATCTGAAATTCAATGGCAACTTGATTAGAAAAAAAAAGAAGACAAAGCAGTTTGCAATTTCATGGAATTTATAAACAGAATGACTTATTCGTTCCATACGTCCTTTAAAATAATTGTAGTAAGTGAGGCGTAGATCTTGAGGCTCCTAAACATTATACTTTCATTTCATGATTAGCAACAACTGTTACGACAAGCAGCTAGAGTTCTTTTATATGTATAGGTACAAAGTTTGGGCCTCGAATCTTCGATAAAACGACGAGAAATATAATCTAATCGTTCGATTCCGATGGTCAGTTCCGCTAATTCCATAGGATCTTCGGTAATCAATGGTCCGTCTAGAATTTCGAATATATTCACCCGACGAATTCACTGTTATTTGAATGGAAAAGGAGAACTTCCGTGTGCACGATGGAAAACAGAAATCGATGCACCTGCGACAGTGTGTGTTTTTCTTCGTGTCGTTCCATACCAGCCAATTCAAGCTTTCACGGAAAGGTCCACTTTTAAAGACCAGTTTGATCAAACGAAAAACGGGGAGAGATTTCCAGTAAAAAACGTCATAGTCTGTAATTAAGATGAAAGTCTCATGGATTCCGCGGAATCGGGCCCGACGCCGTAGCTCTCGAACGAATCGTCCTTTAAATAATTACTGGAAACATTCTTACGAGTTTTACGCTGCTATTTTGTACAGGTACTATTACGAAGAAATCAGGGAAATAAATTGATTTTCCCTTCTAGATTGTAACTTCTTTGCGTGAAACAGAGATAGGAGACAGATCGAATTGAAAGAGACCGTTGGGACGTGTCGGTTCGGTGAACCGAGGTTTCTCATCATCGCTCGTTCGGTTGACACGTAACGACGAACCGCAGAAACTGGCGGATCCAGGTCACGGCATCGAAGACTGCATTTCGATCGGGCCGTTGGCTCTGTTTTCAGCTGACCCGAAAACCAGTGACTAGCGACCGCTTAGAACGCGACCAGCTTGTGTTACCACCGAAAACCGTGGAAAAATCGCCGGAGAAAGCAGAGACAGGTCTAAAATAAATACAGATCGCTCGTTCAGTTCTAATGTTTTAGTTTCTTCGAAAAATGATAAATTATATTCTATATTGGTGTAGAAAAATCGCAACACCGGTAGTACTAGTTTATTCCACGCCTGATGCTAGTAGAATGTAGAAATTGGACCCTAGAATTGCGGCAAACTACATAATATGTATGTAGTATACATACCTATATGTATGCATGTATGTATGTATGTATGTATGTAGTAGAATTTAACATCTTGTGGTCCTGCGTCGATCTACATATTATAGTGACACACGCATTCGTTCACGACCATCTGGAATAACAATTAGGTGTCGAAACTTTTATGCAATTTTTATTTATACATATAATACGTATATTCTTCTTATTATACTTTTATACTGTTAAATTCACACTTTGGTAAATAATTTTGTCAAATAGAAGAGCGACAGTCTTTTGTGAGCAAGCTTGTGAGTCACTGTATCTTCTATATTTTTATTATTAACACGACAATCTAAAGAGTATGGAGTCTGTAGAAATAACATCGTGTCATTCGTAAGGGCGGACTCCATAGTTTCATAAGCTCGAAGGCACGTATCTTTCGGCGAGGAATTATAGCTTTGGGTGTTCATACTGTTGCAAAGAACACAGTGAATGCTCTTCGAGCAACTTCTTGGGAACTTGTTTTGCCCGGTGACCGAAGTTTCCGAACGAAACGCGCGGCCACGGAATGGAAAAACGTTTGCCGGTAGCCATGGGATCCATCTAGGCCTTTACAAAATAATCTAAATATTCGGAATCTTCGTGTTAGACTGTACGTACATTCACTCGGATATTTGTTCACATACTTCTGAAATAACAGTTAATAATGTACAAATTTTAAAGAAGGAAATATTTTGCTTGGTTTAATAAAATTTTCAAAGAAATAATTCACATAGATATCTCGATCGAAGTACTCGGTGTCCCGTGATTACTCGGAGCTGATAAATCGAAAGGAGAAAAAAAAATCATACAAAACTTTCGATCATGACCTTTTTGTTTCATTAACTCTAATCTACAACGTTAACACTACTAACGATGAACGACTAAATATACATAAACAGGTGCGAAATAATTTAAACAGCGACGTGGTTTTCACACTATCGCTACGTCGATAATAATAAACTACGGGGGATGCCGTTGATGATTGCCGTTGGAACGTGAAGGGAGGATTTACCCGCCGTATAAGGTGTAACTGGCTTCTCTGTGTCGGAAAAATACGAGAACAAGTGTCGCTGGTAAACCTGTAATTAAAATTACCAGCGTCGACGGTGCGATGTATGAAATGCAGCAGCTTTCGTGAAGGGTGGAGAGGGGAACCGCGTCTGAAAATAGTCACGTGAAGTGGTTCCAGGCATAGCGAAGCCGGTTTAAAATTGGCGTGAAACTAGGCTACGTTCCACCTGACCCTTCGGAAACCGTGATACAGCGCGTATGTCAATTGCGCAACCGGTAGTGTCATTCATGAATAATCGGAGCTGCCACGACGAGCTACCCCGTTCCGTTTTTCGTATCAACCCAAGTCGATTTCGTCGCTTTATCGTCTCGTAATCGTGATTGATTCCATCACAGCAGTTAGATTCCTTTTCTACAAAATAATAAATATTAACTATAAAATAGAAATAATAATGGTTATGTGTGTCTCCGTTTGGATAAAGTTTTCCACGCGAATAAAAGTCTGCGTGAAACTCAAAGTACCACGGGATCTAACGGGGAACTTAGTTAGGAACCGTAATTTCGGAATTTAAGGGGCCTGGGCAATTCCTTGGTAGCAGTGGGTTGATCCGATGGGATTTTTGGCGGGTCTAGGGCTGACGGTAAACTCGAGTCCTCTTGCGGATTGAGCAAATAGCTCGTTCTGGAAATGGTAACAATAACAATCACTGGTTTTCTTCTGCACTCGATTGTAACTTATTTAAAGATAGCTACATAATAACATTTTCATTAACTGACTTTGAGAAAGGAAGAGGTAGATATACAATTCGATGTCTGCAATGTCCAGCGATTACTCAACGCCACGAATGGACCAATTTAGCAAGAGAGAATAAGTTTTCGTAACCGTTATTGCATTTCTGTACTAATAATAGAAATAGAAATTATTTTCTACTTTTTTGGCACACTTCGTACATAGTATACATATAGTATGATATACATATGTATAGTATGTAGGATACGTAATAGAATAATGTAAATAGAATTTCTGTAGAGGAAGTATTCAGCAACAACGACACAGTGATCTTGTTTCATTCTCGAGAATCAAGGAAATACTGATTATCGCGAATATACTGTTCATAAAGCACCGACAAACAATGGAACCACGGAGAGGAGGTGGTTGTTTGAAAAGAAGCAAACACACTCCGAATGGAATTTCAAAATTGGCCAATTGCAAAACGGCGGAGAGATAACGATTCCTTTCCCCGGGAAGGGGAACCTACATACATTGTTCCGTTTCCGTTTGCGGAACAAACACAACGGGAATGCAAAAATCGCGTATCGTTGCCATTGAACATTACTAACAGCCGATAGAGAGTGGCTTGTGTACACATCGGTTAAGATAAGAATTTTTCATCGGTTAGAGGTGATTATGTATCGGGTACATGTTCTTCGTGAAAACTTGGAATGTAGATTGCAAACTTTACGATATGAGAAATCGAGTTTTCCCTTAACCCTGTTGCGATCTTCGTTCGGGTCCTACTTTTCTTCTTACTAGTTCTTTTTTCTTTAAAAACTTGAGCTTATGGGTATATGAATATGCTTGTTTATATCCTTTTGACCTTATATGTACATACATATTAAACTTCTTGGAATTTTACACATAAAGGTTATTCTTATCTCGAAGACCTCGATAAATCCATAAAAATCGATAAAATTTTTTTGTAGTCACTTTCTGCAAGTGTCATATCATAACATACCTTTTGCCGGTCGACGCAACTTCTTCAATCTCTTCCGAGAGTTCCGAGGCTGCGTGATCGTCAAGCGTTTCGCTGGTCTCATTTATCCTCTCATTCGTTGTTTCCTCAATCCTCGTATCGTTCTTCCTTTCATCGATAATCCGAGTACCGTCTTCGGATACGTCGATAACCGGATTGTCGGTTGACCCCCCACTGTCCACTGTGTTGTGCCTTTGTAAGACGCCATCTTCGATTGAATGATACCTGTCCGTTGTTGCCTGATTCTCTATATTATCGGGATATCGATGTAACACGTTCTTTTCATAGTAATACTGGCCTGGTCTTCTGATTCTGATCGGTCTATTGTCCTCTATCTGAGCGACCAGTGGCCTCGGTACCTCACTGGTCACTTGATTCTCCGTTCCATATCCGGTCCCAATCGACGTGTCCGTCGTCTCTGTCACTATCGTAACGCTGTGAACCTTCGACGGTTTCGGCCTTGTCTGACCCTGATACGATGACGACTCATCCAACTGGTCTGGAAACGGTCCGACTGTAAACGAATGCGACTGATCGCGATCTGGACTGTTCTGTGCAGGTATGGTAGGAAGCTTCGACTGATTGTGAGAGAAGGTGTTATCTTGAGGTCTGATCGGTCTCTGATAATCCGTACTCTTCGATTCTTCAATTAACGAAGGTCTCTCGGAAGTATTTTTCACGTCTGTTTTGTACGAACTGTCTGGCCTGCTGCTGGTCCATTTCTGGTAAGTTGGAATAATCGACCAGCTTGGTGGTCCGCTTGAATGATATTGATTATGATTTTTCTCGACTGCAGTCTGATAAGAAGACGACGACGACACGCTAGACCATGTTACGTACTGATTCCTATCGGGTTGCTTGATCTCTATCATCGGCCTGTGACTGTGACTCGATACATATCCATCGTTCTGGTAATTCCAACTAGGATCCCTTACTTTATCTACAGGGGGAGTATTAGGTCTGTTTCGATAGCCCTGCGAGTTCCAATGTCCAGGATCGGTCAGTTGATTGATCAGAATTTGTTGTTGTTGTTGTTGTTGTTGTTGTTGTTGTTGTTGCAATTGCTGCCAATTGGGATTGTAACCATTTCCGGTATTCTGGTTACCTGGGGTATCCTGAACAGGTCTGGACGGGAACTGCCCGGCATTTGGGTTCTCGAGACCCGGCCAGGAGTTTAGCGGAGGGTTCGGCTCGTGATACTGCGGTCTATCGTTTACATATTCATGATAAGGTCGCTGAGTCGTCGGTCTCTGAAAGTTCGTGTAGTAAGTGTACAAGGTTGGCTGGGGACTGCTGGCCGGATAACTTTCAAAGACCACGTCGTTGGACCCGTGAAAGTATTGGAAACCGGGACTCAAAGGATTCGGATTGTTTGGATCGTCGAAAGCGTATGGAATATACGGACGTCCGGCTAACGCATGGGATAAAGGAGGAGGCGACGTAGGGATTGGGTTAGGGGGTACATAAATTGGAATTGATTGCAGAGGTCCCTGTTGACTTGGTCTGTTGTTAACGAAATCGAAAGATGGTCTCTGAGTGTTGCTTGGTCGCGTTGGAGGATCTACCCCTATGTTCGACCCATAAATCCCGTCCTTCACGAAGACGGGAGCATTGACAGCGTTATTTTGTACAACTATGCTCACGTTTTCAGGAGGACCAAGAGGTTTCCTGACAACGACCCGGTTCTGTTGATAGATACTCGTCGATGTTGGCTTTTCTTTCCACGGGAAACCTTTTGTCAGCTGGCTAGTAACAGGCTTAACGGTGGTGCTCTGAGATTGATTCTTTTTCTTGAAAACATCCAGGATTCCAGCCCTGCTTCTGAACTGTGACTCAGGTGTGTCTTTCCAGGAATCAAGATCTAATTGACCAATTACTGGATCCTCGCAAGGTAATCGTCGGTTTCTTAATGTGTCCTGAGTCAGAAAAACAAACGGTTGAACAGTCTCGATGTTGTCCACGGTTTTACAGAGCACCTGGGCCAGGCTGACGCGTCTGATCTGCTGAAGCTGGCCAGGAGTGAAGCTACTCTCCTGTTCAGGGTTCTCGTACCAGAACCTGTCGCCTCTACGGAGATGACTGAACTGTTGACCGATAATGCAAGCAAAGGTTGGACCTACTAAACCACCGCTGACTGACTTTTCTGCAAGACCAGCCGTGAAGAGGTCGATGTCCTCCACGAAGGAGTATATCAGCCTGAATTTCCTGGCCACATCTGGAGGCATCACTCTCTCCAAATCGTCGAAACTCTTTATTCGCGACAAACCACACGGTTCTCGCTAATGCCGTGATCTCTGCCACGTTGTATATTGATGGAGGCTAGGTCCATACCAAATGGGAATCCGGGAGTCTGGAACAGATGGTTGGTCAGTTCGTCGCTGATGTGCTCGTCTCTTCTCTGGGAGGGTTGATTAATCAAGCCAAGGAGAAGACGGTCCACCGAGCCTGCAGTCTCTAGGTTCGCTGGATTGCTGAACTCTTTGTGAATGGTGACGTCTTTAACAGAATAATTTTCTTTTTGTTTCTATTGGTATCCGAAACATGTATGTATGTATGTATGTATGTATGTACGTATAATAGTTTATTCATATGTATAGCAGAATGAAATTTGGCTTCTTTCTATTTAGTATCCTTAACATGTGTGTGCAATCTTTGACAAGTATACCGACACACACACACACACACACACACACACTACACTGTATACTGACTATTGAAGATGGGCTGATGATCGCTATCGAAACGAATAAAGCTCCGTTGCACTAATGAGTGACCGAAACGATAAGCTGCGGTGGAGAATCCATTTGCGATGGTAGGATTCATCGTGGGATTGTATCCATTGTAATAGCCTTTCTTGAGAACTTCTAGATCGAATATCTTCGTCACGTCTTGTCCTGAAGCATATAAATTCCATTTGTCTTGAAACTTCGTGTCTTGAAGAAATTCTGATCAGTATCTGAAGAATCGTGATAGTATTTCATCCTGTTGGGTGTCACTTTTTACCTAGAACGATCGGCAAAAATTCCCTGTAAGTGATGTGCTGGACAACAGCGCCCACGATCCTCCGGGATTCTTGGAATAACTTCTCGTCGCTCCAATGCGGATTCAACGCGGCCAGATTCGTCGCTATTCTATTGTGTAGCCGTAGAAAGATCACATGGAGAGACGTGAGGGCCGGTTGTTCGCCGAGGCGACCATCACCGGCACGGAAACAGCTTGTCGACAACGATCCACGTCTGCAGAGATCGGAATCCTGTTTTGGTAGCACCGGCCTCTGCGACTGGATCTTCCCGTACTGCAGGAGGCCTGAGCACCGTTCGAGTCGAATAAAATAACTTTTATTCCATTGTTTGTCAAGAAAATTTTGCGAAGAAGCAAGCCAACAAACGATCGATGTCTTACCGTTCCGAAACAAACGTAAAGTGTCAGTTTGAAAGGCGTTGCTGCTGTAGACCGTGGACGCGTCCAGGTAGCTAGTCACCTGCGTCAACTGCTCCCTGGGACCGAATTTACAGTCCTCCCTGGGAGCTGGACCACTTCGAAGAAACTCCATTTATTGTCTAGATAATCGTGTTTAAATGAGTATGATAAACGGGTGTCGATGGATAATCACCATAAATTCTGGTGGTTGGAAACCTGTACCGAAGTTCAGACAGCATTGTGGTATGGTTCCATTGAAGCCTCTGCTCTGACCAGTAGCTATTGACAATGATATTATGTAATATACATATGTATAATATTTATAAAAGATTAGTTTTACACTAAACACGTAAAAATCTACCTCCGGTAGATACCGGAGTTTACAAAAACTCATAGTAACTACTTATATGTACAAAAGCCGAAAAAAAGGTAAAAAAGTACCTACTTTACACTGAATACATATGCAGAAAGTTACGATTATGTGGAAAGAAATGCGTAATTTTACTGATCAAATACCATATAACGGAATAGAAAAACAGAAACAGAGAAAGAATATGGAAAATTAACAGGATTTTATTCGGTCCTGATGAAGTGATTGATTTCTCCTATATCCTATATAGGTACCTGTTAAGTCATGATCGACAAATTGTCCCCACTGCATCAACATATGAGTAACAGAGGCCAAGGGTACGTCTCTGTCCTCATGGATCAGGTTGGTTACTTCCCTGGCGCTTGGTAGAGGCCTTCCACTTGTCGATCTTCTTATGCTTTGCACACCGTCGTCGTAAACTGGTGCCAGGAATCTGAATCAGCACAGATGTGGTTCATTAATACCGTAGAGCCAAGTCGTATTTGTGAATGATATTTACCTCTGCATAGGGGACATGGCAGAGCCCCACCAAAGATTTCGAAGATTATTGCAGCTCCCGTCGGACGTTCTGTACCTGAGACTGGCCCGCGGACAGTGAGGAACCCCCCTGTTTGGACAGTGTCGCTGTAGTGGATTGCTTTGACTTCGTCGAGCGAGAAGCAAGTCCGTCGTGGCGTCTGGGAATCTTGTGTCGAAAGACAATTCAAATATCAAATACCGCGTGAATACGTACACATCGTGAACGCGTACATACTTTTTCTTGAACATCGTGGTGCCTTGAAGTACAGCGAAACCATACTTTGCGAGTCTTCTCGCCTCTTCGGTCTGGTCGTTGAAAGTGGCCAGATACTTCGCTGGGTTGTCCGAATCAAGATAAAGGCCTGTCAACAGGTTTTATTCTTGATCTCTGGAACATTCTTTCTTCTATTGTAATAGGGGAAGGTTGCGTCGCCTACCTACGTTGGACCGCTACTGTGTAACTTGTTATTTATAAGCAATTTGCGTCGTATGACAGACGAAATATATTGTTTATAGATTCACTAATAATTCTGTTTACGTAACTTCATTATTTCTACTTTTATCATAGTTTAGTGATAAGTTTTTTTTAGTTTTGAAATGAAGTTTGCAAGTTTAGTAGGAAATTTTGTCGAATAAAGGTAATAATAGCTTTTTGCGAACAGATCCGTGAGTCATACATTACTTTTATCGGTAATAAAAGAAAAAGAAAAAGAAGAAAAAAAAAATGTAAAACAACATGTTTCACACGTATCTTTTTAATACATAGTTCCATACGTGTATGGATATGCAAATATGTGTGAGTCTGACTCGGAATAAACTGGGGGTCCAATGGGTGAAAAATAGTTTATTATTAGCCTAGAATAAGAAATATACATTAGTGGTCCAAATTCGATAACCTTTTCCTACTGCGTATACGATTCGAAATATTTCCTCGCATGAAACCTACCCATCGAGTAGAGCGTGGGCTCGGTAACAAGGTACAGATTCTTCATGGCCTCCAGTCCGAAGTTCGCCGCCTCGAGGTAGTCCTCTTCGTCGGGATCGTTCTTCTCCTGAACTCGATGATCTTCGCTGTTACCTTCCACGGACACCGCCTTGTCGTTTCCATTATTCTCCGCGGCCAAAGACACTACCGTTGGATTTCGCGCCAGGTATTTCTCCTCGTTCACCTCGAGGCTCGAATTCCTACCGTTCTGAACGTTAAAAAATTGATCCTCCATCGACGATGTATCCGTAGCTGGATCCTCTCGACTCGTATTTTCAGCGACTTGTCCTAGCGGTCCTTCTGAGTGTTCCGTTCTCTGCTCCTCGAATTCCCAACGTGTTCCACCGTCAACAGGATTTTGCTGGTTTCCACAAGGCTCGACGGTTTCTGGAACTTCCGACGATTCGAGCAGTTCACGCAGTTGTTCGAGGATCTCTGCGTATCGAGCTGGTTCTTCGGGGATGAACAGAGTCTCTATGGGTCGTGAGGTGTTCCAGTTACCTTTATTCAATTGTTTATGGTCCACTGAAATGTCCTTTTCGCTCGATGACCAAGTGTCCGTTGATGTTTCGACCCTTCCTGCTTCACGCGTTTCATGTCTCAGGGTCGACTTCGATCGCGCTGAGGTGAGCAGGACGAGGAGGATTCTGGAAGACATCAATGTATGCTAGTCTAGCGCGTGTGTTTCATCAAAGTAAGTGTACCTACTACAGAAACTTTCTTCCAATCGCGTAATCGTACTTTTAACAATATTTTTACAATTTCTTTTATCGCGAAGAAATAGGTGTAAGATGTCCATATGAACGTGAAAATTGACGATTTAAAGAATAATCTTTAACGATTTCGTAATTTTTAGGTTTCCCAAGAGAAATTCGACAGTCAACGACGCGTTATCAGTTCCGCGTGACGTCAACTTTCTTACTTAAGAGGCATTAAGTATACTATACGTGTGTGTGTGTGTGTGTGTGTGTGTATGTATGTATGTAGGTACAAAGCGACGTTTCCGCGCACGTTTGTGTACACTGTACCGTATCAGTTCGCAGCACGTGCGTGGCCCCCCTCCTGTTGCAATTTGCATTTCGTCGCGTTCCCTTGGATTTAATTACACCACGATCCGCCAGAGAAATCGCCACGATCGACGACTACACCACTACACCAGCCCGCATTGTCGATTCACGTCACGATGAAATCAAACTGGATCATCGATCACCGACGCGCAAATTCGCATTCGTAATATGCAAATACCCCGTTACCGACATTTTACACTCAATTAATCCGTATGAATGCCGTGCTGTGGAGATCCTCTGGGCAAATAACAGTCTTCGAGATCGAGCAATACTGCACGATAAGTTACGGAACACGTTCGTGATTAAATTCTTGTTATAATTGCTCGTGAAATTGAGGGTACTGTTATACAGAGAGAGACACACACACACACACACACACACACACACACACACAGAGGTGGTAGACACCGTGATGAAACAGTCGATTTTCATTATTAACTTTGAAAGTGTTCTGGGTAATCGTTCGAAAATTCTCTAGTAAGGTTCTTAGACTTAATTGTCTAAGCTACCGACGTAAGAAGAGGACTGCCGTTAATGACAGTTCATTGAATGCCATTCAGTGGTAACAGACAACGTAACGAAATCACGAGTAGCACGACCAAGTAACACGGATCCTTTATTTGGAATGTAGAGAGAGACGTAACGGTACAGCGGATCGTAGGATGCTGCCACGAAACGGAAACAACTAAATTGTATTCTCTTTGTCGGGATCGATAACCGATTGATTCTTTGACCGTTACTTATCGAACTTTGACTCAAAGTAGCAGAAAAATTTGCAGCTTTGCAAATTGCTAAACTGTAAAATTAATAAAAAGACATACGGAATTACGGAATACTATTAATGTACTTTCCTGGTATCGATATGAACCCACAAACTTACAATGCAGAAGATCGCATGGCTACCGTATCTTCACTATCTTCCCTCGAATCGCGATCAGACGGTGGCGGTTCGCAACGCGATGAAAGGAACAGAAAATGTTTGAAGAAAATGGTGTTGAACCGCGCGACACGTGGTCTCCTCGAGGACTGTTCACCAAGTACTAAACCTGGTGTAGGCCGGTCGACTGGTCTTATCCACGATGAACGATGCAAGACCGCGTGTTTTTGCGCTTTTTTCCCCTCGATCCGGTCGGTCGTGCACCTTTTTCTCGGATTTTTACTGTTACTCGACTCGCCTCCGGGCTCGTCACCTCTTTGATTTCGGACCATGGCTTCCGCGCGTCGATCTGTTCACCCGATGACGATGATGATGATGATGATGATGATGACGACGACGACGACGAGAGGAGAGGATTCTCTCCGCGTATAATGAGACCCCGACGAAACGTGTCCGCCCTCCACAAGTGACAGAGACAGAAAAACCATCGACGTTTCGATTCGACGCCTCGAGGGGGACGCGCGCGCACACACACACACACACACACACACACACATACTCGATTCCTGTTAGATCGTTCGTTTGAAGAGAAACCAGAGGATTGATACTATGGTATAATTGGTGGCCGACGACGGCCTTCAATCGTACGCGACGATTGCCTAGTTTTGCTTGTGCCCACTCTGATCGAGCTCGTATGTACCTACTGCTCGAGTGCTGGAACGTTTCGACACGTCCGTCCGTTTCACTTGTTTGGTAGTTGCTTGGGGATCTAAAGGATAATCAGGTTCTTTGCGATAATCCGATTGTTTTTATCTGGATATTATGACATTATTGTTGCTGGAGTTTTTTTAAAATGATCAGAGTCATTATGTACCCCATTAAACACCCCATGATAATAAAGTCTTTATGCGAAGGTGATTTATTTTACGTCTTTTTATAGTCGATGTGTTTTCTAAAAATAACATTTGAGAACACGGTAAAATAGTATCGGAAGAAACATTTAAATTATTGTACATTCCAACGTGCACTGGGCTCGAAGAGGTTAAGATTAATTTTAATTACAGTAAGTATCATTCTTCTTCTATCTCGATTTGCCGACAATTCTATATGTATAGTTTTCATTTATTGTATACTAATTCGAAGATGCAACAAGTTCTTGTGATTACGTATCGTAGGTCAAGAATCAACACGTACCTTGTCAGTGTCTGGCAGCTTTCTCCTGTGCTTGCAGGCTCGCAATCGCCTTTCCCGATCCATACAACACTTTCGCGCGTACTTGTACCCTTCTGGTGGTCGTGCAGGAGCCCGTAGACGCGGAGGACCCGCTTCCGGTCCCGCCGCCGGAAGTCGAGCCTAACTGCAACGCGGTCCCGCCGTAATTTGCGCCCCTGCAGCTCGTGCAGCCTTCCGACATTTTCCCTTTTCGAATATCCTTTCTCGTGCAACACGAAAGTCTCTGTCGAACGAAAGTTCTCCTAGAAAGATGTCCTAGATTCTCAACCCTCGAGAGCATCTGTGTTTCCCCAATAATATATGTTATGCGCTATTAGATACATATATGTATGTATACTATCTTATGTGCACAGTGTGAAATAAAAATATAATATACTATGTACGTGGTGTCTCATCCAGCTTGAGCACGTTGTGTTAGGATCTCTTACTTGCTTTTGATTCGCAAAAAAATTTATTTGAATAAATGCTCAAAATGATTTCCATCAACTTCGATACATTTTTCCACTAATCCGTCTATCGTAGTTACCATTTCATACTCAAGATTACCCGAAGGTCACACTATTATAGGACATTCGAGAGATTGATCTTGATCTCAACTATTACGCCTCACCGATCGAAAAATATAGTTGTTCCATTTCAAAAATCACGAATGACCATGAAATTTCGATAAAAATATGACCTTTAGAAAAGCTAAAGAACAATAGATACTCTTTTCAGTTACTCATTTTTTTGTATCTTCAAAAACAAGTAGTAAATTGAAGGTACTCGCGTTACGTTGGACACCTTGTATACGTTCTTCCTAGCGAAGGGAACGCGAAGACTGGATCATTTAGAAACGATTCATCAATAGCGACGACGCGCGTTAGAAGCTAATTGCCCGGGAAGAGATGTGAATTAATCTTGCGCAACGTCCAACAGCTATAAATCGATACCATGCGATTCTTCCACGATCTTTCGGTCGTTGTTTCTCGCGTTATTAGACCGTCATCGGTGATTAATGCAACCGTCCAGACTTGTCCTTACTCCTAAAACCGCCCCTCTAATCGACACGTCGAAATTACATTAACCGGAAAACGTCTGTTCGTATTATTCAAGTCGGTAATCTGACAATATTGCGTTTACGTTTACTCTGGATACAACAACGAGATAATATTAATATGAATTATGATGAAAATGTTGTTTCCAAAAGGAAAGCTGAGAGCGGTTAACGTAGTACATTACATCCTCGATGAGTGCTCGAAGACTCCACGGGACTGCGCATGAAATATTTCATAAACTACATTAAAAAGTCAGCGTTACACCGGGGGACATTACCTTGTCCTTGTGCCTAGGAGCTTTGAAACACTCGTCGCGGATTTACCGTATACCATACATATGTATAATAGGTATTTCTTAAATCGGAACTAGAATAGTAAAAAAACAGGGAAAAGTCCGTTTTCCTATATTTGTAAAGTTTGACAAATAAGACAATTTTAAGTAGTAGTTTCGAAAATATTTTTAGAACACCTGAAGTTCTATATTTAAAAGAGAAAAAAAACCATCTAACAAAGTGTTAATGCTGATAACAACAGTTTGAACGAAAATTAAAATTGACCGTTGTGTGCAGAATAAACAAACGGAATTACACACGGTCCCTATGTAAATGGCACGATGCAATGGAAGAACCCGTTGTGAACGGGGCATTATAATTGAACGAGCCGCGGCTCTGACCCGTGTGCGCCCGTGCGCCGTTCACCATAAATCCGGGAAAATCTGGGTTAATTATACTAATGCAGTATAAGGCGAGCTTTCCTGCCGGCGACCTTACCGGAAAAAGGCGAGACCGGGTAACTTCCCTGGCAACGATCGTTAAAGCGAAATTTCACGACGCGAAACGGGAACAATGTCCTCCTTGATGGAAAACGATAGTCTTGAAATTTTTCTGCCCGCCGACTTTCGGGACGGCACAGCATATTATTGAATGATTATTGAACGTGTAAACAGTCCTTAAACGCTTTGGATCGAAATACGAAAGATCTTGTCACAAACGACGGAGACCTACATAAGCTGCTATTTTCAACAAGTCTCCTAGCACTTGGATTTTGATGACAAAACTCATACTATAATACACTATAAATATTTCTCTTCCGAAATGACTACTTGATCGATAAAAACCTCTATTTTATAAGAAACAAATTCAATTCAGGGGCGTTTCTCCTATTACAATAAAGGTATCAATCGCATTTGAAAATCTGTAACCGACAAAGGGGTTGAAACGTCACAAAGGTGTGCAACAAAATTAGAAACTACAATACACTGTAAATATTTCTCTTTTGAGATAACCACTAAAGCGATAGAAACTTTCCTTATAACAAACAAATTCAAGCTAGAAGATTTTCTCCTATGTATCGCAATAAGGGAACCAATCCCATTTAAAAAATTCTAACCATCAAAGGGGTTGAAATCTCAAAGCGCGTATATGCAGAGACACGACACAACAGGATCCAGATATGGTCCAACCACTAATTACACTCTTTAAGTAGGAAAAACGTAGTAACAAGCAAACATACTGTTAATCGAGACTACAGTTAAAGAGTATCTCCAACGTGGTCGTTCAATGTCTCCTTCGAAAGTTTGATCGACTCTAGGAACACGGTACAGAAATGGTCCCAAAATGACGTTTATCCAGACAGAATTTTCAGGGTTCTTCGGTTCCTCCAGCCTCAGCCGGGTGTACTTATATTCTATGGCAGGCGGTCACACAGTCGGTTTACAATCGGCGACGGCGGCCCACGTCCGAGCCGGTTGTGCACGTCGAACAAACTGATCCGCTCGCGATGCCGGCCTCGTGGTGGTAACCAGCCCAGCACACACCACCGCTGGCCACCGTCGCGTCGTTCGTCTCTCTTTTCTTCTTCCCCGTCGTCGTCGTCGTCGTCGTCGTCGTCGTCGTCGTCGTCGTCGTCGTCGTCGTCGTCGTTGTCCTCCGAGTGTCTCAGGAGGGGACAGAACCGTCGTCTTTTGCCTGCTTTTGCCTTCGGTTTCCCTGCTGGCCCAAGCGCCTTCTGACTCACGGTCCCTGATGTGTACAGTGTACAGTGTACAGTCGTCTCTGATAACACGCGTCGCCACGAATTTTGATAAGTCGAGTCCAGTTCCGCCAGAAGGGATGGGGACAATGAGGATCGTTCGAGTGGAGAACCGTCCCCATTATCCGGGTCTTTTATTCTTTTTTTGCCTGGATTCAAATGGAAATCAAGCTGGCATCTGCGTCTTTGTTCTCTGGTGGTTTGCGCAAGGTTACTTGAATATTCTTGGATTTCATTTTTTCTCGAGTTTCCTGAAAATTTTGCTAATAAGTTTGGTACAGAACAAGACTGCATCCACAATATACATAGACTCAGGGAGGTTCGAACCCATATTGTACCTACCATATAACATTTTCCGAAGTAATTTCTAGAAGCAAATGTATACATTCGATTCTGAATTAAATTCTCAATGATTTTATTCTGACAAGAATATGAGAGAAAATACATATATTAGATGTACATACCTAATCGTATACGCTATAAATGCACACCTATAATCCGCAGTCCATTTATGTTTACCGGGTACTGTCGAAAAATACTTTGAAATATGTCACGTTTTTGTTTTTTAACACTAGGAAAAACTAAAGTGTCATTCGTGTGTTTAAATTCTATTAAAACTGGAAAGCCGATATATCGGATCTATGGTACTATGTAAAAGGGTTAAGTGAACGTAGGAGAGAGAATGCAAAGGGCCAATTTCCTGTACTACATGCAAAGGGAAATGTTCGTCTCTGTCCACAAGTGGAACAAAGATCTCGGAGTCAGTGGAGTATTTCACATAATATAATATAAATTCACGAATTAAAGAAGAGGATACTGGTCGAGGACTGCTATTACTGGGTTCTTTATTCCGTGTCGCGAAACCAGTTATAGCCTTTTTCCTCCGCGGATTATTTCCGCGGAGATCGAGGAGAATCGAGGGAACACGTTCGAGGAAATGCTGCAGGCTACAGCATGATAGCAGAGCTGACTGTACACCGTGATACGGGGACATTGGGGTGAGGGAGGGAGAGGGCATTCTGGGGCCAGAGATCGGTACGCGGACCCAACTGCGAAACCTAACCTTCGATCGGTAAAAATTCGACCGGCGAACGGCCGGACCTTGTGCCCCGTATAATTCTTTCGCAACACAACCGTACACGTGCGCGCTAGCGCGCGCGCGCGCCTCAAGGATCCGTGTAAAATCGAACCCTTCCACCCGGTTGCCGATCATATGGTACCACAGATCCGTTTCATCTTCTTTCTCTCGAAAAACCCAAACCACAATTACTCGGAACATTTTATCGTTGAACTTCCAAGTCTAAGAGATAATTATTGAAATTCTTCCAACTACTTTGACATTCCTGCAATATTTTCTTAAATTCTTACGTCATGGTTTCCTGCCGATTGGATCTCTTGACTTGACTAACGTTAATCCGATTGGTGTCCAATCGAGATAAAATTCTTCACTGTATTTTAGTGTTTTTTAACCAGAGGACGAGACACAGGGACGAAAAACGTCTCCGTAACAGGATCCCTGTTCGGAAACGGATTGTTCGATCACCCCACCTTCGTTCGCGTGGTTGCGTATCGCTCGAATTACAGTCGAATGGAAAAACCGTGGATCGTCGAAAGAACCAGGCGGTCCAGTTCCCTGTCGATAACTGGAGCGACAAAGTCGGGTGAATCGATCTCATTGACACCGGATTTGCCAGGAGCCTCTACTAGCCTAGCCTCGTTCTAGACGCTGACCTACTCGCTCCTCGTGTTTTAACGTCGTCTGCGGTCCCGTGTGATAAGTATCGGGTTGCCGTTCCAGCATCCGTAGCTCCGTACCATACAGTACAGAATCTCCCGAACCCGGCTTCCGGACGTCCCAAATACTCCCTTCCTCGACTTCCTTAAATTCCCTTATTCCTCTCAAAAACTTCCACTTTTCCAATTTTCATCGTTCATTTACTTACAGCAGAGAGAGGGCAAATTCATTATCTAAAATCTAGAATATCTAGATAAAGGATTTCGAATAACGAATAAAAGATAATAATAATGCTTAAACGTGCAAAATTCAAATTTTTTATAATATATTAATACTTCTTCTTGAATGTGTAAACAATTGGAAAAACTTTCAAGATTCTTATACATATATGTAGCTCCGAACACCAAATTGCCTCCCTCCTCCATTCCTGGAGTTCTTCATTTTTCCAGCTGTACAAGTTTATTTATTTTTCCTTTATTTTCTGGTTTATTCGGTTTTTGTAAAATTTTCGAAAAATTCTGTCTTTGAATTAGAGGTTGCACCAGGGATTCTTTCTCGGTTCTGCAATATTTTCATTTCGATATTCTCGACCCCCCGCCCCTCGCGGTTCCCTTCGATTGCTTCAGGATCGAGGGGCACGCGTGACCCCGGGCTCCTCGATCTCGATCCTCGGAACGTTTTCAGAGAGAGAAGGAGAGAGCGAATATCAATCAAATTATTACGGCAATCTGGCACTCGTGACAGCCCCCGGGAGCAGTTTCCCAGCACAACGACCGGCTGCCTCGTGTTGCAATCGTTTCGATCGAAAGACGCATGAACACGGATACTTATCCATGATGCGTCTTTCAAGCGATTTCTTTGATGATCCGAGGCGCGTTAAGGTACGCACGTTTATTCCTTGGCTGTCGTTATTAGCGAGGGTCTGGCCAACTGTTGGGAAACTGGGCGGTGAACTTCGAATGCACGCCGTTATTATTATTGAAAACGGATTTTTCATCCGTTGGGGAGGGATGATTGTTCTGAACTAGTTTAAAAAAGTTCCGATTTCAATGGGGTTATCGGTCCGCAGTTTATTCGACGTGAATTGCAAAAACTGCTCCTCGAAAGTTCCATTTCTGAACGTTCAACGAGAACAAATATCCATGATTGACTAGTATTCATCATTGAATGCTGACTGTTAATATAATTCAAATTTTCATTCTGTAGGGCATTTGAAATTTTAAGTGAAATCATTATTATACCGCGGATGTTTATGCATTTATAGCGCCCCCTGACTTCCAAGCGTTACAAGTATAAAGGTTTCAGTAAAATTTAATAGCATTTTTCCATTATTATTAACACATTAAAACTCCTAGTACAGGGGACCAAATTCTAACCAATTTTGTTTTTTATATATCAGTGCCAAAAATTGTAATTTTCCACAAAACATCAACAGTCTAGTTATTATACTATTAATAGACTGCGGACGATTATGCAGATTCACAATTTCAGATAATCATGTCTAAAAGTTAAAATAAGGTGGAATTCTCAATTCTGCACTTACTACATTTTACCAGAATAGTAATAACACATAAATGATATGACAGTTTATTAAAATCTTTATTTTATTGTATTTTTCAAGTTACTTATTAACGGATAATTATTAGTATTTCGAAGTGTCTGGTGCAGAAAAGAAAATTCTGTAAAGTTATTGAATTTCCATGAACTTTTGCATTCTAGTCATAATTTTTAATGGAAACCTCGGTGATTGTAAAGATCAATGAATGATGATAGTAAGGTAATTATATTTTGTGTTTTGTTTCAGCGTGTTGTATAATCATCGAAATTTCGGCGCGAACGAAAGACCGAGAGGTGAACCGAGTGGCTCGACGGTGTCCCGCTATCGGTATCGTCAGTGGGTCAGTTAACAACGGGGTCAGCCGAGGGCGAATACGGACACCGCGGGTTAACCAATCGCTCGGCGAGCACGGTCGTTCCTCTTGACAATGACTATTAACTGTATATGCACCCACAAAACCGTTTGGCGGCCGTGTAACCGACGGTTTTTACACCCTCGATCGTAACGATCGTGACGATCTAGAAGCACGTTAGACTCGGTAGCGTCACCAACCAGAAAATTCAAATGGCAATACTTCAGTTTCATTTAACACTCAAACTACCGAACCCGTCAAATCAACGGATTCCAGATTTTTTATTTTAAAATTATTGAAATCTTAGAGATATCTGCTACTATCATCGGAATTATTTATATTAACCTCTGATTTCTTATAAACTTTATATGTACAATATATTATATTATACTAAGCTGTATTGCATTATACATGTATATCACACAATTTAACTTGCAACGATGTCATACATTCAATGCTGGTAGTTCTAGTGTTAAATGTGACCATATGAAGTATTAAAAAAAAAAAAAAAAAAAAAAAAAAAAAAAAAAAACTGCGTCAGCAGAATATTGACCACTTAATACTACTGAAATTACGTGTAAAATATTTTTTGTTATTTTCACAATTAAAGAAGATATTCAGGTGGTATAATGATTATATGTATATAAATATAATAGATTAATTGTAATTGTGAAATGAATTAAGGAGATTAAAGTTATCCGTAAGCGAACCCGGATGGAACGATTCAAGGGATCTCGAATAAAATAGAATGATCAATGTTATCGATAGACGGGAATGAACTCGAGTTTCATTATCGTAATTGTAAACGTGACTCGATTGAACAATGAACTCGACACACTGGATACACTGGAACTTCCGGCTCGAGAGGCTCGTAGCCGTTGCAGTTTATCGCGAAACGATGGCGTCCGTGATTAATGATTCGTACGTAGATCTCTCGGGCCTTTTGTCCCCCGTCCGCTGATTCGATCTCGTCGGATTAAGCTGTACAAAATGTTTTACGTTCCTGCTAAAACGATGACGCCTTTAGTCGACGAGACACTGTGCAAAACTCTGTAAAGCGTACAGAGTCTTGAGAAATTTCAATCTTGAATAGCTTTTAAGTTAGAAGTTAATAAACGAAATGATACCTTTCTTAATATACATATGTATATGTATACCCTCTGAATTGTCTTTACAGTATTCCTAAAATCGGAATTAATAAACGAAACTCTTAGGTAAAACATGATATCTCTCTTAAAGTGCAACATATCCGGTGAAATGTCTTCCATCATTTCTATTTCACGTATCGGTGATCATCCAGCATAAAAATATCAATTTATAAAACGATGGTGAACGATCACGAACGATCGTGAGAACGCCTGGCGACCTGGCGGCGCTCGTTCGATCGTTCCCGACTGAAAGTAGGAAGTTGTCCGACCCATGGAGGGCCAGTTCTCCTCAGAGGGGATGCCCTCGGTGGTTTTTCATTACCACCGACTTGGGGATCAGGCAACAGCTTGGATACCAACCGGAAGGAGTCTCGAAGACGCACAATTACCGGCGAGGTGGGGGATAAAGAAGGAGTAGGTGGGCACGACGAGATGAGACACGAGAAACAAGAAGGCGGAAGTGGGTCACCGGGACTGTCGGTCGCGTGGGTCCGGGTTCATTTCTCCGTTCATCGAGAGAGTTACTGCCTCGCTCGTTGTACACGCGTCCCGATGTGTAAAATAAAACCTGCAAAATCCTCTTATTATATGATCCAGATTAACTGGCTCGAACCTCGATGAGAAGATAACAAAATAAGAAACATCGTTATCAACATGATCGGGATGAGAACTAATCGATTCGCGTCGTTTCTTCGGTCATTCTCATTTATATTTTATACATACATAGATTTTTCTTTGAATATTTACAAGTAATTCTGTTGCTTTCTTCTTTGTTTGCGACTTTTTTTTTCTTCAATTAGTCCAGGAGGAGAGAAATCTAGGCGTTTCTCAATTTCGTGTGGTGTCTCCTCCGGGCGATAACACTTAACCTCTAAGGTTGATTATTTTACACTCAACATCGATAAACACTCAGGTAGAGCTAATAAAATTTCCTAACATGTTTTCGTTAAGTTTTTCTCTTCTTGCATCTCTTTCACTCGCCCTATCTCTCTCTCTCTCTCTCTCTCTCTCTCACTGTCATGTTCGATTCATACAGATCTTCTCGTCACCTCGGTGAAACACGCGAATGGCGTACTGTATATGTATTATAACCAGTGACGAGTGCGTACTCTGTCAAAATACAGTAAAAATCTCTCCCTCTCCTCTCTTGTTTTCACGATAAAAAAATATGTGCATCGTATATCTTCGTTTAAACTTAAGTGGCCCCCCTAGGTGACCGGTACCACTGTCCGATCACGATCGATTTTGCGGTTTCCCTCGGTGAAGGACGGATCTTCGAATTAATGCTAATTTACAAACATTATACGTTCATTGTATTCGTATTAAGGTGTCTTCGTTAATAAACCTTTTTCGTTGAATCGATCAAATATGCCTGTGAACGGTTTTTAACTTGTTGATTTGTTCGTGTGTATGTTTTTGGGCGTTCCTCGATTTGGAACTTTCAAAAATGATACAAGCTGCGTAATCTCCTCGATACTTGTGATATTCTTCGCAATTTTTAGACGCTAATTAATTGTTAATTATTAGACCACGCTGGACAGTGGTAGTGGTGCGTTCGGGGGTGCGTTCATTATACAATCCGCTCTGCACCGTATTTATCACCAAATTGCGTCTAATGTCGCGCGATTTTAGTCTTTGAACGGGTGGAACTCCAACAATACCACCAATTCCTCGAGACCATTCTTCCACGAATCATGCGATGGTATCACCATCCCTCCAACAGAGAATAACGCGGAGAAACAACGTTCGTTCGGCCAAATACAAATGTACAAATTGCAATGCTTTCAACAACTGGGAACATCATACACGTTCCCCCAACTAAATCGGGCCCAGAGAACACGAAAAAGAGCAATGCCGGTAATCAAAATATATCGACTCTCCGCGTGTCATTAGTGGACGCAAGGAAAATCCTCGAGAGCAAACGACACTTTCTCGAATCGACCCTACTAATGGCATACACGAGTCAGTTGTATCCGCTTCTTTTTCCTATACAGAATATACAGGAGAAATTAAGAGAAAAACTAAAAAAAAGTTATCTAAAAGCAATTTTCTTAAGTACTCAAAAAAGTTTAGAAAATCAAATTGGACTAAAATTACTCGTGTCCGCCATTTGTCGGTGCCGTAAACGTGCCATTCCAGAGTTTAAAAATAATCATACTAATACTCTCTCAATTAATTCTACGCAACAGTCTATAAAGCCTCTTATATCATCATCACACCTACGTGTTTCTCGGTCGCAATCGGTTCTAATCGACACCTTGTATCCCCTAAGTAAGCACCTCGAGTGTGACTCTCGTTAACATTCCGGACGCCTTTCAATTCACAGTCTTCCCCCGTTCGTCGATGGTACCGAACAACGTGTACCAGAATCTCCTCGCGGATCACCGTGACAAATAAAACGATGTTAAACGCGTGCCACGCGGACGAACCGATGGATTTTCCGTCACACTGAAAAGAACAAGGGACTCTTTTTTCGGATGCGAATAATCCGCCTCGAGGACCGTGTCCCGTTTCCGATAACAAGGCTCAGCCGAGCAGTGGAACTCGTCGGGAAATAAACCGTCAGGCGATTCGAAAAATATGAATATAAAATCTTTCTCTGTCGTCGAGGTGTCCAAGCCAACACACTTCTGTCGATCACGCGTTTATCACCGATCAAAGGTGAACGCGAGAGGTCTCAATTTACAGAATCGCTTGGACACGTCGAATACAATTCAGAACGATGTGATCTCTGAAGCATCTAACACCGCTTATACGCTCGAGTTAAACATTGAGATCGGTACCTAAAATATAGCAGTACGACTGAGTATTTTATCCATCCCGTTTTCACAGACTGCCTACTATTCGCGGTTAGCAGGACCAAAACTCGATTGGAATGTTACGGTCATCGCCTAAATACAGCTTCATCTCGAAAACACACGCTCGTGTCATTCTCGCACACATCTATCTATTTATAGTTACGTGTAAGTTTACTTAGAGCCTCGACATACAACTGAAAATTCCATTAAGCGTTTCCTTTATGTACAACGGTTAACGCGTTTTGTGACACCAAGCCTATCAAGTTTACAAAGTGGGTAGCCATTCTCGTGGATGAAACTACGGGGAGGATGGTAGTAGATCTATACCGTTCGTCTGACATGAAAATAACGATCGAAGAGAAATGAAAAAGTATATTCAACGGACTGTGACCTGCGGTTCGTTCACAGAACGCGTTAAGCTAATATGATCTTTGGCTTCTATCGCCAATTATTAACAAGATGGAGAATTTCTTACGTGGGGTTGTTCTCTCGTCTCTTCCTCGAGATCGTGTCTACGCAAAATTATCTTGTTCCTTTTGTTCTCCCTAGTTATGCTATAAATACGCGGTGTGTTTGCTGCTGTGCTCGAGGGCCGCGAGCACGTCCTGTTTCTGTCTCACGTACAGTCTGCCCTTTTTCCACGGGTTTTGAAGCTGAAGAAGCCGAAAATCGTCCCTGAGACAACGTTCCCGGGCGCCGATCACAGCCACCAGGCAGAAGTTCGGCAACTCGTCGGACGTGTAAATGGGACCCTCTTGGCCCTTCAGCACCACCGCCATATTTAACTGTTTCACGACCAGGTTCACCACCTCCCTGGCCGTGGTCCTAGGTGTCACGTGTAATTTCAGGCTGGTTCCGGATGCCAGACCGGTTTCGTAGGCTGCGTAAACCTGGAAAGATATTATACAGCATCCGTTAGGACGAATACTGCTGCTCTCTCCATGAATTTGGCTGTGGCCGGACAGATGGACTAATTTTTCTGCTGCGTGAAATCATTCATTTGCAGTGACATTCAGCTTGGCAGTACGTTGCACTCGATGCATCTGGCTGTTACTCGTGAATGAGTAAAATTAATGTATACGGGTTAGTAACACCGTTGCCAGAATTGACCACCCCCTCGAACCATCATGAGTTTTGTAGAGTTCTAGGGGGTCTTTGTCTCGCGTATACAGACCACGTGCGCCGTGCATACCGTGCGATGGTTAATGGTACTAACCCGCGGCCACGTAAACATACATGTGTATACACACTTGTATATTAACTTGTATATTAACTTGTATCTACGTGAAACAAGAAGACACCTGGATCTCTATGAAATTTAGTGGTTCGAGCGGGTCGTTTCTGGCAACGATGGTTAGTAAGTAGTGAAGGGGAATATCGACGAAAGATTCTTGTCATGTAGCAATACATATAGAGAAATTAGATCGAACGATTTACGACGTGAAAAAATCTTTTTTCATTAATACGTTATGTAACTTATTAAAAGGATGTACACCTACACACTAGGATTCAAAAGTTTTGGGGTTAGATCGATGATGCGTGTTACGTTGTAGGAGATATTGTACTCGTGCCTGATCCCAGTCTTTTGAATGATAGTGTACATAAGTTTCGAAGCTCAGACGAGTCGGTCTCACATGCTATACTAGGTCGACACATGGAAAGCGAGACTTGGAAAGCGTATCCGAGCGTAACAAGCGCTTAAACGTGTGGTAGCGGTGTAGCGGCTTACTTATAATGTCTGCTACATCGGTCTGCACTAGAAGACCAAGTGAGAGCTGTGTTTAACTACAATCGGGTTACACTTGTGTTCCCTACAAGGTGAAGGTATCGAGCTGTCGGTATTAAAACGAGTGTTCTGAAGAAAGCTTGCTTGAGAGACAGGACAGTTTTTTTGTTTCGGTACAAAAAGTGACTGAGGCGATTTGTGCCAATGAATCACACGATTATAATTGAAAAACCCATTAACCGGAAGAAGACATTCGCGAAGATGGTAATCTAAATGTCTTTTTCTTTTTAACTCGACAACAGACTATACTTTCATCCACCTAGCGTGACTAGAACTACAATCCCTTTAAACTAAAATCGCTATCCGACTAATTTGATATTAGAAAATAGTATGGTCTACCTGAAGAATGCCAGGCAGAGGTGCTGGCATCATCGTCGCCTCGTCCTTTTCCTCCTCCAATTGACTTTCCAATGAGCCGGTCGCCATCGCTGCAACACTGGCGGTGGGTTTGGCCGGTTTCCCTTTCACGTGTCCTTTTATGCAGACACTCGAGTTCGGTGTCGAGTACTCGTCGCTGCTCAACGAGTGTAAACTGTCTGAATTGGTGTTACCGACGCTGAGCAGGCTGGTTGTGTTCGTCATCGCTGTGGACACGCTCAACATTGAACCGCCGTAGATGATCGGCTTGATGCTCAGCAACGGGCTGGTACTGGCCGACGCGGACGTGATCGTTGCTGACCTATTCCTGGGGCTGTGTTTATATTTCGTCAGGATTAGAGTGTCCTCGGACTTGGAGGGCGGTAGCCTCGCGTTTTGCAACGGTACCAGATGGTTGTTGCTGCCAGCGCTGGTCGTGTTGCTGAGATTGCTGGTGCTGCTCATCGGCACCGAGGACTTCGGAGGCTCCGAACCGGTCGAAATGTTAGACGTGTTACTCCCTTTGCGAATGTACTGACCGCTGGGCAGCTGTTGCTCGCTTTTGCTGAATTCCGTCGTCAGAAGATTCGAGGACGAGTTGGTTATGTTAGGTCCCGGCCAGCTGCCTCGACCTGGACTGGACTTGACGAGCTTCGGATCCCGCGGCGGTAACTGCAGCAAGCTTCTCTTCAGGCTGTTACTATTACTGTTACTTCTGTTCCTATCTAGACTGAGCAAGTGCTTCATTGAAATTCCAACTGTCTGCGACGCTACCTACAATGTAGAGTTTCCAAGTATTGAGTCTTATGTTTAACAGAGAGATTAAAGAACGAGAGATTAAAGAGTCGATGGGCCGAGAACGCTTACACTTTGCTGTGATGATCCTCGATCCCTCGCGAATGTGATCACGTCTATCAGCCATCTGGCCCCCTTCCAGACCGTGTTCACCTGCGTCTGAAGATCCTGAAGCCTGACCAACTTGTCCTTCGCCACGCTCAACTCCAGGGAACTGAAGGCTTCTCTGTGATTATGTTGAGCCTGCGCTGTATCCAATTCCAGGATACAGCTTAATCTTGAGTATCTGTTGATTACGTCTTTCTGGTACGTATTCAAATGGACCATCTCGAACACTTGAATCGGTAATGACAACAAATCGCCCCTTTGCAAAAGAATCTCTCTGGTTCCTGGCACACAACAAGCGGTCTCCGCTGGAGGTACGGCAATGAGGAAAGACACATCGTGAGTCAGATCAATGACTTCGGCGTCGTACAGTCGATGGCATAAAGAGTCCTCGGGGCTGATCTCCATATAATTGAATAGTCGTCTGACGGTTGCAGCAACAAGGTCAACGAACAACTTTTGTTGCTCGGTACCCTGCGATTCATTCGTTACATTCTCCTTTTCCTCGACATCTATCTCTTTCACCGAAACATCTGACGCCTGAATGCGCGTTATCCTTTTCAGATAATCCCACTCTTCGCTGGAATGAAATAAAAGGCAAAGATTCGCTACACCTGCAAGTAAATACTACTCTGCTCGTAGAGCTCGTAACACGACACTTACGCGGACACATGAGGATTGTCGCGGATCTTACAGTGAGGCAGAACATTCGGTGACTTTGCGGGCACAACGACCTGTATAAGATCCACGCTACTCTGCATCTTCAGGTACCCCAGATACAGTCCTTTGGACAGTTTAATACTGCTGACCTGGTGGTAAGTCATCTGTTCCTGTATACTGGATATCAGGATATCCGCCACGTTACTATCCTCGTGAGTTATCACTTTCTTCGTGACTTTACTCAGAGGCAACCACCTACTGTTTAATACCGAGATAAGCTTCGGGGACTTGATATAGTTCACTGTCGAAAACACCAGGGTTCCTTGGATGTCTCTGATGGGTTTATGGTACAGTTGTCCGAGGTCTTGTATGCAAAGTGCTGCCTACGAGAATCATTAGATATTTTCTACATTAGAAGAAGGAATATTTAAGCGAAGTATATGAATCACGTTTGTAATCAATTCACACGGAAACACTGAACCGACCTGCATTTGCGCAGCAGCTTGCAGCAGCTTTATCCTGAAGTGATTCGTCGAGCTGCTGTGGCTCTTCTCCATGTCCTGGCGAAGGGTCTTAACGTCGTCCCAAGTGCAGGCCACTTTCATCAGCCAATGAAAGTCGTTGTAAATGCAACTAGGGTAAGTCTCGTCGATTTCGATCACTGGCAGGAAATCCTCATTGGTCACCAGTACCTTGTCCTCGTGGTAAAGCAAACAGGCAAGAAAAACCCCGCGTCTCAGGTTCTTCTGAAACTTACTGGTCGCCGTGAACAGTTGCTTGATCGTTGTTTTCTTCTTGTGATTTCGCCTCTGTACAGCCGGTGTTTCCTGCGTGTACTCCGGTCGTCTGATGTCCGTGAACAGAGTGTTCAATTGCTCCAACCGGCCGGCGAACCTTGGCACCCTGCCATCGATATCCCTCCAACCTAGAACAATCGTTCAGTCAGCAGTGTGTCGTTAAGAGCTTCTACGAACTGAAGATTAACGACTGGTTTACACGGATAGAAAGCTAAAATCGACTCGTTACGCGTTCGCACATATGGTAGAGCAAAATATAAAGATGATGCAAGTCTAAAGAATATTCAAGGTAAAGTTTCGGTGAAGATTCAGATCATCGAAAGATTAAACAATAATCGTACTGCTAGGCGTGACGTGTGCAGGCGTCGAGTTCCGAAACCTGCTGTAGCCCTTCAGATTCCCAGCAGCCGCACGGAAATAGTACTTCTGTCCCTGAATCAGATCGTCCATTCTGCACTCCCTCTGCTTCATATCCAGAACATCCCTTTCGCCGCAGATCACAGAGAAGTCTTCGTCGATGCTCCACTGCACCTTGAACTTCGTGCAGATGGGCGAGTCGTGGGAATCCGGTTCCTGGAACCTCATCGTTACAGAATTCGTCCCAGTAACGTCGACGGCGACCAGGAATGGCATATCAGGCGGTCCTGAACGGAGAAAATACCATGCAGATTTTATTTATCACGATATTGTTTGTTACGAGGTACATTTCAAGGATTTCGTGATTCGAAGGATGACTTACTCGCTTGATCGAATCCAAGCAACATCTTTCTAAGTGCTCTCGCCCTCCTCTCCCAGAGAGCCAGTTGCTTGTCCTCGGTGCTACCGCCACATCCCGTGAGATTGTTGTGCTGGGACGAAAAACTCGACCTATGGCTGCTCGGTGGCTCTAAAAGGGTGGTCCCGCTGCTACCGGAAGTACTGCCGCCGAGTTCTTGGACCCTGTGCTCCGCCTCCGACAGCAACGAGGCCAGGTGACTGCCCAGCGATTCCGGAGACTTGACTGTGAAAATCAATAAACAGGCCTTTCTTAAACTCCATTATCCGTGAAATCGTAGACAAAATTTCTTTGACGTGTCGCGAGTCGCAATGCGTTTCGAAAATTCTTTCGACTCTTCTGAATGACACAAAAGAGGTTTCGACTGTTTCGACTGTTTCGACTGTTTCGACTGTTTCGACTGTTTCGACCCTTAGGTCAAAAAGGGAGAATCAATTTTTGAGCGACTTCAAAAAGGAGTCATTATACAATTCGATGTGTATGTTTGTTTTTATGTAATCGTTTTTCTCCATTAGTTTAGTCGGCAATGAATGAACACAAGTTTTTGTTTTTTTCCGTAGTCGAGAAAATTCAAAGAAAACTGGATAACTACATAACACGTTCGAGGAGAACGTTGTTTGTCCGACCCAATTTACAATATCCTCAACTAGAAATTCAGTCCTTTTTTAGTCTTTTAATAGTTTTGTTACGTGATTGCAGATTGTTAAAGTCGAATATTCTTCACCCAAGAAGAGGCGGTCGATTCCCGTTGCAGAGAATTACGAAAGAAACGAGCGAAAACAACTACCGGTGCGGCGGCGGGGATGAAACATGTATGTAATCGGTTAAATTGTACAAATCAGCGGTGGTTTGTTGTCGTCAGCGATGGCGGTCGCGTAAAAATGCTTGCTAATTGAGCTGCGATTCACTCGTTATGATATTTACAAATGTAACATTCAGAGGCGAATCGCATCGGCGGAACGGATGGCCGCTCTGCGATACCGTTTCACCGCAATTATTGTGGCTCCGTGTTGGCTATCGATTTCCAGTTTCTATCAGGACGAATAATCTCGACGTGGAGATTATTTTACTGCTTTTGTGGAAAGGATTAATACAAATTTAACGAGGAAATAACAATTCTATCGCGAATTACTACAGAATAGGAAGTTCGAAACAAGTTCATTAATACATATTAGGTACCTACAAACAATTATTTGTGTTTGATAAAAATGTAATAAAAAGATCAAGGATTATACTACTGGCCTGTATCTTTTTCATTCTTTTCTTATTAACTCCCTTTAACGGCCAGTTCCTTAAATCGTTGTTCTAAAATTACTATCTAAAATAATTCGATACCTATTGGCTCTATCAAACAAACGTTTTAATTAATGATATGTAGCGCTTTAAGGGTCGCATCGGATGGATACAATTTCATGACCTTGTGTTTTTTCTTAATCTTTATACGTATACTAGTGTCTGAAATTGTGAATTTGCATAAACTTCTGCAGTCCAGATCACCTAAAGTCTTAGTTCCTTTTCTTTTAAACACACTGTACATATCATACATATGTATATGCAATACCTATGTAGTAATACATACATATACGTTCAGGGTTATCACCGAAACGCATGGAAAGAAAGGGGTGGTGAAAAGGGGAAAAAATGGATGAAAAGTTCTTCTTCGTTCTGAATCTAGTGGGTCTCTCTCCGGTTTTATTTTGATGCCATTTCGATGGCATTTTTATTACAGACTGCGAAATCCTAATTGAAATCCCATCCCATTCGACTGTTTTTTCCATCCGTTTCTACACCTCTACTACAATCGTTCTTTTGCCGTTCTAAGTCTAGCGTCACGGCTGATTTTCCTAAAAAAAATACTACAAATTTTTCATATACCAACGACGAATTTTCTCTCTTGGTTTCTACGGGAAAGAATTAATTCGGAGAAGAAAGTGATTTTCCAGTGTTACGAAATCGATACAGTAGGTTCGTTGCGGCGGTGAACCGCGATTGTACGGTCGTCAGATCGAATTTGTAATTGAACTCGTGGATACTTACATTGGTTGCCCTCCTGCGCGCCGAACGAGACCAGCATTTTCGCCAGGGGCCTATTGTTACTGAGCACCGCGACGTCCAGGGCCGAGAGACCGTCGCTGTTCACGCTGAAAATCCAATTGAAGGCTGTCGTCAGTTGCGGGGAGACGCTAATTGACCGATTTAAACAGGACTCAATTTTTCATTTCGGTCATCGTGGTTCATATGTAAAGTCCACTTGTCTGAACGAATACGACTCAGCGATTTACATACCGCGAGATGCAAAAGAGAATCTTGAGGTGATATGGTGAAAAATGTATAGAAAATCACTGACAAGATTTTTCTTGATCCTACATTCCCTTGGTACATTCGAACAGTGACAAACGACTTGTTACATTGTATTATACAATAAATACCTACAGTTGAACCACCAAAGCACTCAGAACGAATGATCGGTACCTACACTTTTATAACGATCATGAGAGTGTTATTTTTCTGACCGACTGTACAAACTCGTATCTTTTGATAGCAAGATATTACAGATCATTGAATTCATCTATTTAGTTTACACTAATACAGCTGATTTTCCCAAATACATAAAATATTAGATTCACAGTATTTGTTACATAAGGACCATAAATGGCGCTTAAAGTATATGGGCGTTTCGCTGATCCACAGTCATGTGGTCTCATATTTCTACGCAGCTAAAATGCCTTAGACTCGATCCCTGGAAAAGGGGCGACTAATTCGTGCGAAAATTCTAGAGAACAATCTGCACGCGGAAGGCGACCGATTGCGCCCGTTTCCGCGCGGTAATCGTCACCAATTTTCGTTCCGGCATAAACTAGCTCTTGCGCTAGCCGCTATTAGCGACCCCGGACAAAGAGACGACGAAGTGGATAAACGGATTATCATCGGCCGGAGAATGGACATTCAGTGGTGATTACGACGCAGAGAAGCTGACCTATCAAACGTCGATCCAGGGATCCAGATTCGAGGATGATCTTGTTCATCGATCGACGACATTGATAGATCACAGAACAAGCTACAACGTACCTACATAGGCACTTCGATCGAGAGACGCGACGAGAGTGCCTAGGGCCTAGATTCATTCTGATTTAGTAATCGAAAGATCGTCGTGTCTTTCACGTAGTTTTACCTACCTAATCTCGCGTATGAATTAGTTTCGAGGAACGTTTTTCCAGGAAGTGGATTTCTTTATCGAACACGGCAGCTGTGTGAAACGAGAAAGCTCTCGAGGGAAACGTCCAACGAAATCCTTTTAGTTGGGTAATTTCCTAGTGAATACTTTATTTAGAGTTTCGGAACGATGCTTGAATAAAAGAAAAGCTAAACTTAACAAACAGCTGACTAATACATATATGTATACATATGTACGTGTCAGTGTTAAGTACCCCTTAAGTAAGGAGAATGAATTCTTCCGGAAGGAAGGCTTCTCATCTACAATCGGTGAAATTTAAAAGTCTACATATTTTCGATAGGCTACCGGTCAATAAAATGTCAAATATGACAAATAAGATTCCAAAGCCGAACAGACCAATACATTCCCATGACAGCAGGAAGCCTGCAGAGGTTTCGGATCACCACGCGTAACGACTCCCAGAAAATCTCGATCTTTCACTCGGAGGGAGGTGAAGCGTGTGCAGCAAACGAAAAAAACCAATTAATTCTTCCTTCGTGACGTTGGCCTCCACGTTCGCGAACACGTCCGATCGACACAAGGAGCCCCGGTGTGGTGTAAACGAATTAACGTCCGTGTGCCACAGTGCCACGGGATCCGCCCGATGGAATATCCACGACTGTCCGTCGTCCGGTCAACGGAATCGAATTATCGTCGGGAATTGCTATGTATCTAAAGAGCCTTCTGTCACGGATCGATGGGATTAGTGTACGTAGAGACGACGGTGGTGGGTTCGATGTCTCGAGAGCATTTTCGACGCGTCGAAACGCAGAATTAACGTACACGGTGAACGGACAGAGCACGTATAAAAATTCGCTAAATAGATTCTGATGGTACTCTCGACGATCTGTAATAATAACTGGCCTGGCGTGCATTAATTTCCTGCTGGAAACACTGGAATCCACTTTCTACGAGGGTAGGATAACGAATTTAGGGTGGGAGTTAACGGCAGAAACGGCTCGTAAAAATTTCTCATTGTCTCCTGTTTATCAGACCACACATACAATCACACACAATCAGGCATAGCTATTCTCTGGGAAACTACTTCAGCTTTCTTTTTTCTTCATTTTCATAATTTTATAATTTTGTAATCTCACATGCTGTACATGTAGGTATACCAAAGGGCTTATTGCCTGTTAGATAAATAAATAAATAATAAAAGAAATCTTTATTAAGATATATAAGACCTATGTTATTAGTATTTGTGACGGCCAGACTTAAAAATAATGAAAAATGAAGACAATAATTATTCAGCACAACCATCATACACGTTGGCAACACTGACAGTATTCGAAGGATCTTTCAGAGTGACAGGATGTATCATTTTTTTCAAAGACTTTAAAAAAAACAAGAAGAAATTTCGTATCGATGAGCCCTCGAGAATCCACGAGAGTCTTCTGCTTCCTACCACGCGGTTGTCGTTCGATCGTTCGATCGTTCGTTAATTGGCTTGTTTTCTGGAACGGTCGAGAAAATTAATTACCAGTCTCAATTAACCTACATCCCGGAGTGCCACCCGGTTGGTCATTTCGTCGTGTTTCAAATCAGCGCGTGACGTCGCATAGTTGCGCATGTGTCCAGTCAAGAACCTCTTTTTACTCGAGGTTGGAAGGATTGTAAGAGTAACGATTCGGGGTAAGTATTCAAGCGCCAGCACAGAGGAAACGTAATAAAACTTTTCTTGTCTATTCTTCTAGTTTTTTATACATACATATGTATGTATAGTCGTCATAACCCGTTTATAAATGAATAAATATATTATTATTATTATTATTATTATTATTATTATTATTATTAGTATTAGTATTATTATTATTACTATAAGGATTATTATTATAAGGATTAATAGAAGAAGACTCTCACCTGTTCACGTCCACGTCTGTCGACTCCAAAATCGTTCTGGCTTTGTCCAGGTGGCCATGTTCCACAGCAGCGAAAAGAGCTAAAATCGGACAGAAGAACCAAAAGGACACAGATTTAGTTTATTTCGCGGTGCATTTCACGAACAGATTAAAAAGTCTGTTTCTCCAGGTATGTATATCCTGTAACTGTCGAGAAAAATCTATCTTTCGAAGTATGTAAAAATGAAACGTAGACGGACTGCAAATCGCGAAATAACGGTAAAGGAAATTCGATCGAGGGATGACGATTAAAATGGAAATTCGAGAAGGCTCGATATACCTCGGGCTCTATCGAAATTTCTAACGGAAACGAGAATCGAATGAACGCGATCAAGCATGAGCGTGAGGAGTGGGAAAGAAAAAACAAATATCAAATAAACAAAATACCATGCAGGTGGATGTTGAGGGACTGTGCTGATAGGGGGTTGATATGCACCGACGATACGATATTCGCATGATTTGGTTGTTGCTTTTTCTTCCCGAAACCCTCCAGGAACTCCATCCCTTGCAACGAGTACAGCTCTGCGTGGAAATAAACAGAAAACAAAACTTAATAAAGAAGAAACAATAGAAAACAGAATACAAATAAAATAAATTTGTTAATTCAATGCAATACACAAAAGAGTATAAACCTTGACAGCATTAATATTCTTTGTTGCCCATGCGAATTTAATCGAAAAACACTTTATCGGAATTTGGATTAAAAATAAGCGGCATTTCAATAGGATCGAACCGAATCTCGTCGTTGGCATTTCTTTTTTTATCGTGAAAGCAAACGGCTGATACCGAGGGAATCGAGTCTAAAAACAACGAGCATAGTATGACGCGCATAGAGATGAGATACTTTCCTTTTTCGTTTGGTTTTTCACGTCTATCCAATGTTCCTCGCTCGTTTTAGCTACATAAATGATGATTATCAAGAGTGTCACCTTTATCTCAATAATGCGGAATAATACCGGAAAATCTCTTCTATGATCCCTCAACTAAATATAAACCACGAAAGTTGACGAACTTCCGTGTGTGCCTGACGATCGAAGGCGACCGAACCGAATCAGTCACCATTAATTAAAAACCTAATATTGCCCGTACTTGTTCCCGAAGTGGTCGTAACCAGGATCCTATCCTGACCGATGGACTCGTGGTGGTCCCTCGGGTCCTTTGTCGACTTCTTCCGGCCCACGGTGACCTTGCTCCGAAAGCTTCCACCTCGAGCGTTCGACCAGAAACTCGCGATATTATCCACGGTCCTGATCCTGCAGGACTTGGACGTGCAAACGGAAGTTTTCCTGATTATTTCCGGCGATTTCCTGCCCTTAGCGACGAGATCCTGTCCGTGACGGGACAGAGACTCGAAAGGATAAGCGTTCAAGTCCAAACTGACCGGTCCCTCGTCATCTTGCAGGACCACATCGTTCACAGACAGGCTTCTGGCTTTGGTACCGGCTATCAAAGGACGAGCACAGTGTTTACTACACTGGAGGAAACTCTCCACGTTACCGTTCACCTCTCCTTGAACGCATCTACGTCCGCTGGTACCTCGAGAATCGATCACCAGTGTCAATCCAGCGTCCTGAAAACAGGCTTTCTCAGAAGAATCGTCCTTGCACTCACTTGTCTCGTTGTATCGATCCAATGTTTCTGGTTCGAACAAAAAACTCGATACAGAAGAGTCCAGAGAACTGTCCAAACAGAACGTGGGATTCTCGTAGGAGGCACGTTCAGGACGAAAATCATCCTTTTCGACCTTTTTGTCGTTCGAGGATTCGAAATTTCCGGTGCTCTCCTCGCAACTCTTCCAACGGAAGATATGAGCCATCCTAGGCGATATCGGATTATTCGGCTTTTTCGAGGCTTTTTCTGGGTCCTTACGGCTCTTCCTCATTATCCTGTCCGTCAGGCACAATTTGCTTTTTAGGTCTTTGGTGATCCTTTGGGACTCGACGTCGTCAGATTGTCCGGTCAGTGGATCGTGAAGATTCTTGTCGTCGATTCTCGGTGGATTCTCGAGTTTGTCATCGGTATTGTTCAAAGAAGTCGAGGACTCCTCGATCAGGGATAGTTTGTTCACCCGTTCACGAGGTTGTTCGTCGTGTTTCTTTATGGGTGATAAATCGAAGCCACCGTTCAGACGGAGATTCGCATGCACACGAAGCTTCGACATCAGCTTCAACGACGCACGGAAGGACCTCGACCGTTTCAAGGTCGAAATCCTGTTGTCGCCCGATGACCGCCTCGACAGCAATTCCATCTTGGGGCTGGACGCGGAGGATTTGCGAAATTTCATCTGGAAGCGACCTTCGATTCTTCTCTGACTCGCTTCGTTGAATTTATCCTGGATTTCTTTCAACAATTTTTCCTTTTCAAGTCCTTGAGACTGCTTTTAATTCACCAAAATAAAACTTCGTCTATATGTATATGTACATGTATACATATGTACATATTTATATTCATTAATTCGTGGAAAATTAAACCTGCTCTATAATGTTTACTTTGTCGGTCTCTTTGGCAACAGAAAGACTTTATGTAGCGACTTCCTTCTCGATCGGGCCATCCTCGCCCGATTCTTTGGTTCGATAAAGCTGAAAAACCAGGATGATTTTTTGCAGAATGAATAACACGATCTTCGAGAATCGAATTTTCGGTCAAATCACAGATACACAGTTCCTTCTCCCTTCTTTTGGAAAACACGATGAGCATCTTTAACCCTTTTTTCTGCCCAAGTGTTTGAGATTTGCTGTAAAATTGAAATAATTCGCGCTATCTATTGTCAAAAAAATATACTACTTTACTTTTATTTTTCTTCCAAAGTATTCTAAATGTAAATTTTGTTTGCTTAATGACGAGTATACTTAGGCAGAGAAATGCCATATTTTCATGACGAGTATATTCGACATAAACATAAACATAAAAAAAAAGGGTTGAGAAACAAAAGTCGAATTGTCCGTGAGTCGAGATGCATAAAATTTTATAGAGTCTCCTAAAGGAGATAATGATCAAAATCTTGAAAAAATACTTCGCAGTAAACGTCCTCAGGTGGGATTAGACGAGGGCGTAAAAGTTGAAATGTTGACAGTCTTCTTTACGGGGCAGTTCGAGACAGTGACACGTGCAATCTTGATTCTTCGGTTGAACAGTCCGGGATATTTTCGCAACGAGTAAGTATCGGTGTGTAGCCCTACGATCTGATGCTTTCACGAGTGAGAATTGTCGACGAAACGCCTCTGGATCAACATAGCGACCCCCGTAAACTCTATCGTTCACGATCGAGCATTCGATTTACAAATGAATTTCCTGGTTTCACTTCGACAAATGAAATCCTTGTATATAGCTGGTAACAGGGCAATAACAAATCAATATGCACGTTAGCAGAACAAAAAGGGATACACAAAAGGGATCGTATGTAGATTCAAAAACACCCCAACCATAATTCTTCCCATTCCTAATTCCATTTCCCACAAACGTCCGAACCGTCCAATAATTTACTACAAAACAACCACCGTAAAATATTCATGTCCCCTGGAAAACCAAATTCACGATTTCAACGAGTATCACTGGTATACATGTACGTATAGTCCGAGGAAGAACGTTTCCCGAGAATCGGTCGAAGAATTGCAGATGGATAGTTCGTGCACAGAAATTGACGAGTGTGTGTCGCATGGAGGAGGACTACTACTGGTGAGTACTGGTGACTCTACTGACGGGGAACGATTTTATTATTTACTTGGGACGCACAGAGTGCTGGTGACTGGTGGCCTGGGACAATTGCCCATTACGAAGAAGTGGCCTGAAACGACGTCGCCTCTTCCTTCTCGAGACGAGCGTGACAATTTGTTAGTTCCAATCAAATTTATTGCCGTTGTCCGTGGGTCCGACGCGAGTGTGCAACTAGAGAGAGAGAGAGAGAGAGGGGGGGGGGGGCGGATCTCTCGAATGCAAGGTAAACTGTCCAGAGCTCGATTTTACGAACGAAAAGAAGATCGATTTGGGTTCGTTGAACTTGATTTCTCCTCTCTGTCGAGGAGAAACATACGATTGTTCCTCTTGGATCGGAGGATCTTTTGGTGACGGAACTTCGAGAGCAGCGGTTGGAATAATTGGAAATTGTCGATCGGTAAATGTTTGCCTTTGGAATTGCATCCGTTGAATTCTAGGCGACCTCCTCGGTTGTATCGCTCTCTGAAATGGTAATGTAGGGCTGTGATTCTGTGAGGGCAAGTAAACCGATAGTGGAGACCAACAGAGAACTGGCTGAAAGCGATTCTGTCCTAGTGTTCACGAGCTTCGGTGAACACTATTAAAGGCATTAAACAGCAATGATAAATGTAACCTGCACAGGATGGTTCAGCTAACGTGATCGCGTCAATTAATCGGAAATTATTGGCAGTATGAAAAAATATTTTCAACAAAAGTTGCATGATATGGCACCACAACAATGGATCGATGTTTTCTCCATGGGAGAGGGGAGCGCAGTTCGACGTTAATTAACAATAAAGATTTGTTCGAGACTTATCTGTAGTTCCTCCCTTAGGAACTACTCACGATTCGTGGAAATACAAATGCTGCGTAGAATCTAATAATCGAACGTTATCGATACGAGGGTGAACCGTGGTCGCAGATACGTGGATAGGCAATCGGGACACGATACGTCAAAGGATAATTGCGCAAACGAGTCGAAACGAGTGCACGGCAAACAGCACCAAACGAAACGCGGTATTATAAATACATCAACCGATTAGATAGCTAAACAGATATATGTATACATGGAGAACATGGACAGGGGCAGATGGTTCAATTACCTACAGTGTTAAAAAACAGAGGAGAAAGAGAATGTTTAAACGAAAGTGTCTTTAGGCGAAAGGAAACCGAGTATGCGCGGTCTGTAGTCCAACGCACTTGAATCGATCGTCGGGGATAAAGAAAAAAAAAAACCGCCTCCGTTGCGGTATAGATTGGAGTTCGTTAGACGTTAACGAGGTAATTACGGGCCCGACGGAATGATAATGAGATAATTAGAGTACGAAGCAAGTTGTAAATCGTTAGCGGTCTGATCTGTCTTGGATCCTTCGACTGGATTCCTCCAGCAATTGACAGATGAAAACACAAACTGATCAGGAAGAATCCGATTCAGACGAACGACGGATAAAATCGGAGGATCGTCAATTGTGAAAATTTCTTCATATTTGGGACAGGATTTTCTTCATGGGCAACATTGTTTTTCTTTAAGTTTGAAGTTATAACCATTTACAGAAACGCCTACCTCTGTATGTATACGTATAAGTATGTATATACATATATGTACATGTATATGTTTATGTTTATCTATACATACATACATACATATACATATACATATACATATACACTGATAAATTACACACATCGTTAAACCACGCATTTCCCATCGCGTTCTCTAGCATTAAGCCTCTGATCAGCGATCATTCGAGACATCCTTTCAAATCCTCTACGCCGAGCCTCGTCATCAGTCGCGTTAATTTCCCTCGATTTCTCGGTCAATCGTCGGAATGGAACGAAGAGAAAGAAAAGGGAAGAGAAAAGGATGAACGAAGGCGGCGACAGCGTCCTGTTTAAACGCCCACTGTGCCAATGACCGCTGACAATGCTTCCGTTTTCCCCATTCTACTCCGCGATTACTGGTCCCACGATTGTTGCCGCCGCGGAAGATCGTATCGATGCCGCTTTTGTCGTGAGATTTTTCGACCGCGTTAAATGTACAAGCTCCAACTGAGTATCACTTTCTTTAGTTTGATTATGTGTAAATTACCTCTCGACCTACTGTTTGGTAAAAACAGTTTGTGAAGATTGTGAAGATTGTGAGGATTGATCGAGAAGAAATTCTTATATACATACGTGTAAACTCGAGGAGAATATCAGAGTTAAACGCGCGATGGTTTCCGAGAGACCAGAAGTCCACGAGTCGTTTGCCACAGAGTGGCCAACAATCTCAGAAACGAGGATCCTCCCAGACTATCGAAAGGAACGATAGAAATAGAAAGGAAGCAGTTTCGAGGCGTGCAACGTTGATCGACACGGGTTCGAGTCCGCGGATATTACACTTTCCTCGAGGTGGGAGCGAACCGGAGGAGTTTGAAACTTTTAACGTTTCCTCGGGCAACGTTCAGGAAACTTCGCCGCGGCCATCCCATTAACAGAGCGCGCCGAAGGAAAGTGGATTATACATATTAGAGAAAATTGCGGCGCGTTATCGCGCGCTAGGAGAAGACGAATAAATCTGATGGTGGAACGGAGAAAAACACGAAAGAGACACAACAAGAACATTGTTCAGTTCAAGTGAGAAAGCATTTTTTAACTATGAAAATTTGTTGCTTTGAAATTGTAATTATTTTAAACGATCGAGGTCGAGTGGAATCGTCGCGTCGATCATTAATATACATATGTAGGCATAAGCTATAAGAATACGGCTACGTATTAGAAATTACGAAATAAAAGATTAGTATTTTGAAAAATTTTACCGAGTACTGTACTCCCCCTGTCGATCTTCGAGAAAATACAGTTCTCAATTTTAACGGGAAGCAGTCGTGGCTGGTGGCTGTAACCGAGCCGTCTACATATATGGTACATATGTATACGATATACGCACGTGTCTGGACAAATGGCAATTATACTCTACATCCATCGTCTCCCTTTGTCCCTTTCTTCGCGTACTCGTTACTTGCTCATCCCCTTTTATGACCACGACCCCGTTATCCCTTCGATAAACAACAATCCGCTTCCTCTGACCACGGTTTCCCCTGGTATTGTTAATGTTAATAGTGTATCGGTGTTCCGTGACCGGACAACGCGTATCTGTCGCGAACCGTGAACTCCAAGGAGTTAATTAATCGAGGAGAAAAATCGGGGGAAGAACGGTGGAACGAGGTTGGAGAATTATTGGCTACCTGCGAGGCAACCACGAGGAATTTATCCATTATGGGAGTTAATTGATTCGAAAAGTCGATGATTTAGCGATTTAGCCGATTTAGCGAATCGAGGGCATCGTGTCCGTTCGGGTGTGCCGTACCACAAACCGTTTTATTACCTTAAATTTAAACGAATGTCCTTTCAACAATTTCGCAATACATAACTTATCATATTAGATTGTAGATTTCATGCATTTATAGCACACACGATTCTTTAGAATGTCCTCCTACTTAAGAGTTCCATCAATGTTTTAACAACTTGTTGTTTTCTTTGGAACCTGGCAAAATCATGTGTAAAGTTCAGTTCCTGCAAATTAACCCGCAAAAATTTGTATTTGCATAAGCATCCATAAGTGTCCCAATATTTATGGACTGCGGTGTATATTATCTATGTATGCATATTGATCTGATGTAGAGGATGTATTCATTAGAGGTGTAATAAGAAGAGTGAAAATGGAGTAATGCCAATAATTTTGTTAAAGATCCTCTGAAAGTCATTTTTGCAATTGATTCCAAGGGTCGATTGACTATTATCAGAGTAATTGGCGATCTAAAGGGGTCTAGTGTGGTGGAAGCGACTATAATATAGCCCTTTGAGCCATTGTCCTGCTTATCAGGACATATATGTAGTCTGCGATAAACAGCTGTTGTATCTGCTTCCTTTCCGGTTCTTTGACACTCGCTGACGCCTCCTTCCGGCTCGCAAAATTGCTTCGAACTTGTTCAAAAACCGTTGTACTCATTATCATCATGAATATCATTATATGTACGTATGTATAAAGTATAAAGTATAAAGTATAAAGTATAAAGTATAAAGTATAAAGTATAAAGTAGAAAGTAACTACATTCACTATGCAAAGATAATTTTGTGTGGAGAAATTTAAAGGTGGGTATATCTTCAACGAGGGACGAAACAACCTCTGGCGAAAGAAAATCGACTGAAACTCGCAGGAAAGCGTCCATGAACGATCTACTTATGGTTATGCAACCTTCCATGCATGGAGGTTTACCTCGCAAGGACGCACGTGCGTCCGTTCACTACCGTTCGAATACCATCGAGAGCAAGTCGACCGTTCAAGCCGCGATACTGCTCATAGTGCTCATACTGCTCATACTACTCGTCGTGTTTTCCGAGAAGGAGAAAGAGCTTTTGTGTCTAGCCTGGGAGGCAGCAACAACCATTTTTGCCGTGACTTCGCGGTTAAGAAGTCTCTGTACGACGAGCGACAACACGCTTCGATGATTCTTGCCGGTTTTAGATCAGTGATACGTGATCCAGACGGCCGAAAATTATTCAAGCAGTTGATACCTACGTGGTCCAAACGACAAGACATCATTTCGCGATACAGGTGTCTTGACTTTTGGCTAATTGGTACCCTTAATTAGACTGTAACTGGTATATCAACAATTCTAAAAATATTAGTAAATATGCGGTGGCATATTATAATTACATATCATTATTTAAATTTCACACTAATTGTTAGGATAGTAATTTAATAAGCTTTACGACAAATATTCGGAACGCTTAAAATATTCCACATGAATTTGAAAAATGTGGGTTTTGCTCGTACAACAACAATTACATTGCAATATTTCCAGGAATTTTTCATATTAAGAAAACCGTATCGATATTTGATCACGCGGTGCAACGACAAATAAAATTCGAATCGGGTTCCGATATCAACGACGCGAGTTAAATAAAATTCCACAATGGTAACAGGTGTCACGGCAAAAATGTCTGTCCCAAAAATGACCGATCACGAGACGATGATTGTGTCGCTTCGAATTACCTGTACGAACGTTCCATCCGGAATATGTAACCACGGAATCACGAGCCGAGTATACATATATTGTGTTAATATGTATTTACACTACATATTAATTCCCTAAACTTCAATAATTTAGTTCGATTGCAATATCGCGAAATAAACCACCCCTAACCAGTGACTCCCCCTCTCGTAACAACTGAATCCTTCAATGTCAGCAGGTCGAATCATTAACAACTACAGTACATATTATGTAGTTGCACTAAAAATGAACAGTCTACCCTTTCAATTTACACAATCTGTCTAATTATTGACACCAAAATATCGTTGTAAAAAATACGCGGCAAAAAGCCACAGGTATGCATCCTCCGAGCGGACGATCGATTTTCTCGTTGTACGTTACCGACCGAGGAATGTGTTGTGTTTGGAGGCAAGCGTCCCCTGTTCGAAACTTAACCTGTCACTTTCCACACGCACGTTTTCTCGACGTTTCTATGCATTCACGACCCCTCCGCGTTTATCGAAGCCTTTACAAGCCGTCAATGTGTGTATCTAGCGCATAAAAGCGATTTCTGTAACGGGTATCGACACTATTTCCCTCGAAACACTCCATGGTCCCTCGGGTCTCGTCGCCTCTGGTCGACGACAACACAGCCGGTGGTTTAGGTCGTTATTTCCCCGTGGTGGTACCCGTTGCTTTTACGCACGATTTACACTTGATCTATTCGCACAGAACGGTGTCGTTGGATCGGGACACCATCGTCACACCATTTTTCCACGACTGTTGTTCTCACGACGAGCTGGCACACACGATTTTTCTTGCGAACGGACGCGCGATGTGGCATTGCCGGCGGGTACACATGGAACGCGACCCTCGGCGGTCGTGCAGCCGAACAAACAGCTGCCGTGTACCCCCACCACGTGGACGCCCCCGTCATTCTGTGTGGCGATGGGATCGAACGTATCGCGAGCTCAGAAACAACCAAGTCATGGATAGTCCTAGTCTGGTATGTATTTGGGATTCAGGTTGAAAGGGAAATCGTTCATCTACGGATAAAAACCATTTCATCGGTGAATGTATAGCGGATATAATTAATATCAATGGATAAGATTATTTGTATCTGGAGGATCTATGCTTTTGGATAGTGATGAGATCGAGTGATGTTATCCGTGGACGAAAATTTACAAAGGTGATATCGTAGTATATGTGCAATTAAAATGCTTCAAACTTATGGATCCATACGAATAAGAAACTTAATTGGTGAATGTATAATTACGATAATTGGTCTCGACGGAATTGATAAGACTTGTATCTGGAGGATCTGTAATTCCGGTTTACAGATGGCTTTAAATTCGTTGCGAGTGTAGGATATAAAGGAAAAATGATTGTCGATGATTTACATGGAATTGATAATGTGGAATTGATAGTGTTTACAAGTCAGAGTGAATCGAACGTATTGCGAGCTCAGAATGTTAGGGGAAAAAATCGAAGTATATATTATGTAAGTTTAATATATGGAAGACATTGGACGGTTTTGTTGATCCTTTGAGTACAAAATACCCACTCGATCCTATCACTGGCTACAGGTACTCACGTCTCGACCGCATGACCTTCTCCCTTCCATCTTTTCGTCAATGAACGGACCACCGATTGGTAAATGAATGACCTTTATGGACGTACCTTCAGTTCGGAAAATTCCTATTATATTACTCGGAATTTCCACTTTCGGTTAGATTATAAATAATATTTCCAAAATACGAATATCGTCCCTCCATAAATTTCAATAACAATCTATAGTTTGATAAGGGATATTTATTTACCCTGGAAATTGCGCTTTCAGCGCAACAACGCCGTTCCTCTTATTTTGATTGACTCCTAATTTGTCGGATAACTGTTACTGTTATTATACTAAACAACCAACGGAAACCACGATCCAATTTTTTCCGGAAAATTCACTCGCCAACGTCGAACAATGGCTTCCAGAGTCAATATTTGCATAGAGCTTTCGAAACGTTTGCCATCGGCTGATTGGACATATGTTTCTTGTCCTCGTAGACTCGGTCACCTTTGCCATTTCAGATTATCAGGTCTGTCAGCAGTCGACAATTCGTGTATCCATCGATCCGTTAATTATACCTATGACGTTCATAATAATTTACAATAATCATTTATCAAGCCAAATTGACCGATTTACTTGTTCTCGTTTTTTTTTCTTCGATCGAATCCAAGATGAAGTATAGACGTTTAAGAAGTCACCTAACCCGCCCAAGGCTCTACCCACTACAGTCACTGTTACCTTCTATTACACAATCACGCGAGCCAGCCTCCGTGAATGCGTCCATTCTTTCCTCTCCCCTATCCAGGAATTCCAGGTATATAACTTTTCACCGCGACTTATGGAAAAACGGAAAGTTTCTGGGGCGGAGTGGCCGGTTTATCGTGATTCCTGCACTTCGTGCAAAGTGGCCCTCTCGATCCAGATAGACGAGAGAAAGAGAAGTTCGAAAGCCAACCATCTTCCGGCGTCACGACATACACGTGGCCGATTCAAATTTCTCAGATTTTGTCGAGAAACCGTCTCTTGCATGCTAATCGCTGATTCCCCTTTCGAATCCTAATGCTGATTTTCGACTGGGAACAACACGGCTCTGGACGAGACCTTCCAGTGAAACTTGGAGAGCGAAGGTGTCCATTGTTCGATGGGGAACTAATTTCCACTCGCTTGTATGCGCAACCAACAATGAACACTGAGAGAGAGAGAGAGAGAGAGAGAGAGAGAGAGAGAGAGAGAGCATAGTGAACGTATCTCAACGCTGATTATGATCGAAAATGAAACGAGTACTTAAGATTCATTCGGTGGGAGCAGATCTTGTCAGGCTTTGATTTCGTGGAAGCTTGGAAACTGTGACGCTCTCTCTCCCTCTCTCTCTCTCTCTCTCTCTCTCTCTCTCTCTCTCTCATATGACGCTTGGTGCCATTTACTTATTTAATCGTGCAAATCTTGAGTCCCTAGGAATTTGTTTTCTTCTTAGTTTGAATTATGATTTTGATCAATTCTGTATCAATTTATAAACTTGTAGGTATACTTTCAAATGTTGTCACGTAAATTTAGTGACTCACCTTGTATATCTCCCAAAGGCAGTGGAAAATGCGCGAGAGATCACAAGAAAAATTGCGACTTGGTGCGATCGCGATAAAGGACAGCCACCCACCGCTGGGGATAAAAAGATTCATAACATATTTCACCCACGCGATTAATAATAAACTCCGGTAATTTTATCAGGTGTCAGAGGCGTGCTTTGCTGTTCCTGTTGAACGATAAAAGGAGACTTCTATTTCATTTTAAAAGGCCCTTTGTTTTCTATCGACGCGTGCTTACACAGCTGACATTATGCATATATGTCAGCTGTGTACATGTGCGAATGCCAGGATATTGATTTCGTGAAACGAGACGAACAGGTACGAGAACAAAATCCCAGACGAGTTAGTTGAAATCAATGACACCGAAAAATGGTGGTGAGGGGTGTTTTCCAAGCGTCAGACGATCTAATTGCCCTGCGTGCGCGTCTCGGTTTCGCGACAATTTCGTAAACTAATGGGCCGGTTTAATTAATCGACGTAATTGGAAATAACCGCAACACAACATGATCATTAGTCGTATCGAGTTTCGATTATAGAAAAGAAATTAGAGGAGATAGAGGGAGAGAGATGGAGATGGAGAGAGAGAGAGAGAGAGAGAGAGAGAGATTAGGTGCTCAGTCAATTATTTAACTTAACGAAGGGACATTATTTTGGAAAGTCGATCGACTACTAAACTTTAATAATGAACTGATATCGAAGAAGACACGAAAACGTTTTTCCTCTTTCAATTCTCTCACTTTTATTTTTTAGTAAGGTGTAATAGGTATGCGTAAGTTGTCTGGAATTTAGGTTCCACACTTGTACATCTTATAAGGTCACTAACTGCTCTCAATTCATTAGGATTTATGATACCTCAATTGGTACAATGGACACATCGCTGCTTTGCTCTGATATTGGAACAACTAAGATAAAAAACGATATTATGCATATTCTTTGATAAATAAACTCCCCAGGATAGTATATTTTTTTACCTAATCTGAATATTTATAGAAGCAAAACGAATTTAAATCGGTATTGAAATATTGGTAAATTGGAATTTTTTAATTGCTTCCCTTGCGATATTAAAAATTTGTTAAGTTACGTCGCTGTCAAAGCAAATCAGCGACATGTTCGCACGTAAACATAGAAGACGTGAAAATCAATACTGTCCATTATATTATGTAGATATTATACTCTATCATCGGAACAGCGTCAACCGCCACAAAAATAACGATAAAAAATAACACGTAATTCAGAGTTCGCGTGCTACCCACACGCCCCCGACAGAGGGTTCCACCGACAAAAAAAAAAAAAAAAAAAAAAAAAAAAAAAAAAAAAAAAAAAAAAACGGAAAAATAAAGTGGACGAAAGTGTGATGATCCATGGAAACACCTGCGTAGATCACCCCCTATGACTTTCGCCGCCCTGTCTATAGTAATACACACCTATTGGTATCACTGACGCAAGTGTGCGGAAAATCAGGATCGTGACGCGATTTCTCGCCCGTTGACCGACGAATACACGTTAGATGGATCCTCTGCGTCGTGATTTCGTGTCGTTGATCCACGTATACATATGTATGATATATGCGAATACGTCGAAACATGGGGAGGGGGTATTGAATCCGTGATTTCAAGTTGATGTCAGTTCATCTGTCAGGAGCAACGAACGACAGGGGAAATGGCGGAAATAAACGAGCCCTGGCTATTTTAAGATCAGCCTGTCACGTCGATGATCCGGACAGCCAGGATATTTCCGAAGAACCGGGAAAATTATCATGCCAGTCGGCTTCGTCTAACCCCCGGACGCGGAAAAAGAAGCGAACCGTGGCCGATCGTTCACATATACAAGATGTTCTAGAACCTGTCAGGCCATTAAACGGTAAAGAATAAGGTGTAACTTTGTTGTTCTGTTATTTCACCCTTTAGCTACTGACCTACCTCGTCTCAGAAACGAATCTAACATTTTTATGTCACTGAATTTTGGAAGTTCTAGCGTTTGAACACCCTTAATTGATAGTAAGTGACACAATGTTTCGAAATTGGTAACGATAAGTCCTAACATTCAGTTGGTTATTAAAAGTGTTTTACGAACTAGTCGTTGTTGGATTTATTCACATCTGAGAAGAGTCGTCTGCAGTTAAAGGGTTAATCATTCGCTTCACATGCATTTTTTTCCGATGATGCATCAGTCTGCACGCACAGCAGTATGCATCAGAATAGAATAAAGAATGTCTGTTTGGACAGTTGCAATATTCCAGTTTTCTTATAATTTGTTAGTGTTCGATAACGTGTCAATATTATTCTTGTATTTGGTATAATTGCAAAATATGCGAGCGGTTTCGCAGGCTAATGAAGATTCGAGTTTGTGGAATTGAAATCAATTGCGGTGAATAGCGTTTCGTACGGAATCGCATGTATTATTTTAATTTATGCCTTCGATTCTGACACGAAGGGAAAAAGTCCACGTTTCATGATCCTCCCTGTATCGTATTCACCCCACAAGTCGATTGACATTTTCGAATGTCAGCGATCGCATTATCGATCATCGGGCGAAATAACACGATTAATCCGTGTATGGTGAATCTTTCAATAGGTAGTCGGTAGTTATGTACCTATTTATATGTATAGGTACGATCCTCCAACAAACGTAGGACACAATTTCCAGGCTACTTTAAACCGATCTGTGTATACACATATACTTTATACTCGTGATTACATATATCACGTAGGTGCGTTCACGACATGTGGCCTAGTTGATAAAGCTTCCAAACGGACCATTCGTGTCAGCGTTGTCGATTGGAAAATGTATGTATGTACATTGTACAATACATTAGGTAAATTCAACGAATGGGATCCTTGCACGCATTTCCAACGATTAGTAGATACCTAAATACCTACGTGCCTGGTGCTTTCTCTTTCTGCTGGCAAAATACAAGCGTAATTTGTGCCTGGTAGCTGATTGAAAGCTTTCGACGGCATGTACTGTACAGTTGCAAAAGTACACTTTAAAACGTAACGATCGAAAGAGAAGGTTCCCTCCCAATATCAAAGGATAGTATGCAATTTGTCGATTGTCCAAACGTGTCTGAATACAGTGAAATATCAAAGTAGGTATATGTATGTACATAACTCATACTCGTTCGTTAAACAACTGTTTACCTTTTAGATTATCGTCGATGGTTTTTCCTCGAGCTGTCGATTACTTCCTCTTCCACGTTCGACATAATACAATTTAATTAAAAAGTCTATCACAAGCGGCTACGCGTCCAGTCTTTTAAACCGAACAGAAACACAGTCTCGACCGATCGACATGTTGGAATGCACGGTGCAATTTTAATTATTGATTTCTGATCATCGGTTCCGAGAATACATCAGGCTCGCAATGACGCACCACAAAGAGCCACGTGATGATGCATTTTTATGCGACTCGAGTCCTCGATTGATTACGCGTCTTCTTACTTGTCGTTCGACACGACACACCATCGTGGATCATGTCGGTATATTCTTTTTGCAGACCCCTTTTTATCAGAGCAAAATTCAACATAGATCTGGGCTAAGCGTTATTCCGACGTGGTTGTATATGATTAATGGGTCAGCATTATTTTCGAGCACACCGTCTATTATTTAACCGATGAATCAACGTCAATTTCGATCGCGGCATTTATTAGCGATTCTATTTTGGGCATTCACGCATGCCTTCCACCGAATCGAATCGATTAGAATTGAATCGAATCGCTATCGATGAAAGTCAGGTCCGCGTGGGATTATTTCGACCGCGAGGGAAAATTCAACAAACACCGACCAACAGACCGGACACCGTTGGCGTGAGAAAATTATCATAGGAAATCCATCAAGAATAATCCGAAATTCTATCGTTGATATTCAGCCGATTCGATTATCACCTTCCTCGACACGATTCTCGAACCATTTTTCTGTCTTTTAATATTTGTCACATAAAACGGATCACATGTATCACAAAACAAAACAAAACAAAAACACACTTTTTGTCCAAATCTTGGCCGACTTTTTCATTTATGTTTGTCCCCTCGATCTTTCGTCCATCGAATCCTCATTGTTCTTCTCATCGTTGTCTAGATACGTACACGGCCGATTTAAACCCCAAAGTTCACGGTCGTCGAATATCCCAACAAGATATTCGAGGGTGAAGGTATCACTGGCGAAGAGAGCAACACGAATGGTTCAAGAGAAAATGGGTCCTCACGACACCAGGTAAGGACACCGACTGAAAGGGAAGGCTTGCTTGCAACAGACGCACAGTACTCACCTACTGTTGGGCATCTGGGCATGACATCGGGGCAGGTGAGTTCGAATTTCGTTGAGCTCAGGGCCGTAACTGGCGCCGAAAGGGACACGGAATATGAATCGACGAACCTGAATCTCCCTCTACAATAGGTACTTACTCTACTTGAACCTTCAAACGTTCTTTCACGCGTTCCCATTTCTATTAAGTTTTTTTACATGTCAACACGTTTTTCTATTGTTCCTCTGGTCCTTCAAGCGCTCAAAGGAGGATTCTCATGATTAGACTGCGGATCTTTATGGAAAATAACATTTTGTGTAGCAATTTAAAAGACAGGATTGAAAACAGAAACTTCCTTTTTCTCCGAGGTTCTTTGTCGAGTTAAGAATAGAATCAAATATACATATATTAAATTTGATGTAAGTTTTGTTTTCTATTGCATTTCACATATGTATATCTTCATGCTATAAATATGCATAAGATCCGCAGTGAAATTATTACATATACATACATATGTACATATCTATAACTTTGATAAAAGTACAAAAGTTGTCGAATGGCAACGAAGAAAAAATGGCGTTAGGTGGTTTGAAAATTGGTAAATTTTCAATAATTTGGAAATGAAAGAATTAACAGAAACAAGCAAGAATTCACGTGTAACCCCCGTGCATCGTTATCCCAAAACACAGGGCGGATGATCGTTCGAAAAAAAAACGGATAAAAGAGTCCGTGGCCCGAAGGCCACCTGCTTTTTAGTTCACCGCATATATACCGGGTGACCCGGGCATATCTCTTCAGGCTGTGTCAAAATGTATGAAAAGAGTTGAATTTATCGTGATCCCACCGATCTCACGGGGGCATACAACGATACAACGGTCGAAGGTTGTTAAGAAGTTCTCATGTCCTCTGAGGGCCGTAGGAACCGACACTCGAGAGATCTAGAGACGATCGAGGCCGCCGCGAAATAACAAAATACAGTTCTCATCGCGTGCGAGAACCGCTCCACATGTTCCAGCAACCCGCCGGTTCACAATGATCGACAAACACTTCCGACTATGTAGTTCAGAACACACGAGACACTCTAGACAATTTCAATCAAATATTTATAGACGTTATTAGAACAACGTAAGTATGATACCCTCGATGATAATGAAATATCTATGTATGTATGCGACTCACAGATTTCTTCACGAAAGACTATTACCTTTATTTCACAAACATACGTACTTGTAAGTTGCGAATTTCATTTGAAAACTAAGAAAAACTTACCATTATAGTGTGATACGAGTAAAAAATAATGAAGGTACGTAAACAGATATTGTATATAAATTTGTACATTTTATCGTTACTTCGGAACTATGTATATTCGATTGAATATAATCTGAAAGCTTGTTTAAAAATATTCCGATGTCAACTAGAATGATATATGTATATGTAGGAATATGTACATACATATGTTCGTTTGATACACCCGGTAGATCGATACCTGTACTACAGGTGCCGCCCTTTTCCGGGCCGTTTTTCTCCTAGTCCGTCACAGGAAGAAGGGTGCGCGCAAGGTCCTTGTAACGGACAGTTTCAGACTTGCAGACATCATTCGATGCAGAACTGGAAAAGGACGGAAGTCGGTGGAATTATGGGAACGGACGACCGGACCTACAAACGTGGATCCAGAAACACGTGGAGCTTAATCGATCGGATGCTCTGGAAGCAACGGCAGAAATACGTCGACGATAATTACACGGTTAACTAAAAGATCTATTAATGACGAGACATTAAAATTGTAGTGTTTGGTGTAGGTACATAAATACATACATACACAGCTGCTTTCGCGTTCATTTGAGCCATAAAGATGAGTGTGATAATTTCAGATAATATCAACAGAATCGAACGTTACTGGATGAGATGACCCTGTTTTGTACAATTCTAGACCAAAGGTGGACAAATTTTCATTATCTAGATCGTCATTTTATAATGGATTGAATTGTGGAAATTCCAATTTTCATACTAAAATAATATATCTTCTCGAACGATAAACACTTGCCAAACAATCATTCGATCTCGTTAACCGTTTAAAGGCCAGGACGACGATCTTATACACTGCTGTTTTTTTTTCACTATGTAATTATTCGAATAAAATTCTGCCCAACTCTGGTAGAAATCCAGACAATAATTCTCGAACAGGATATTAAATTTCTTTAACGAAGCACTCCAGCGTGCAACGAATCCAGTTGCCAACGATACCTTTGAAGAAGGGACCGTTAAGTTTACTGTTGTTTAAAACCGTCGAAGAAGTTAATATAAATTTCGCGGAGGACTTGCGAAACAGTTGCACGTTAATATCCAACGGAACGCAATTGCTTATGCCGGACCGCTGCTTATTAAACTTTAAAACGCCAAGACGTTCCGACTCGAAGTGAACAACGCTTTCCTATTTCATAATGTCTCGCTCGCGGCGCGCAAAGAATAACCGGGATAAAGAGCCGTAAAGGCTCGTGTCGTAAAGGACGGTCTCCTTGCGCTTATTTTCTCCTCGAATCTTCCGATTACGATCGTAAAGTGACCTCGAAATTGTATCGCCATTGTTTTTTCGACGTGATGGTCGCTATAAAGATGGTACCGATTACAAAAAAACTGGGGGAGGAAGTATACATAAGATGAATCTTATTCTTAAGTGGTGTCGTAAAATTCATAGAAGACCTATTTTACGTATCGATGCATAAAATAGTTCTGATATACAATTTGCTCTTGATACGTTTTTTTAGATAAATTCAAGTGATACTAATATCCTAAAAATCTTCAACAGATTTGGCAGTGAATCCTGAACTGCTAGACCATATTTACATCACCTCCTCTACAATAGTAGAGTAATAATATGTATAATAGTTACACATAAGGAAAGAATAAGTAAATTACTTGAAGTTTAAATTACTGTACAGTGATGTTAAAAGAAATTAACCAAAGTCTGTAATCCTTCTGCAACTTCTATTCATCATCGTTTACTCGAGTTCATTCTTGGAGTACGGTACGCTACTTTATAATTGTCCTGCATAATAAGAGAACGTTACTACCGGTCCGGATAACAGACGACCAGGAAGAACGAAAGGAGAGGAAAAAGCTACACCGTGACACTTCGACTACATTTTCTCATTCGTTTCTTCCGTCAAGCAGAGTGACACACACACACACACACACACACACACACACACACACACACATACACACACAAAGATCGCGTGCAAAGAAAATAAGACGATGCTCTCCAGAACCGCGTGTCCGCTTCCGGCACAGATGACACAACCGCGTAGGAAGACATCGTACGCGGTTGTATTCAGATATGTTACACTTGGTACGTTCCTGTGTTTTTCCGTGTTCGTGAATGTTTAATGGGATCCATGGTGACTGCGTGACGACTACTTGAAATTTCATAGAGACAGACGGAAGTCACGTACCTAGTAGGATTTTCAATTCCTCGAGGTCTCGAGGAAAGTCGATCCTTCTGCACGCTACATACTACGGTCTTTGCCTTCTGCATTCGTTTACATCTTATCGATTTCTGTGCGTTCTATGTCATTTCATAGGCGGATCCACGTCGTGATTAATATAACGGTACCTGTCTTCTTATTTATGGGAATGCATAATATGAAAAAATGAAAGTGCTTGCATCTTTAATAATGTTCTGTTATTTCAATTATTTCATGTCGAGTCAAGAAAGTCCTGCGTATACTGGTCAAGAGTTGCAAGCAAATTATAGGTACATACGTATAGCGGTCTATGTATTGTAGTACAGACCACAGGCATGGCGAACCTATGGCACGCATGCTAGAGGTAAGACGTAAGAAAAGTTTACTGGCACTTAAACTATTTATCGGTGATATCATTTTTTACGCTTATAAATTATTCAGATTTTTTCAAAATAATTTATATACAACAGCAATGATCTCATTAATAAATAATTGATATTGATTTTTATACGACAATGTTTATGACAAGTTATGGGTTCATATTCATGAAATAATTTGAAAAATTGTCTCAATAAAAATCTTGCGATGATTCACTTGTTATGAAATTTGTTCCCTATTCAAAATTTCCCGGTAGGTACGTCAGTAACTTAATAAATAGTATTTATAAATTTTAAGAGTTGTTCGAAATTATACCGAACTGTTTGAAATATTTTCGAGTCAGCTTTCGAACGAAGAATGGACAGAGATGGAAGATAGAGACAGGCTACCGATAAGCTGAAAGAAAAGAGCTTAATTGGAGGCGTGTGACGACTCATCGCTGACGAGAGACCTGGGACGAAGAGACAGAAGGAACAGGGACTGGAGAAAGGTTCCGTGGGAATTTTCCTTTAATCTGTAGAACTCTAATCGCTGCGCAGTCGAGAGCGACATCTCCGTTTTCATTCTCGAGTATATCTTTTCCTCCAATAGAGATGGAGAAACGTAATTCGCGGAAGTAGCTGAACGATTTTTTACCTCCTTCCCTTTTGCTCACGATTGATCGATATTTGTCGTTCCTGTAATATCCGACGTTGTAGAAAAGTGTCGATTGAGTAAGAAAATGATGTATTTAACGTTTCTTCCTGCCGTGATTCGTGAATCATCGGACGGGGTCTGTTCATTTGGTAGGTATATACCCCTTGGAAACTGATGAGAGTACATGTTTAATTTAATTATCGTTGCCGTAATCGTGATTACTATTCGATCCGCAGTTCACTTTCGCTCGATCGACGACGATACCGCCCGCTACTGCACACTGCACAGTCGAATCGCATTCTGCGAGTCACTTTCTTTGATCCACCTCGTTTCCAGAGGATTTCTCGTATCTCTCGACGGATCTGGATTATGAAACTTCACTTTATATACGCAGAAAAGTATGCAGAGACTACACGTGTATAATATTTTTTTCCAATTTACGTGTAGGTACTGCTTTCTCGACTCGAGATTCAAATTTACAAGTATCGGTATCTTGATCATCAGGCAGATTACGTTGGTTCGTTATACATACATATAAATATAAACGAACGCGAAGGTTCAGGAAAATAATTAATCCGTGTGGACTCCTTATAAAATAATAGTTGACATTTCCGAGACATACAGAGAGATCAGGATCTCAGTGACGATTAATTTATTGCAATGCTAATGACTTTAATCTGAATTTAATAATCTTAATGAGACATTCCACTCGACAGATCTTACACGTATTCAATCTTCACCCTCTAATCAACAAGCTTACCTCCTACAGAGTTGGGTACAATTTTATTCGACTAACACGCAGTGCAAAGCAATAGTATCTGAAATCATCATCTTGACCTTTAAACAGTTAATGAGATTAAATAATATGGCCTTATATATAAAAATTGGAATTTCACAATCTAATCGATTAAAAATGACGAAGCAGCATTCAATTCTATTTAACCGAATTAGAATGTTTACCAAAATGTGAATTCTCTTTGAAAATTAAGACAAATTTATCAGAAAATTGCATAAAACTTTGGATACCTAATTGTTATTTCCGAAATCTGAACGAATGTATGAGTCAGTCCAGTAGGTAATGTATTAAACAAAACAAAATATACGCGGATCATGTATGGAAAGAACAATACACAAGCACCTGTTGCGAGTGCCGCAAGAAAGAACACACACACACACACACACACACACACACACAGAGAGAGAGAGAGAGAGAGAGAGAGAGAGAGAGAGAGAGAGAAACAAAAGTAAAAACCTACCCTACAAATGTGTCCAGCCTAAGGTCACCATAGACGGTCCCATGAAGATGTGAAAACGCTTCCAGGTATATGTATGTATATACTTTCCACCGATTGGATCGGGAAAAATCGAAGAAGGGGTGGTCCCACGTGAAAGATTTCCTCCTCGAAAACTCGTGCCAGGCGAGACACGCAGGGAGCCGCGTCGTTTGCACCAAAAGCAGAAACCGGTTTACACACAGGGGGCTCCGGGAGTGTGCGGCAAGGTCCTCCACCTTTGGCAACCTCGTGTGTGTCCCTCGCTCAAACAACCTCTCCGACGTTCATTTCTTTCCCTTCCATAGGCCAGACCCCCGGTATCTCTTGGATCGAAAAAATTCTTTTTTCTTCGAGCGCATCCCTGCGACAGCGACTTCCCACGCTCCAACAAAATCCTCTTCTCCTCCAAGCATGGGCTTTTAGCTATTCGGTTAGCTGTTATCTTAACTGTTCCCCGATTTATTCATCGAGCACTCTTCGTGGAGAACAAGGTTCTTCTTGTAGACATGACATCTGTCATTTATTAGTCAGCTCCTCAGCTCCTCAAAGTTTTATTCGTGGAGAACACGGTTCTTCCTCTCTGGAACGACACCTGTCGTCTATCGGTATCTCTTCGTGGACATACTACGAAGATTACGGGTAACAGCGTACGTCATAACGTCATAACGTCCTACGCGGTGTTCTCATTGGTCGTGGCAGGGGTCCAGTAGTGATGTCCCCTTCGAGATCCTCCCCGGGACGATTAACTCTCTTTGGAAATTTTCGCAATTTAAACTTTCCCCGTTGCACCCTTGGGGGCCTACCTGCCTCTGTTATAGAGTACGTTGAAAATTTCGGAGCGTAGGATCGTGAAAACAGACGAAAGATCGATGATTCTAGTTTCTTGTTGCTTCGATACACGTCCAGTGTTATCGTGTGTCCCTCGATAGTGTGTATTTAAGCCCAGTAAGCACCAGATTCCAATCGTAGTATCCTTGTTCGAAGAGGATTACACCCTCTATACTCTCTATACTTTATACAGTGACTCACACATTCGTTCAAAATTTAGGTGTCGAAACTTTTACGCAATTTCTTAATTTTCAAATGAAATTCGCATTTTGGTAAATAATTCGGTCAAACAGAGATGACAGCGTTTCGTGAACAAACTCGTGAGACACTGTATCTGTATCTGTATCTGTATCAGTATCTGTATCTGTATCTGTATCTGTATCTGTATCTGTATCTGTATCTGTATCTATATCTGTATCTATATCTATATATATATCTATATCTATATCTGTATCTGTATCTATCCAATAGATATTCTCGTCCTCGAAATTTCATTCGAAATCTTCGGTAATATCAACAGACAACAGCCCAGTGATCGGCTACAGGTGTCGATGTACATATACATACATATGAGGTGTCAAAAGTGTGTACCTATGTGTACCCCGTCGCATCGCGTCGGTTGGATTTTCGTGACTGGGAATAACGGGCCTGTTTGGAGTCCCGAGAGGTAAGTGACAAAGGACAAGGATGAACGTGTGTTTTCTCCGGACGATCGGGAAGCCGCAGAGATATCCTTGGTTTCGCGTGTCGCCTCCAGGGCCAGTGGACTGCTATCGTTGAAGTACGTCGTTTAATCGTGCGTTTTTCGAAGAGACGAACCGGTGGTTGTATCGATTTTTACATCTAGCTTTCCCACAAATACCGTGTAATTGTTCGCCAATGCACGAAGAAACGTGGTTCCAGTTACACACCAGTTATTTTTCACTGTAATGTGGTGTGTTTTTTCGACGCAACGCACGGCATCCACAGAAATAGTGTACACTTGTACCGATTTTTTAACTTTATTAGATAACTACGATACCTAGCACACTAGAATCGTGTCACCCAATCACTAGGTAGCTCTTCACCAGCACAAATCACTTTGAGGAAACGAATCACAGATTATATGTATATGGACACCGGAGATGGTATTTCACGGGATCAGACGAATTTCAACGAAGAAACACACAGCCGTGAACGCGAACAATCGCGGACTGAAAGTCTCCTCGGGCAAGCGACTCCGTGTAGCCAACCGCGTGACTGAACACGAGGACGTAAACAAAGCGTGGAAGATGATTGGCCGAGACGCTACCTGACCATTCAGGTATGTCAGAGATTGTGCACGCGGGGGGAACACTGTAGCCCGCCCCACGGTCACAAAGAACGCGGTAATACTTATTCCCTGTTTCGTTCGTTATTCGGGGAACAAAGATCGCCTGTTAAAGGAAACCCTAGATAATTAGAAGCTGAGAATCACGAACATGAAAAACTAGGCGAAACTCCTCTTTGGTATCGGAATTAACCAAGTATTCTTCCTCCCGTTTTATCATACTTTTCTTTCTTCGTCTTTTTAGTTCTGACCTTACTTAAATGTAATTTTATTATAACATGTTCTTTCCGTTATTCGAACTGGCCGAATCTACGCCTGTTACAATAAATAATTATTATCTTTCCAAGTGAAAAAGCTTTCCCCACCGATATCTTCCAGGGGTGTGAAGTTCAAGCTTCCTGTCAATTTGCTTCCATTCGCAATAAAACTTGATCGTTTCTCCGTTTCGTAGCACGACAATTGTTTTTCGATTCGAACACGTTGGCTTCGTTTAATTAAACAAAACTGCCGATTTCGTCGAAACGCGACATCCCTCCACCCGTTGCGTTGGTCGACCGTTTGACGCGGCGTTAAACGGTCGACTGTGTCCAGTCTGTTTCCGGTCAACGGATTCACGCCACCGGCACGATGATAGTGGAACATCAAGGTGGGCAGTGTGGGCATCACAGTCGCGGGACTCCCTGCGAAATACTTTCACCTCATTGTTCACGCGATGGGTGTCCAGTCACGTTCGCGAAACGACGGGACACGGATGAGTGTCTGCTTTGATCTGGTCTTGCTTGAAACAAGCACGACGGAATGTCACGTTTCTGACGGCCGGAGAAAATATCACGATTCGAGAACGATCGACACCGTCGGGACGTAATGAGTATATTCAAGGGAGGGGGACCGTGGTTCGAGGCGTTCACCAGGAAATAAAAAGAAAAAATTCAGAAGGAGCTTAAACACGATCGGGAGACGTTAGTTAATCTCGTAATCTCGTGTTACGCGGTGAAGAGCACGTGAAATGGTCCACCGTGCACCAAACCAACGCACGAAATTCACGAAATTCTCGTGTGCGCCTTTCTACAGGCGGAACGTTGCTCCGTTCTTGCTCGTCAGAGTGGGGCCAACCGGTTTTCCTGTCGACTCGATGCTTCGCCGCTAAACAGCGGTTACCATTGGCTGGGATCGATTTGGTACCAGGAACGTCGTATCCAACGTTGGTATTTCATCGTGCAGGAAAAGATAAAGGAAATTCATTCAGAATTTGAATTGAAGAAATTTTTGTCGAAGACAGGACAACATTTTTTATTTTAGTCCATAATGTCTTTTGCATTATTATTAATCCCTCAAGGGCCTGCTCCGTAACACATATTACATTTGTTGTGCACAGCCCTAAAATTCCAGCTGTGTAATACGACGAGTACTGGGTCTCTTCTGTACTAGTCACATATTATACAAATATTTCTTCATTTTTTTCCTTCCAAAGCAACAGAACCCTGAAAATCAACGATATATTCCGAATTTCAATGTGATTTGTTGAGAATAACCCGTGTCTTATCTCGAGGAAATATGTATTTCATCCGCGAGACGAATGATAGATACCTGGGGGTCCGTGGCGCAGCAGAAAATTGAATTACCTCTGCGTTCCTCTTCGTTATATGAAATACGACACTTGAAGCATTAACTTCGGAGAATGGGGCGAAATGAACTTATACTTCTCTCTTTCCCGTGGAACACATTTACCTCCCACCCCCAGGAGGCGTTCCTAGTCCGATAACACTGTCTAATAACTCGAGCAGCTTTAAGTTATTAATGAACTTCCTCCGATATATCGTTAAAAACACACACACACACACACACACAATTTTTATCCTTGAAGCTTCCCAGGAAATCGTATAATTTCTGAGATGAGATGGTTCAAATACATAGGCTAGTTGAAAGTATACATAAGGTCTCCCTCTATATGTATGTATACATATACCGACGAACTTTTGTTAATAAAGTTTTTTATACATATCTCTGAAAAGAACGGAGATATTCAAGTGCTAATTCTTACTGGAGCATCCTGTATCTTCTTCAATCCCCAAGTTTCTTCGGAATTTCTAAGACAAGAGCTTCGAAAGTTAAAGCCTTTGGGGATCAGAAGTGATCCACCTCGATCACCACAAATCTAACTCTCCCAGATTCCTAGAAACTGCAAACACACGCTACACAGATATCTCGGGCGAATAATCGCGTGGCGTCATGCTGACTGCATCGAGATTCCTCCATATTTTCTACATCAGAGATCATGAAAGACCTTCTAACCAAGGAGGACGAAATAAATCTCGTAGGAATCTCGAACTCGAGAGTATCAGCCGTTTCCAATATCGCGCATAGGTCTCAAGGAACATCAGGGATTACGTTCTAGCCCGTGAATCTCTGCTGGATCCGCGCCAATGAAGCAAGCACTCACCTAGCACCGCTCTGTGTCCTTTCACCCTCCGGCCGATGTTCGGCGAGACCAGGCTCAGTCGGTCGTTTCTCGCGCCCAGCAACGGGCTAGGGCTGCGTCTCGGCGGCGGTTGATCAGCGAAAAGCCCGTAGCTGCTGCCTGCATGAAGATGGTTGCTGCCGCTGACAGTTCCCACACCGCCCACGATACCCCATTCCGCCACGCTGTCGATCGAGCTGCTCCGCGGTAGGCATGAGCTGGTTGCGCTGCAGTCCCGTCTGTCGATCATCCCGACGAAATCGGGTTCACGTAAATTTTCACGGCTGAGTATGGCATGTAATTACACGGAGAGACTTTTTGCTTCAAGATAGGCTAGGAATGACGAGGGATGGGTTCTTGGAAGATCAAATGGGAACTTTTGATCCTGGAGCGTGCAGTACCTATGGTATGTACATACTAGTACATATATCTAGGAAACTAACTCTCTTCAGAATCCTTGGCCAAGTCTTTCTTCTCTATAACAGAGTTTGAAAGATAATTAGACGATCTGAATTTGGTAGTGAAGAATTTTTGTCTATGGAAGAGAAGTAGTGAAATTTTCGGAAATATTCTGTCATCCGTGTTGTGGTTCCTGGCAAAGAACTAATTTCACAAAGATTTAACGAAAAGGCTCCGTGGAAAAGGAGCGCATGCCATGTCTACGTCGATTTCAGTGTTTTGTACCATCAACAAGCTCTAATCACCTATGTACTCTCCATTACGCGAACGTCAAGCACCATAGGATATACATATGTAGATGATACCTAGCATAGCAAAATTCCCTAATATTGAAAGCAAACAAATTCTTAATGGAAAATAAATCTATGCCTATAAAGAAAATAACTATCCGTTAATACCGAATTTCCTAAGAAAATTATTTTCCCTAAAAGTATTGTGGCATGTACCCCTTACCCACCGAGCCCCTTAATTATTAAATTAATTGCCCTGTTCTACACGCGATTATCGACGGAATAATTTGCGGTGGTAATGGATATGCTGATATATTAAATTTACGGATGTTCCCTCGGCACGTGCCATATCAGTTAATCTTCATCCCCTCCACGGTGGTTGGAATTCACCCCTTGTCCCCTGACATTTTGGTGCGCGCTATTAGCTCCTTATTGCTTCCTAAACCCGTCCTCCGCCACAATAATCGTGTTTATTCGAAACTGCATCGACGCGATGATAACCACCACCTTGGAAACGTGGAGACCAATTTCCATCCTTGTCTTTAGCTTTACACCCTCTACGAAGCGTGCTTCAGTTGAAACCTACGCGAAATCGATGGCGATTCGTAATTGTAGACATCTGGAAGAAATACAATTCAAAGGGACCAAACTCTCACATTCCAAAACTCTAAAAATCTTATAAAAGTTCTTGAAAAATTTCTACCAAAACTTCACGAAATAACGATGCTAAAAAATATTATTAATCTCAATTCACTTCGTATCAAACCACCTAAAATGTTTTCAAACGAATAAAAGGAACAAAGGACCGTAAGGCTCTGATTATTTCGAGAGATTAAAAATCTTGTAAAAGCTTTGAAAAAAATTTCTATGAAAATTCAAGAAAATAACGATGCCAAAGTTTCCAAGAAACAGACACACTTCCCCGGGTTCCGAATAAAAACGCGCCCTTAACGCCCTTAAGGATTACGCGTGCATCTTTAATCACTCGGGACGAGAGAGACTTCCTATGCAAATACGGTATGTATCTTCTTCCCCCGGCGGAGCAACTTCCGTACACGGTGTCACCTCAGCTGTATTTGTCTCCGGCGGGCAAACAACGGGAGAAGGAGAAACGGAAGGGTGAATAATGTTAATAATTTGAGGAAACTGATTTGAATTCCCAGCGCCGGAGGAAATTGCCCCTAGACGGCGTCACTCCTGCGGTCCGCGTTTCTTTTTCTACCCTTGTGGGATCATAACGCTGCTGGAGAACGAACAACGGGCGCACTCAGCTCCTGAAATATATCCGCTACGAAAATAGAGAGAATGGTCGACGAAACGGATGCTTGCGGTAAAGCCACACTAGTGGCGGAGAGCTTCGAAATATCTCGTAAAAACATTTAACAGAAAAATTCAAGTTAACTTTTTTACATCTTTCGTGACATCCAAGACGTCCGTCTTCCGGAGGTTAATCGAACACGTCCACTTACGCGACATTCAATTTTCTTTTAGAAAAAAGTAATTACAGTATTTGTCTGACTTTTGAAAATTCCGTAAAGTATGGAATAAAGTATTTGTTATTGTCTATGGAAGAATACATTATATACGTTATATAGAATACGTTACGTTACGCGTCGGTCTCTATAAATAATTTTCAACCACCAGCCAAGGAAAGATAATTGCTTCTCCTGTTGTCAGGTGGATAAGGTTTCAGAGTAGATAGCCAAGGAAAGGTCAGACACACGAGAAGATAACAGTAGCCGCGATAAAATAAAGAAGAAAAAAAAGAACCAGCTAGTCAGCTCGGGGTGAATTCAAGTACGCCTCTCTTCCAACGTTGCTCTCGGTGATGTACCTCGAGATTACACGCGGTACTCCCGTGGACATTAAATAAATCATGAGAGCATGACTTTCCGTCAGGAAATTTCTAATAGCGAATACACTAATCGAATTGGATCGTACGACGTGAAAAATAGGAAAAGAGAGTGAAGGACAGGAACTACAGGAAGACGAATTGTGGAAGTAGTATAGGTCGTCCATGGTCGGACACCGTGGCAGCAAACAGGATTGCTCGGACGCAAAGGATTGCCACTATTTGCCACAGTGTTTTCCTACGCGACATAACTTTCAATTACCGTGCAGCTATGTCAATGTAAGCGACGAGTGTCCGGAGAAGCACGTGGAAATTCAAGCGAGAACGATACGTTGAATCCCGTGAAATTAGAAAAGCGTATAAAAGCGTATAACCCTTGGCACTCCACTGACGCCGCTGCGGCGACATCGCAAAATACAAGTAAATTGCGTTCATTGAAATACAAACGAATCACTAAGGAATACAATTTTTATCTTCTATATCTTGTAAATCGTTCTTAGAAAAGCGACACTTATACGTTTCAGAACAGACACAACCAAGATATCTGTAGGTTTTTAGTAGAACTGTAAGTATTCGGATATTTCAACTATTCGTCCTTTGTAATAACAGTGTCTCGAAGTGTAAAGGGTTAAATGAAATTCTGCAATGGTTACCTCTGAACGGCGCGGCACGGCAGACCCCTGTGAAGACCAGAATGGAACTTGTAATTTCGTTCGAAGAACAACGAGCCTCGTTGAGAATTTTCAGTCACTGATCAAACGCACCCCGATTGATAGGATTAATCATTCCGATACGTGTAACGATCCGACACTCGAGCATTGTTTATCGCGACAACAGGCTGCACACTCTCGTGTTACGTTTATCGGATCAGTTTCGATCCGGTTATTGACGTTGAGGGGTTTCACCACCCTGACCGCTTGAAAATCATAAAACACGATGAAGTATGATGAAAATCGATCGCAAGGCTCTGTCATATACATATATGTATACTGTATAGTATACATGTTCAAATATAGAAAAATATTTTTGTTTCATGCAAAATAGCGGTGCTGTTGCCGTTTCAATATTGTGTAAACCTTCTTAGAATAAATCATAACTATTGAACTAATAAGTTCTCGAGAACGACGATACAAAGTAACATAGATTCATCCCCTCCACCCCTATAAAACAGCAATATTTTCCCGAGCTGGCGGCAATATCCGGGCTCCTCTGACTCCTCGCGACTTCGTTCGCAGAAAACAGGGTCGTATCCATTTGCAAATTGAACTCGTACGTCCGACGAATCGTTTCGCCCGAATAAAACACACGAATGGGGAACACCAATACAGAAGCGGCGCGGCGCCCATTCAACCCTGTGCATACGGATCCGGCTGCAATGTTTTCCAGCCGGCTGCCACGCGAATAGATCTTTGCGCCCGTTTCGACTCGGCTCACTGACACGATGGATGTTCGGTATACGGATTCTGAAATAATGTTTATCGATCTACCTGGCCACGGGTCTGTCCCCAGATTTGTCCCGTGGATCGAGCCAATTTTCAGCGGGAAGCAGGTGCCACACGCGTTCAACCGTGCGTCAACCAGGGAACTTCGATCTGTCTTGTGATTGCAGAAAATCTTTTTTATAGTATATATTGACCACTTGACATCATTGAAATGCTAAGAGACATCAAGTGCTTGGCCAAGGACAATGTGTTCCATTAAACTTTCATCGATGGTCCGTGGCCTTGAATTTCAAGAGACAGTATTAGGAATTGACTCGTTGCAGACGGAGCAACGGGGCAAATATCATACTTTCTATTCACCCGAAATGATCGAGGTTGTCGGGAGCAATTTCGGAGTTGCTCGTGTTTCGTGGATTGAACGTTGCTCTATCTCCGTGGCCTACCTTTCCCAGGAGAGTCTACGGGGGATGTCATCGCTCGGTGTGAAGCTCGGCCTCTGGTTCAAGAGTCTCGCCAGTCTGGTCAGGGGTTGGGAACCACCGATGCTGCAGGTACTCAGTCTGCCGCTTCTCGTCGAGTGCTCCCTCGAGGATTCCCTGGTCGCTGGTCCGGAGTCGGAGACACGGCGTTCTTGAAAAATGACGGAGGAAAGCGTCAGGTGAAAAAGAATGCGGACGGAAGCGCGGCCACTAGTGTGTGGCCTTACTTTTATTTCGGAGGAAAGTTCTCGAATGAAGGACTCGCAGAAAGAACTCGAAGTTTACTTACGAGTTGTGGCAAAAAAACAAGGTCTTACCAAAGTCTGTGTGATCAACATCATCATCAACAATGAATGATCCGTGTGTTGAAGCGAAGGAAGAAGTGCGAAGAAATATTTACTTTTCGGGCAAATACTAGTTATTAGTATACTGCGAATTTGATACATCTATAGCTTGTAGAGCTGTCTGCGAAAGATGTCACGAGTTTTCTATTTTATTTCGAGCCCAATAAGATACTAGAGCGAAACGAAGACATTCCTATTCGGTTTTTGTCTGTACGAATGACTTTATAAAATGTGATTTGGCATGAAAATCTGTAGTCTAGTTATTAGCGATAGCGTGAGGATATTGTATTACGGTAATGAGGTAATGTAACATATGTATGTATGTATCTGTATACGTATATGTATGCAGTAATGTCTTGCTGCCAAGTTCTCTGGTACCCGGAGAAAAACATCGCTTGGACAGATAAACAAGTTTGAGACAACGCGTGACAATTTCTCTAGAATCTAGAAAGTCCAGTCGAATGAAAAGACATTCTCTATCCGATAGTAGAGATTCCCTGAAAGTCTGACCTTTTCAGAGAGCTTTATCGTGTTTCGCAATGTCCGCCGCGTTGTCTTCTTTCTCCGTTGTGAACGCGACACAGGGAACGGAGAGGTTTAAGACGCGGCGCGACGCGGCGACGACTTCCGAGCCGAGTCGATCCGTCGACTTAAATCGGATAAAACCGACCGACGTCTTACCTATCGTGTCGTCCGTGAACGATATCCTCGGTGTGAGCAGCTTGGTGCAATGGGACGCAGTACTCCCACGTTTCGCGGAGGCTGCACCGTCCGACGCGATGGATAGACCAGCCGTCGCAGCTGTAACCGTTCAGTGGCGATCGTTGTTTTAGAAAAAAAAAACGAAAAACATTCTTCTCGCGAACTTTCGTCGCACCATTTGGTCAAGGGAATATTTCGCGAACTTTTATCGGACGTGAAATTGTGTTTTGTCGGTTATATGTACACTAAACAATGAACAAGTGTTCCAGAAAATTGTGTTCGTTGACACTTTCGTTCCCACGGTTGCCATATTGCTACGTAAGTACTCTAGATTACGAAAAAAAAGTCTAGTTAGGTGTAAACGCACCAATGAATAAACGTAAACACTCGAGAGATTTTGTAAGTAGAATAAAAGTCGACTTTTTAAATGATGATAATAACATGTATTAATAAATATCTATATCTAAAAATCTATACGTTTACCTAATTCAATATTGCAAACATGTAAGTAATGGAATTCAGAAGAAAAAAAATTCTGAGCATCGCTGTCGAAAGGTGTCAGAAGAAGTCGAAAGATCGTGTATATCTACTATCTTCGGTATAGTTAATAAGCTTTTAATTAACGATTACCATTGTAACGAGCATCGATCTGAGCCTGAAGGATACTCAGACCAGGCGCGACTATGGCTGGCAGAGTCCTGGAACGTAGGAGGGGAGCAGGACGTCCACCTGGACCTCGTGCTGATCTCGGTTCCGTTTTGCATTCTACCGTGGGGATGCTGAAACAATGAATATTTAAAAAGTATTATTAATAATTCATTGAACAGCACTCTTCGTTATATCATACATATTTCTTTGACGATCGATCCTGTCTCGGAGCTTACAGACTAAATTAAGGTAAGAAATCGTATGAAGATCAAGAACGTTAACAATAGATTTGTTCGCTCGAGGAAAACGTTCCAAGGAGAAATCATGATTATTTTTTTAACGATCGAAGAGATTAAAGATCAACGAATTTTCTCCACAAACTAGTTCCCGACGAAAGATTCAGTGGCAACGACCTTGGGTAACGCTTCAGAACGATCCAAACAGGCTTCAGTCACGAGATTAGAATTTCATGGATCCCTCGCAGAATGTTCCGATTCTTGAGGAATCTTCATATTTTAATCAACCGACGATGATGACTTGGATCTTTAAAAAATTCGCTATATCGTCTTCTTTTTTCGTATATGTATATGTAGGTATATGTATGTCTCCCTCTTGTTTATGATCTTAAAAGCCATGTTCTGGATTTCATTAAAATTCAATTTTATTAACGTGGAATAGCTCAGTCGCTATGACGTTTAATGTATTCCCCCTGTGAAGAGTTTATGGATCGCATTTCATTAAGCAGAGCTGTTGTTGAATTATAATCCTGAGAAATGTCTTCCGCCCGGTTTCCTTCTACCCCGGAAATAACTGCCGCGCAAGTTTTCGTATGCATGCGGCACAGCTTGTGAAGAATTACCTGTCTCCGTGGCACCAGTGGACCGGCCAGGATGTTCATCATTTTTGGCGGGGTCCCTCTTAAAACACAAGGACAACAGGGCGTAAAGAATGGGTCACGGGAATAAGAAATTTACTGTCGTTTTGTCTCTCTTCCTTTCTTGTCATCGTTTCGAAGTCTATTCCTCGTGAGGTTTACATCATAGATTATTATTTAGGCCAGGCCAAGTTATACAAAAACCTACCATTCCTCGAAAGAACAAAAAATTAACCAATTTTTAACTAACACAGTCGCGAGAAAGCGTATGATTTTCTTTGGAAATAAGTACCACATAAAGGTAACAGCAGACGTACGAACGAACGAGCATTGTTCGCGAGTCTGTATGTTGTTTTACGAGCGAACGGCGACGCAAACAGCTTTCAACAGCCTTCTTGCAGCGAACGTGTACTTATACGACGACCGTCGTGGGGCTCGTATCGATCCGTAAAAGAAAAAACAAAAACCTTGCCAGAGGATTAAAACTGCACCCGGAACGACGACTATCCGTCACTAGATGGAAACACACGTTCTATGATTTCGGGGCTACCCGCTGGCTTGGACTCGCTTAACCAACGGGAAATTCATTCCCTGTAATCTACACAGGGACAGTATATTCTGTCATATGATATACATATTGTAGGTACTATAGATCAATATACAGTACAATGATAGAATTTAATTTAGCGTGCATTTAACGCCGATAGTTCCACTGCTGAAGAACGTCGAACCACGAGGAATTTCATCCACCTGATTCCCGAAATGTGCGCTGAAAATTCCAGCAAATCGACACAATGAACGCGAGGAAATGGAAACTAGGGATGGCGAGAAAGAAAAAAGAAGGGACAGTTGGATGCAGGACAAGTGAGACGAGCACGTTTCGCATTCGTTTCCCTCAAAAGCAGTCCACTGTGTTTCGATACGTGTTTCGATTCAACACGCCCCGTTTTTCCGCTTTAACGCGTTCACGTCGACAAGCCAGCCCCAGGATCCGAGACGCAAAGTGGCATTGTTCCTTATTCAGAGGACCACGTTCTTGAACGACGAAGGGCCATCATCGTCTGCGGGGTGTACCAGCCGTACCAGCTGCCAAAGGCGCCTGAAATTGCACGCGGCTGGTGTCTCTGGTTTCGTAATCGCTCTGCGGTCGTCGAGCAATCCCGAAACACCTTTAACGAGCTCTGCGCTAACGTTTAATCCTGTAACGATCCTACTTCCATGGACTAGAAACCCTGGGGAGAAAAGTCGAGCGATGCTGCGCTAGGACTGAAGCAATCGAGATGAATTTTCTATCTCTCGAGGCCCTATTGATACACGACGTCGCATCCTCTACATATAGGTACTATACATATGTATTTCCTTCACTTCAATGGCTGTTCCACATACCTACATATGTATGTGCTTGTTATCGAATGGAAGTTTTTTAATATTATATTCCACTGTAACGATATTTCTGGTAGGTTTCTTAACTTTTCTGAAAATTTCGATGTTTAAAACCAGAGTTGAAAATTTCTACGGTCTTTTCGAGGTCTTCCTGAATGTTTTTATTGTTATCTGTAAAAACATTAACTACTCCTCGGTTATTTTCGAGAGTTTACTACAGCATTATTCACGTGGAAAAGCTCGATTCTCTAACTACCCCTACACACGGATATATCCATAAACCGGTACTCACAATTGAAAATATAACCGAGAGCAACTCGAATTCCCTCGTTCACTGCCGCCGCACCGGTGGGAAGTTCCCCGGTTTCGTTTTGAATTTCATCACGTTGCGGCCGGAGAACGATAACCGCGAGATATACATACATAGGTACATACATATGTACATAGTATACATATATAGTAGTTCAGCGACAGCGGAATTATGGGATTGTCAGATTGTGAAAAAAATCGAATAAATCGTGAGTGGTCGGGGAATTATTTTCACCTAGGAACCACCCCGGCCGTTTTCACGCCCGATCCGGTAGAATTCAGCAATTCCGGATTAATGTAACTGAACACGATTCCGCGCGAATAATACGTTCGATCTATTCGACTATTGAATTCGGTAACCGTCACATTCTGATTCAGGAGCTCGTAGAACGTTTCTGATAGTGAATTTTTAAGCCAAGTCCACGAGGAAAATGTACAAAAGCCAACGGAGCATTTGTTCCCCGCCTTTTCTCATTAAAATGTCGCGCGGGATGCTCGAATAACGACTACTAATGATGCAATTAGACTACAAAATTCATGTTAATTATGTGAGATAACAGAGTAGGGGAGGAGAGGCGAAACCCATGAATTTTCAAAGATGCCGACCAAAGTTAATTAGTCAAAGGAAGTACGATGTGTCCTTTTATTCGGATGACGTACGCCAGCGTTGTTTATCATTTACATACAAAGAAAAGCTTGTGTTACAAATATCTGCTATAAAATACATCCATAAAAAATCGCGATCTTTCGTAAAATAGGTATGTGTATACATAAATTTATTGTGGAATATATTTTCCTTTTTACCAGGTGTCTACAACTGGTCGAATAAAAAGCAAAACGTGTAGATACGATATTTCGGGAAAGTTTCAAAAGGTCCCAACTCTTTTCCTTTTACGCTCGACTGCGTCAAACGCTTCCCCTACCACTTACATTATACATATACTTCTGTCACATAGCCGTCACGAACGACGATGGACCGATAAGAAGCCCGCGAAGAATCTGCCGGCGACGTCGAAACGTCGCGTTGTTACAAGGAAATAAAAATTCTCTCGTCTCGTTCGCCGTGTCGCCTGTCATTTCACTCTACAGTCTACAGCTTCCGCTTGGAAAAGGCGTCCGTAAATCCGTTCAGTGTCCCTACGTAAGCTACGTCGTTCCAGCCTCGAAGGACCTAAGGCTTGGACCGTCGAGGATGGATCTCGAGAGTCAGTGTCGACATGGCTCGTGCAGAACACTTGTGCATGTCTGAAGAAATTATTCTCTATTGCAGAAAGATTAAGGTAAGGCGAGACACATAGTGTACTCCATTGCTATGGTAACATTATTAAAAACGGCCTGACCATTGGTAGAGGTGGAAAACCATTAACTCCAGATGATAAAGAACTAACCAATTGTACTAGTTAGCGGCAAACAAAGGGAAAAATTGGTAATAAATAATCAAGGAAATCTTGAGAATTTAGCATAGATTGTTCCAGTCTACCGTTTCTCTGTGCACACCCCAGAAATGAAATAGATAAGAGACCTCTTGGATAACATTGAAGCTTGAATCGGTTGAAATCTGTGATTACCAAGCTTCTTGAATGAAGAAATATCGAAGTAGACTTTCGTTTTCCTCCGTATACCCAAGGAATAAAGAAGTTAAGAGATCTCTTTGGTGACACTGAAGTTTGAATCATTTGAAAACCGTGGTTCTCAAGTTCCTCGAGCGTGAAGAGACACCAAAGGCGGCTGAATAAAGCCAGTCAGGCCTGAATCAGAAGAATACAGTGACCCCTTCCCGCGGCAGAGAGTGCAACGACAATTGAATTACCCCTCCTGGCCGGGGATCCTTCCAAGAGTCCTTCTCCTCGTCAAAGCTGTGAGGCATGGGCGTTCTAGAGTTTCACTTCGTTCGTTACTTCCTCGTTAGGCAGGGCTTGATCTAATTCCGGGAATTTCTCGATTGCGGCTCCGCCTGGTTTTCCACCTTTCGGTTCTGCCTCCCTCCCCGACTCTGAAGGTCGCCGGTGTCGAATTAAGGAAAGCTCTGTATCTGGAATGCCGGGGGCGGAACGACGTCACGACGTCGAAAGTGCAGGGAAGGGCCTCGTTACGCTGCGCACCCTACGCCCCACGCGTCTACGCGACGACTGATCCCCGGGGTGTCGATATTTACCTGAAACGTCGACTCACAAAAATGTACGTACGAGACCAGATGCCCTGACGTAGAATCATTGCGACTGCTTGTAAATACAACGAATCTCTACATATAAAAGATGATAGAATCGGGAGATTCTAGAAAACTGAAGATTCTCTGATTCAACGATTTTTCTATGTGTAATGGGTCCATCTCACCTGAAAAGTTGAACTAATATATATTATATACAAAGGTGAGACAATGATAATTAGTATAGAAAATAATAACCTTATTAATTTGATTGAATCAAAAAAACCTGAAATGGAATAAGAGTCCCTTAGAAAATACAACATAATTCTCATTGACTCATCGTGTATAGAAATTAGGGAATTTTTTTAAACAAAACGTAGTAATAGTTCTTTTCAAGTTGAATGATTTCGAGCATCGGAAATTTCTATGGGCATCGATTTAAAGACTGATACAGCAAGAAGGAATTGCGAACGTTTTGCAGACCACCTCGTGCGTTCGTCGAATAGAAGGGCGAATAGGTGACAGCTAACTACATACTCGTTTAGCTGCTACACAAGCGGCTGGCAATGAACCTGACCTCGATCGCGAGATCAACTAAAAGGAAATTCGTTTCCCTCCCGCGGATCCTTATTGGCCCCAGCATCTCTTCTCTTTCCTCGCAATTTTATCGGATTACGTAATGTCGGCCAAGTGTCTCGTCGAACCGCCGTATTTCGAGTGATCTTTCGCGATTCGTGAACTTTTATTCTGATATTAATTCACTGATCGACACGTCTTAATCTGGTAGAATTAGAATTACATGCCTAGAGAGAATTTGTCCGCTTGTTTGTAACTCTGCTGCCTACAATAACAGAAGTATGTATATACATATGTATGTACATACAATATTATGATACTACATAGTATAAGTAGTACGGTAGAATTTCTTCATCTTTGCAGTTGAACAACAAACAATGAATTCAGGTTTTTTGATATTTTTGCAAATCTTCCTGACACGAAATATTTTACACGTTTTCGTCTGGTAATTCGTCATATTCACACCAATGGAAGCTATAATACCACGCAGCAAGGTACGAAAGAGGAAATTTCTATTCCTGTCGACTCAAAGTGTCCACTTAATGGTGTTCGACAGGTGAGACCACGTATGTACGACCACCGACGGGGCATAATTGAGAAGTCTCGAGCAAGATGGTGTCTGGGACGGGCGACGGGCGTATATTGCTTAAATTATGTCTGCGGGATCGATAAAGCTTGCCAGACGAGAGTCTACGTGTCCTCGATCGATACCCGAAAATTTCAAATATCTCCAGAGACCCTTTGAAGAAATATCATTTGTCGTACCGATTAAAAACTTCTGCTCTTATCGCACCGACAAAAAGTATGATTCATGGATCTTCTCCGTCGCCAGAAGCCTTCGTTTTTAACGTTTCGGATCACGGTTCACAGATACGAGGAGGATTCCAGCCAGTTGATGATCGACTCGCGGCTTTATCAGGGCTGTTTACGAGACCACCGTTCAAAATGTTAATTCACCGATCAAAAACACGTGTTCCTAGCTTCGAGATATCGTTCTGTCGCGTTTCAACGATAAATCTTGGAGATTCGCGACTTTTATAACCGGGTGGAACGTGCACGAGACAGAACTTCTCGCATAAATTCTTCCGTGGGCCCGCGAGGAACCGAAACTCATGGGACATTAAGATATCCAATGCGTGTAATCCCGACATTCCACGATCTCTAGAGAATTCATATCGTTTCGTGTCGTGACTTCCAACTGACTCGTCGCTGTTGTTCGAATATTTTCATTCCAAGAAGTATTCGATGCCTTCGTCTGCGCGTTAAAGAACGCCATTTTACGTTGGCGCTCGAAATTTATACGACTCTAAGATGGGGCTGTTTTATCAGAATATACCTACATCCTACCACTGTCGTGTAGTTTCGACGCTCTCTGCGTAATCATATTCACGATGGTGATAATAAACCTTCGCGTATAGTGGGATTACTACATAAATGGAGTATCTCTAATGTACGAGGTTCAGAATGGGGGCACTATTATGATAATTCACCTGTATTTATAATATTGAAGTAACTCATGTTTCGATTCACTAACAATAAGCTATACCCACCTACTATGTATTATCTCGATCACTAAATCTTCTTGGTGGCTTGTACCACCATTTTTTTCACAAAATCATCAATCAATTTAATAAGAAAAACAATGTACTTGTTCACGATAAATAACATAAGAGTAGTGTAAGACACGCTAACGCCGTTTTTCTAACGTTTGGATGTCATTTAAAGAATTTTTCTATCTATTGTTCAATGTGAAGAAATTGAGAAGCCAGATATTGTCACTGAAGTGATAAGTTGTATATTAAGTATAATAGTTGTCTAGCAAAGCATACGTCGGTATGAAGTCACAGCTTGTGAGATAGAACATAAATATGTATATGAAATCGATGTCTTATGTTTTATTAATACACCTTAACAATGTTGAAGTTAATCGGACAAGTAGTTTTCGTTTTATGTATGAAACGTTAACACGTTACCTGGCAGCTACGAGATAGATAACTTGTAGTTGAAATATCGCAAAAAGGCTGAATTATTATTTGAATACCGTTATCAAATTTTCGCGTTAAATTAATATTGCAAATTACGAAAGTGGCCCGAGTCAATGAAATATTTGACAAAAATGTTTGCATATTATTCTACCGTAACTCGATGTAACAGCAAATAAGTGAAATTTTTAACTTACAATTAGACCACTTTCAGAAAGATCCAATTGCCTATCCGCACCTGAACTGAAAAAGGTGACCCACGTCGTAAATCGATGTTACGTAATGCATCACACAGCACGGAGAATTCTTGTCGTTATTAAACCCTACTGTAAAAAATTGATCGTTTCCGGAGAATCTCATCGCCCTCCAGGTTCCAATGTTCTCCAAACAACGCAGGATCCTGGATTCTCAGTTGCGCAACTTCTGAAAAATATATGGACCAACGGGAATGGAATTTTCACCCTTATCGAGCGTTGGTCCGGTCGAAAGGATCGAGGAAAAATGAAAATTCTTCTGGTGAACGCGAGCGGATCGCTCTCTGTGTCTTTATTCTCCTCGGTGTCCGATCGCCGAGGGAATTGATTCCGCGACGAATCCTCGAGAAGTTCTGCAAATAAACAATCCCTGGACTCAACGAGTGGATGCAGTTGGCTTTGTGTGTTTCGTTCCAGGGCATCGATTTTCAGGCTCGTTCGGGCGTGGAACGGAGAACGATGAATTTTTCGCTCCATTCTTCGTGGTCAAGGAGGTCCGGACGGGAACATTCAACTTGGCCCGGAACCGTACGATCGTAGATCATTTATAAGACACAGACGAGAGAAAATCATATATTAAAGCCTTCCTTCGAGTCTTTCGGAATAAGAACATTGTTCCCAGATGATCTGGCCACGGATTGGGGAAGGTAAAGGTGCTTTCCGATGCGAGGACTGTGTTAGACTGCACAATATACAATACAGATCTTCTTAAAGATCTAACGATCGATCGGTAGCAAAATTTCTGACAAACAATCAACCATATGATTAACCAGACAATGGCATGAATGAAAAAAAATGTCAGCAAACATTGCTATTAATCTCAATGAATTGATAAACGATCCCCGTAACGACACGTCCAAAACCAGCCAGATTTTATGGGACACTTGAAAACCATTCGGTCCCGTTCGACGTTATTCTCTCCGTGGCCGTTGTGGAGGACGCGTTCCGCTCCGGATTTAGGTACACTTCGACGCGGAAATCTGCGCGGGCAACGGATTGGCTTACGACGTCGTAAAGGTAGAACTTTCCGAATTTAGAATTAGTCTTAGTGCGTGACGCACGGTACATATGCATACATACATACATACATACATATACACAGCCCGCCTGGCCTGAACTTTCAGGCGTCCATTATGGCTCGACAACGTCATAAATCTCGTCACGAAGTGGAGCAAGCCAGGAAGCCCGCTTTGCATTCGGACGAGAAATTTTCATGGAAAAGAAAACTAGGCCTAATGCACGCGAGGCTCTTTGACGGAGCCCAATCAGTTGTCTGTTCTAGTTAAGATAGAGGAAAGGGAACGGAAGAGAGCTTAAAAGCTGGGACACTACATAGCTCATTATTCTGTTACGATAAAATAAAAGTTACGGAATCAGTACATAAATACGTATACAGTTTTTGTTACATTCTAATAAAGTTTTAAAAAAAGCAACCGAAATCTTATTATAATATTAATGAATAGCGAAAAAAAACATAGACGTACAATCACAACTCGCGTCGAGCGAGCAAAGTACGAATAAAATGGAAAACGTTGGCAACGTTTGGACACGTTTCTCTGAAAAACACATAGGATGTATCGTTAAGGGAGATAAAGAACGATCGAGTCGAACGGTGACAGGGCACAGACAACACCAGCAAGGATTTCCAGGACCTTTATCCGTTTGCCTAATGGATTTCCCCATTTCCACGCGTTCTGTTCTCCCGCGTCGATCAGGATAACTTACAACGAAAATTCTGTCAGCCCCGGAAATCCTTCTTCTGCAACGGTTGCGTTAGCTTTTTTCAAAAGTGTTTTTCCCCATATACGGTACGTGGCTCCATTCGTCAGCGCTGCGGCTGATTCGCCTGGCTACAGAGAATGATCGATTGCCCCTCCCCCAGCGATGATGCGGTTTTAAGATACCTGGAGAAACGAGGTCAGGATACGTTCTTCATTCCGTTCTCGTTTTAATTAACGGAACACGTTTGCCGTGTGTGCTTCGCGGCGAAACAATGTGTCTGCTAATTAGACGAGAACTACGTCGGCAATATTTGCCTCGGAGTTTGTTGGATGAGATCTCTTCGACGTACACTCCCACTCTGAAGTATTAGGACACTTGTCGAATATACAATAAACGTAACAAGGCATTACGAAATTGCTGAAATCCTAAAATAAACATTGTTTAAGGGATATTAAAGTTCGACGGATAACGGTTACGTTATTGTGAAAACATACATAGGTACGTGTCGTAAAATAGGTCATTTTTATGGAATATCACATTTTCTTCATACAGACCAGGTTGTTTTAAAAGTTATTTATATTGTTAGTTATTATACGGGTATAAGCCTGGTATGCATTCATAACAATAAAGTCAAAAGAAAAATAGAAACAGTTACACCAACCTAGTATGAATTACAGTCATAGAATTTTCAGTTCAACATTAACTTAAATTGAACAGTTTTTAGCGTCTTATTTCTATAAGAATTTCTTCAAGTAATCAAAAGAGCCATTGGATCACTTATGAGCGGTAATGTGTGTGTGTGTGTGTGTGTGTGTGTGTGTGTGTGTGTGTGTGTGTGTGTGTGTGTGTGTGTGTGTGTGTGTGTGTGTGTGTGTGTGTGTGTGTGTGTGTGTGTGTGTGTGTGTGTGTGTGTGTGTGTGTGTGTGTGTGTGTGTGTGTGTGTGTGTGTGTGTGTGTGTGTGTGTGTGTGTGTGTGTGCGTGCGTGTGTGTATATACATATATTATGTACATGGTCACGTAGAAACCCAATTCTCTTCAATGCTTGATTCACGATGCTCTATTTCGATGGGTTCGGCGGTGAATAACGGAAAAGGATGCCAAGATTCTGTCCGAATGGTGATGAATGATTCATATCGAGACATCCAGTATTAAGCGATGATCGAGTTACCGTCGTCGAAACGATCTCAGTCGGATTAATAACCCCCAATTCCGTTTTCAGGTGGATAAGAGTTTATTTTCGCGAACTTTTGCTTGAAATATTGACACCGTAGCAGGGAAGAGCCGGCTGCAACGTGGAAAATCAATAGACTGCTATTTATACAGCCGGAAGGAGGATTATCGATCGAAGCCAGAAAGACAACCGAACGATCCTTCCTCCCGTTATCCGAGATCGTGTCCTCGGCTGATCACAGACGTGCCGCGACTACTTCGACCGGGCATTAGAGGTTAGCACGCGTGGCCGATACATGTTTGACCTATTCCACTGGCCGGCCGTCTCCTTTTTCACACTCGTTTTAGATAAAAGTATCACAATAATATTCTTACCTCTGATCGGTAAACCCTTCTTGAAATATTTGAAAAAAGAGTTCCATCTAATGTAAGAGACAAAGGATCACTAACGCCATATTTCACCGAGAAGCTTATAAATACACACTGAAATTTCTGCCATACCATCAATGTATACATATGTATACAAGACCAGAAGAAACTATTATAGATATATGATCTAACCCAGACTCGCAGGTATGAAAAAATACACGATACTAATATTTGATTTCGTAATTCCGAATGCGTAGGGAATGAAAGGATTAACTAACAATATTACAAAATATTCAATTATCATTTATTTTAGGGAACTAAAGCTCAGTATATCACATAGTTAAAGCAGTAAGCACTATCACTAGAGGCCTCTTATCATTGATCTGTTCCACTAGCCCGACAGGTCTTCGAGCTTGTAACTCGTCTGTAAATCATTCCCACCCGCGTAATTACAAGCTTCCCGTCGACTAAACGAGAGAAGAAGTCACGCTGCACAACCCGGCGGCGATCGATACGAGGGGACAAAATACTCGTTGACGAGTGACAAAACGGTGACCCAATTTCACTCACGACGAACTTGACTGTCGCATTGCACGCGGATTTCCGGTACGAAATTCTTGGTGAACACTGTCGCCAGAGGTGTCGTAATATTTGATAATTCCAGGTATCGCGAGCTAGCGATCACAACTTTCGATCTATATTAATATTAATGTACAATAATGGGATTTATCTCGTTTATTTAATAAATAATAATAATATGGTTAGCTCGATCGCAGTTGCGTTTACTTGTGAATGAATTATATGAGGAACACTTGGAACAGAAGAACCTATGGATACATTTTTCAGAAGGTTAGATATCGGATCGTTATTTGAAAATTATGGTAAGAATTTGATCCACTACCTAGAATGCGACTGGTCACACTCGCGACTGTCCAAGTTCTCGTTTCCAAGGAGTATTTCTACCCTCTTCGGCCTTCAACGGGACCTTAAGAAGCTTTCGAGTCCCTCGGGGAACTTTCGAGGATTTTAACGGACCTTTACCTACCCTGAAAGGCCACTTAGGAACGATTCAGTCGCCTCTGATTAGACTAAACAAAATGATTACTTATACACAGAATTCGTGCAATTTGCAGCAGATTGAAGAAGAGATTCGTGACAGAACTGAGGTTCTAGAAAGAAATACGGTAAATTGAATGTCCAAGGGAAACTGATGCGATCAATGTGGCAAGTCGAAAGAGAAACAACAGCAAGGAAGTTGTTCGTAACAGCGACTGCAGAGAAGTTGATATGATAGAAACTTACGCGAACTTCCTTGAACTGGGAAAAAGGCTTCTCCTTCTCGTCTGTTTACGCAGCAGCTTTGGCCGTTGCGCGAACCGACGTAATAGTTCCTCCAAAAAAAAATTCATTCAATATTTATCCATAAATCCTCGTTCCGCGACCTTGTTGGTGTTTGATCCCCCCGACTATAAATCGTTCGACGGCTATCCGGGGGCCATTGATCAATTTAGAGGTTTCGCGGAACACGGGCTCGTATTTGTTGAAACCGCGGCAAATAACTATGATGAAAATCTGCAGAGACGGAAAAACCTCGAAAATCACTAACAAGCTTGATACTTGTCGGTTCTATTGACCAAACGATTGAATGAAACGAAACGAAATGAAACTAAACAGAAGTAGAAGAAATGGGAACGAATAAGTAAAAGGTGATGTATAGAAGATTTTAAAACAGACAAAAGGGACAAGGATGTATCATAAAAGGTAGGCTAAGATCTGTAAAGAATGCTGAAGACTATGACTTGAACAGATTACTAGACTGCTGAATTTTATGCATGTACATGTAGCCTACTACATAGCTACATACAATTTCCTGTTGCTTCGCTCGCGTGGATTTCGGAGTACGACAAAATTATCTTTTAAATGAAATTTTTAAAAAAGGATAATTGATATATTATATTTATATTGTTTTGATATTGTTTTGCATAAAAATCCGCGGTCTAGTGATCACCGTTACACTATTTGCCCCTCGGTGTAATCTTCAACCGGCTCAGGATAGCTTCACCTGGAAGCCGACTGGTAAATGTCGTTCGTTTCCCACTCAGAGACGCGCGAAAAGGAAGCGTTCCCATTACGATGATACATTTTTATTACTTTGCTGCTTTTTATTCATCCTCTTACCACGACGTCCGTTCTCTTCGTCCGTCTACCCATATAAGTATGTATATCAATTCAGGAGAAGTTTTACAACATATTTGCTAAACCTCTACATACCTCAGCAGCATATCCACTGACTTACACACCGTTACGCTACATCCAACAATTAATTTATCCTAAGCTTCACCACACAGATGATTTTTGAAGAATCGATCCATTTGTCAACGTTCACTCGGAAAATTTCCTCCAGTACCGAAACTTCTGATCCAAGTGGACACTATTTTCCCAAAGAGTCATCCATTAGAAGGGCCAAATCATTCTGCGCGGAAAAGAGTCCTTCTCGTCACAGGTTATCCATCCCTAAAATCAAATTCATCGATCCCCTTCCCTGAATCATTACCCCCAACGATTACGAACTCTGCTCCGGGCAGGGCGGAGAAGTTATCCAAAGAGGGAGAGATCTCGTAATTTCGGAATTACGCGCGAACGAACGAGCCCGCTGTGGATGAGATAAAGAAAGGAAGGACATCGGAGGATCGACTGTGGCGTCCTGCCCGAAGGATCAAACTCTCGAAGTCGAATTCAAGCGAGCCTCCTGAAATGCTGAAACGCTCTAACAACGTCCAGGAAGTTCGATCGTGTCGATGTGTTCGCGAGATCCCGCGATCTACGCGTACCCCATGCAGGAGGATAGATCCTTGTAATTTCGCCCGCGAGCCCCGCCTGTTCTAATCGAATCTGTCGTGGGATTTCCAAGATAAGGGAATTACCTACCGAGGGGGGGGAATTAACGTCGGACCGAGAAAACGGTCGCGCCACGTGGAACTTGACTGGACTCAGCCAGGGAATTCCGTGGAGTTGTGTAGTTAATAGAGAATCTCGAGAACAATCGTCAGCTGCATCGCGAACTGCCATGCAGAGGACAATGGAGTAATTGTACTGTTGGATGCAAGAAGGATCTCAGTGTCATAAGTCAGTTTCGAGAAAAGCATTACTCTCTAAACACTACGAGGTTAGATGTTGTTTTATATGTAGCCAAGTTATTGTAAAACCATCTACACAGAAATATTATATAATATAGATTAGAATTTATAATTATATAATAATATTTGAAAATTTCATATTTCGCCTGTGTAAGTTTACACACCCTTGCGATATTAATTACTTGTCTACATCAAAGAAAATCTAACTAACACCAGTTTTCTTAAGTAGAATTGTTATTCTTTGTTACTCTTTGATGCCAAATGCTAGATCTTGTTGCATGAAATTAAATTTCTAAATGCAAGAAACAGAAAGGAAATTTATTCATTGTGTTACGAGCTTCGAGAGGTTAATGAATTCACACCGTCCTGAGAAAATATTAGCTACGAGAGATAGTGAAGGCATGCTCGAAGAAAATACAAATTAATTAACAGAGATGTTTGTAGCAATTTTCTTCTGGAATTGCTCATTAAAAAGAAAATTTCGGACTTCACGAGAGGATTTACGGTCGGAATTCAGAAGTCTGACCGAGCAGAGAAGCTTCGAAGGACTGAAAGGGAGTTGAGTGGAGGACGGGTGGGAGGAGATTGGACTGAGGATGGGAATAAAGGAAACCGAAGTTTAAGGCGACCTGAAGGAATCTCATAGGGCCGCGATAAGAATTCATCGAAATGGTTGTGGGCCATGGTTTGAGAATGAAATTTGACTCTTTCGATCGACCGCCTATCCCATTTCTCACGTTTCTTTGAATTCGCTGGAAAATAAGACAACATTCAGAAAGAGTAAAAATAAATGCTGTTATATAAGTATCATGTACATACATGTAATATATGTATACCAAAATAACCACTATAAAATATTCTAACAGATGCAATAAACAATACTTAAATACGTGATACCAACATTGTATTTCGTAATTTAGAAGAAATAACCAGATTGCAACAGTGGGGATGAAAGGGTTAGGAAGAAGACAAAATTGGGCTACCAAAATAAACAATTGGTACCAAAGTAATAATACTCCTTTGAAAATGAGCGATAGACCTAGATCTTGAAGATTATCGACGAAAAGCACTATCGCCCACAATTGTCCAATAGACGGCCTTGCTACCCACGACCACGTTTAGTCATGATTTCGCTAAATCGATCGTTAAAAGCCTAATCGCCCAGAATACGAGGGTCGATCGGGGCTCGATGAAAAACGAGGAAGGACAAAGAATCCGCGACGCACGATTAACGCGTCTCATCCTTCTAGCGTCACCTCACCTCCCCCTTTAATTGATCCTTCGATTCCCATCTCGGATTCCGTGCTGTATTCTCCAGACAAAGGTAGAGTCGACGATGGAGGACAGGCGTCTTTATTAACGGCGCAAGGTGACGAGCACGGCGTGGATAAACCTGTACAAAAGCGACGCCGTAACCGGGTCATCCGTGGGATATATAACGTGGTCACGATCCACACGGATATCCACTTCGGCTGGGTGGACCGCTCGCGAGCCTGGAAACGAGATCGAAACTGGACACGAAATCCATTCGAGCCCTCTTATTACTCGGTGGATCCACCGATTAATATGTGATTCTCTTCGCAATTTACCGACGACTCTGTTTGTCACGGTATCCACACGTCTTATAGGAAATTTTCAAAATTTCAAGTAACCTACATTATCTGTTGTGTTACCTGAAAGTATTAGAATTACCTAAAGTCTATATTTCACTTGGAATACGATTTTATTTGTAAATTACGGACGACACTGTTTGGCACGTCTTATGATCAAATTCTGAAATTTCCAGGTACCCTACATGTACAATAGTGTACATTATCGCTAATGTTAGCTAAAAGTATTGGATTTACGGTGTAAAAGTTATTCTTCGCTTGAAACTCAACGAAAGTCTCGATAAAGGAAAAGAATTCCTGTTCGATTCAAGTTCCTGTAAAAATGATCCATTCGATCGATATTTGTATTGGCAGTCTACGTAGTCAGAGAAGATAGATCATGTCCAACTGGTTCAATTGAACGTGAGGCAAAGATGGATTCCACGTCTTTTGTTGTCTAGGGAAATAAGTTTCCCCCTATAGGGTCAGCATCCACGTGTACGTGAGCTGCTACTGTTTGACGACGAATGATACAGCGATCAATCTCCTTTTATCCGGCTATCCATTTATTTTTGTCCGGCATTATAACACCGTCATCTGTTCTTCCTGTGATGCACGTAATGGATAATTAACCGTTAATAAATAATTAATAATATGATTTCATTCAATTGCTCCTTCTTTCACCAACCAAACTAATTGTAAGACTTATTGTTGCATGTCTTGTACCGACTTGTTACAGCAAAGAAAAACCAGTACATATAATAAATTAAAGGGATAATTGAAAAAATCGTGGAAACAAGAAATCAACTAAAACTAAAGAGTCCGTCGATCGATTTCGCTGTCAAATAAAAATTTAAATAACCGGTTTTCCGCGGAGAAACAACCAAGAAACGGGGACGACAGAGACGAAAATTAGTCGCTCGTCGTGAAGAGAAGTCGAGTGAACAATATTTGTCTTTGCGTTCCGAATGGGAAAATTAAAGCGAAAACGCGACGGCGGGTATGCGGTAGGGCATACGGGCATACCGAAGAACAGAAACGCGGTTATGATATTAATTTTCGTGCGGAACGTTCGCCATCCGGAAAGGAAGAAAACGTTACTGGCCGAACCAGGTATTTACGTTTATTAGATCATCGTCGAAAGAAATAAGTACAACAAGGGTAATATCTTGTCCGAAAGGAGCAAAATACGTATTCCTGAAACTAAAAAATGAAATTTAGTTTCTTGGAAAGAGAGAGAATGGACGATGGTGTGAAATTTTTAAGGAACTTTTAAAAAGAATCGACTTCTTTAAAGAGTTGCAGCCTCGAGTCCTTCAATCGCGTAAAAACGGAGGTTCAATTGAAAATTGACGGCGAAGTATACAGGGTGTCTCATTTAAGTGTGACCCTTCGAATACCTTTTTTAATTGTGACAATGTAAAAACTATTTTACACGTAATTTGAATGGTATTAAGTGGTCAGTATTCTGCAGGCGTTCATTTTTCTCAAAGTTTTCATGGTCGACAATATTTTTTTTCCTTCAAATAACTACATACGTCATTAGGTCATGTAACAGTACATATGCATCGGAATGTATGTTTTCATGAGCTTAAAAATATGTAGTTACTTGAGAGAAATAACGTCTGCAGGATATACTGACCACTTTATGCCATTCAAATTACGTACAAAATATTACTTCCGTTTTCACAATTCAAAAAGATATTCGAAATGTCACAGTTAAACGTGACACCCTGTATACCGAAAACCGACTCCAATTATGAAGAATTCAAAGAATCTGAATCTGCGATAACGATTTACAATAGAACTGTACAAATAATCGATTTCGTCCTGCAATAATATTTCCGACAAACCAGAAATTGCGATCGTCGCAACCATCGCGTCGCCCAATCGCTCGTCGCAATTACGAAAATTGCAACCGGCGAAGGTACGTGGAATTATCTTGATTTTATTAGCGTCTCATTGACGTTACGCGAGCTTGAAGGATGCTCGTTACAAAGACACGCGATTACCGTGCATTGTGGGTAACGAGCCGATCTGTCGACGGAACAGCGAGGTAAGGCCACGCGATCGAATCGTGTATAAAAGTACGTGTAAGTACGTGTCTGTATAAAAAAATGTTTATTTTTTAAATATGGACCGACTTCGAAATACATTAAAAAGTAGAAAATAATTTGTATTTTTATTATTCATAGAAAAATGCAACAACAGCTATGAAAACTTATTTTCCCTTGCTAAATAACATATTACATAAATACATTGCAACCTTTTCGGAGACGGCGCAAAATTAAAAATATAAAAGTAATGTACAATATGTATACATACATATATTGAAAATTTGAGTTGTCTACAAGTTCTTCGGTGTACAACTTTACAGAAAAATCTATAGAATCCTCTAACAAGCCAATTTGGATTCAATCGAAACTATATCCAGAATACTTGTCCTGAAATTTGAATAATAACAAGCGACAATTCTCTTGTCAATCACGAATCAAAATTTCCAGAAACTCCTTTATTATACGAGTCATTCCGGTGGACTTTTTACCCAATGGAAGGCCGGATTTCGTCATTTTCGTCAAGACTTTCTCCCCTCGAATAAAAGAGACACTCGGGGGACTGGTGAATCCCAGCCTCTTTGGTTCCGCCGATCAAAGGGCTGGCCTGGATTCGACTCGTTCAGATTTCTAAGGCGATCGCAGTGCCGCGGAGAGTAAGTACGCTTAGAAACCATTGCAAATCTGATCGAGAATTACCCCTTGACTCTCCTTTCTTCTACGATCTACAATGCATCCACGGGGGATCAAGATGTCGCACAGTGGTATAGAATCCAAATGTAGCAGTTCGTACGCTTATTTAGCTGTGTAACTTATAATTTTACTGAAGTAGAAGTAGAGTAGAGGACTGCAGTTACTAGCAGTGTGCTCAACAATGTCTTCATAAATGTAGGAATTTTAAAGAAATCTTCTTTCTATTTTTCACTGACAATGAGATTGATGGTGCAAATGATGCTGAGAAGAACAATAATGCATAGAACAAATCATCGATGGTTAATAATAAGTTGACGCGAATGTTTCGGGAAATAAAAGAAATTTCTTTTTCACCATTCGAGCTGCTGGATTTTCATTCTAGACCACTATGTGTCGTCTCGTTTATTAGAGATGGCAGATGGAAATGGAGATAAGATCCTCAACCTTTCCATCCTCTTCGACATTACACCCGTTCTTCTTTTAATGGCCCTTAACGACACGATTCTCGATGATATCAGGTTTGTCCCTGCATCACGTCCACGATACATTATTATTTTTTGTCCAATGGACATTCCCCAGGTCGAGGCCAGAGACTCGCAAAACGGCGTGGAATAAAATGAAAAACAAGAACCTCTGTCTGGGCTATGGCTGTCGCTGATAGAGGACTCCTGTGGCCTGGGGTTGCTGGGAAAAAATGTGGCAAAATCTCTGCTGGATCCTGATAACGCCTCGATTAATTACGCCCGTCTTTTTACGACGCGATTATGAAGTTATTTCGACGGCGTTCCACGACATCCGCTCGTTATTGGTCTCTTATAGGAGAGGGGGTGGCTAGAAGCTAAGTAAAACACGATTCAGACATTTGACAGTGACTGCCGTTTTTCGTTTTGAACGCGCATCAAACGCGACCCTCCTTCACCGCTCCGCCGCTTTAGCCAGTGTAATTAACTCTTTTACGGGCTTAACGAACCGTCGTTTCCACGCGAAAGTATTTTACGATGGAATCTTTGGCCTGGAAGAACGCTCTAGACTCTAGAGTGAACGAAAATGGCGATGTGATCTTCCATTTACAGGAGATGATTTACTTATCAAGTTTCGAAAAAGAAACTTGAAAAATGTTTCGAGATTTCGGATAAAAGTGGGATAAAAGTGGAGAAATGAAGTACCCGAAGAGGAGTTGAATTTTGTTACGCAAAGGAATTGGGTGCTTCAAGTTTTTTTGTATTTTGAGGTGATGAACGTGTACCTGAACAAAGAGCGATCGCTTCAATTTCAATGGCGAAATATACCTGCGAGGTCCACTGACACCAAGAAAAAAAGTTGGTTTATCTAGTTTTCTCAGATAGACGAAGCACTGCGTGGCGTTGCAACTAAAACTGTAGTCCCAAGATCAGTGCCCTCTAATTGTATGGATTTTCATTGATTGTAAGCCTTTGAGTATGCTTTTCCTGTACGATCCGTGTAGGTACATACATACATATATATGTATGTATGTATTATGATGAGAGAGTCTATAGAAATTTTTATGCAGCTTGAGCTAGCCAGTGATCACGTCAATGAACATATCCGCTCGTGTAACGCAAATACCAAGGAACACAATACCTGTGTGCATTTAGAATCTAGAAGAAGGCCTGTCTATCGGATAGGTAATATACCAAAGCGTATAAAGTATCCAGCGTGGTATCCAACGCCTCCATTCAAGCCAGTACAGCGGAGAGAATGGAACTGTCATTTTCCCTATTTCCTGGTGTCGTCTCCGACATTCTTTAATCTTCACGGGAAGAGGTTCGTCCATTAAAGGGACGGTTCAGAATCTAACCAGAATGACGATTCATTCTCCAAATGAATTCCTCCCGAATCGTGGAAAATTATACGATCCTGGTTCACTGAAAAACTGTTCGATTCGCCAATCGGTCTGGTTTCATCTACCAACTATGATAAAATAAACGTTCGTTCGATGGATGATCGAAAGATTTTGATGGATATAACGGTACTAAAAATAGCTATAAAATACTAAAAATACTATAACCTATACATGTATGTATGTATATGTACATATACTGTAAGAATATCGACGCATAAACGTCGTAAGCGCCGCTCGAATCGTCGACGACGAAGAGATTTTCACATCGAAAGATCGTGCACGTGTTTTCTTCGTAGAATGCGAAAAGCCACGAATATTACAGGGAATTCTCCGTATACACCGATGAACACCTTGCCGGGACCAATTTGCTTTGATACTTAAAAACCATCCACGCGTGAACACGAACGCTTCCCTTCGCTCTCTTCTCGCCCCTTGAGAGCAGCTGATCTGTGAAACGTCTGAACGATGTCGCGCGAGACAAGTCCCTCGAGCTTGGTGATTTTTAACGGATAACAATCCTCTAGAGGTATTTCACCTAAATATGTAATATTCTGTTAGAGGATACTGGACACACTCGAATATTTTGAAATAATTAATGCGATACGTAATGCACGTTCAGCCCCCGAATATAGCCATCCTTCTCCAGGAGCATCCTTTTCCGCATCCTTTTATTAATGTTTCATTTATTGGGTGTACAAATTAATTCGTGGCCCCCACTCCCACTATTCATTAATGGCCCAAAACCGCCATCATTTTTTCGAGAGGAAATTCAAGAATAAAAGGGTATCGGAGTGCAAAGGATTAATATAATTATTCCAGTTCCATGACACTACAGGTTTAACATAGCTAAAAATTATTGAGTTTCTTCAAAATTGTTTTTGGACTTTATGCAGAATTATATTCCACAGGGCTGAAATGAACCAGCACCATGTAATAATAAATTAATCTTTTTTGACCTGGAACAGAAGATCCACAGTATCGTACAATTAAATGTAAAAAAGAATAATGACTGGAATAATGGAAAGTGGATCGGTGATTCGTTTCAATTATCCTGGAATAAACGTTAGGTAGGAACTCGTGGAATCCCTCTCCGTAATACCGGATGAGAAAGTAATTTATTTATTCCTCGCGTACTCTTTTAATCATCCTTATCTGTCTTCGCATAATTCAGACCGATGGCGTGATTTATTATCCGAGGAACAACGAACACGGGGGGCGGGAAACGTTGAATATTCATTCGAAATTACGATCGCTACGAGCGAGGCTTTCTTCATTATACGAGGCGTCGCGAGATCGCTGTGTCGTCAGTCGAGCGGAAAATCATTTATGTCGAATAATTTTAAATTTTCGCCGGTGTGTCGGGAACAACGTCCCGTCCGCGGAACAGGACGAACGAAGAGCGACACGTGGAAAGCTCTCTGGGCTCTTTCATCTAAAACTTTCATTATCGTGTACGTCGCTGGTTTGAATTCATCCGTAAGATTGAAATTTTGCTCCCATTGCCTCGTGACTATTAATTTCAACAAAAAAAAACTATATGTATATATGTATATATATTTGATTCATAATATATCTTCAAGCATATTGCCTGTACCTAAACCTTCTACATTTATCGTCTAGACTTCCATATACACTGTATCAAAGAACTTGCGCTCTCTATAATATGTATGTATAACTAAATAAATAACAAATTTTGTATACCTTGTCGTTGGATAATCACGGCGACAGAGAGTCACGTCCAGACTGGAGACACACTCACGGAATATGCATAAATCTAACGAACCTGCTTGATTGCTTATTTCTTTGGTAAATAGTTCGCCAATTTGCATACTATGCCGGAAGCGTCGGTTGCTAACGTTGTCGAAACTTTGCATAATTACGCGGGGAACGGGTCATATATAATCGAACCAGGGGTAGAACTTCATCCGGACCCCCAGGTAATTCATTTTGCTTGAATTTCGAAATTCGCTCGAAACACGAATCGAATGATGTCGTTACGTTCGTTTGTGCGATCCTCCTCTTCGGGTATCATTATTTAGATCCACTTTCATCCCTAAATAATATTCTTTTGAGTCGATTTCGTGGAAACGGGAAGTGATGTGCTTAATGCTCTATTGATTTTCTAAACATCGATAGAATCGTTTTATTCGTCAGTTCAAAAGAGCAGAGGACTGCGCGACGACAATCGTGTTATAATCCATTTTCTGATCGAGACACATCAGGGGCGAGAATCGCCACGAAAAGTGGCGGTTATCGAGAGGAACAGGAATCGCGATAGTCGTTTCAGGGATCGCAGCTCAGGGGGAACCTATATCTGTCCCTCTTCGATTTCCATTTTTTCGACCTTCTATATAGCCTCTAATAGCAATACCACGGGACCTTGGTTTTCATACAAACGACCGGATTATCGATATCGTGCTGGGTGGATTCGAGAACCACCCCGAAGTCACTTCGTAATAGCGACGGACAAGGACCTCGATCGATCGTTTCGTGAACAGAAAAATTGTTAGAACCAATATCAGGGTACAGTAAATCTTCGATTAATGCTCGAAACTCGGGACCGTTTTGGCGTGGTTATCGTAGAGAGAATTGATTTCAAGATATTCATAGATTTCGCGCAAATCTCGCTAAAGTTTCATTGCTGCTTTAGTGGTTATTTCGCCGTAGATTCATTTGTTTTACGGGATAATTCTCATTAGAATAAAAGAGAAAAAATACATATATAAATACATATTTATATAAATCGGACGAATAATACAATAAACGATAGATATACATAAGTGGAACATACTAGAGAGAAAAAGAAATTGGTAATTACAAGACTTTATAAATTTGGTTCTAGCGTGTTACATATTACTCTATTGACTGTATCACAATCCACATATACGTATAATACCACGAGCTTTTAACGTAGAGATGATACCGAGTATTTATCGAAAATTTACCGTATTCCGTGACTGGTGAACCGCGGATGTTTAATCTAATATTGAACAGTGGTGCATTGGGTGATCGTTAACGTGACACAAGGGGTTAAATAGTAATTCGTAGAGATTGAAATTAAACAGGAATCGAACGAACTAATCAGGATAACGATGAACGGACTACTCGGTTAAATATTGATTCATAGGAAGAGAAACTAGACAGGAATCAAAATAGGAATCAAACGAACTAATCAGGATCGTGAACGTGACACAAATGGTAAAATACTAATTCACAGAAATTGAAATTAAACAGGAATCCAAGCAACTAATCAGAATTGTGAACGCGACAGATGCAGTCGCATGCTAATTCACAGAAATTAAAACTAACAAGCAATTTGTTCTCAAGTACTGGAATAAACAAAAAAATACGTTCACAAATGCGTTGAAAACTTTTCGCCATACTATTCGTTCAAAGTCAGGTACATAATTCGACAAGTTTCAGCTCGACGATGTCCCTCCATTTATTAAACACGTTACCAACCAGCCAAGTCGCGCTGCAAAGTCGCAAAGACGATTCCTCGTGCATTAGCTCCCCCCGAACGCCATTCTTTTGCCTTTTTTTTTTCTCAACGACGATAAAGTGCTCCGTGGAAGTCAGCACGGATGCGATCGCTATTCGGGTTAATTAGTAATCGGGGTCGTGACACCGTTCGCTCGGAAATATAGTAGGGTGTCTGGTCCCGTGGATTATGCGCGTCACGGAATTTCCATGTTTCCTTTACCTGTATGAGCGAGCCTCGAGGGATTTCGTAATTCCTCGAGCGGGGATCTGGTCGAGCAAAAATTTCTCTCGTAAGTCGACGGATGCAGTCGCGATTATATCGACGCTCCAGTCGATAGGGAGCCACCGTTGGAAATCTCTCGACTTATCAAAATTCATGACTGTCGGTCCTAGAATCGTCGAACCGTTGAATTTTAGCGGAAAGCCTCGTCGAAATCGTTCCCGATGTTGATTAGATTTCCGAGTTTACGTTAACGCGTGCGCACATACACGGCCTTGCTGATGACGTGCCATATTTCTAGGTGTAACAGAAATTTCCATCGAAATTTCCAGCTGTAAGAACGATTATATCGAACGAGGCTAGTCTTTGATCGAGGGGATTGAGGAAACGAAAGCCTCGCGGGGGAATCGGGTGTACCTGGGACGAACGATTGAAATGTTCGAACGGAACTTTTGCCCCAGACCCTTAAACCGTTATTTTAAAAATTATCAGACTGATATACATATATACAGTGACTCAGAAATTTGTCAAGTGTTACGAAACGCTGTACCTGCATTTTATTCACCAGATTAAGTACGACGAAACTGATGACGAAAATTGATCACGAAATCATGATAAAAGTAAAAATTATGAGTATAGATAAATACAAGTTACCCTGACTGACAATGAGTGAAAGTGACCCCAACTTACTTTTAGTAATCATTGTAAGAGCAACGGGAAGCGGAACGTTCAATATTAATCGACAGTATTCCTAATAATACTATGGATTATTCTGAAAGTATTGCAAAAGGTGTTCCGAAATCGAATTCCCCATCGAGGCTTAATCCACACGGTCAAGTAACTTCCATCCCTGACGAAATTCACTCTCCTTATGCCTTCTATGCTGGTATTCAGACCGTTCGAGGAAATTCATTTAATTAAGAAAAGTTCCGGGCCTAGGAACGACCGTCGAATTATAGAATATACGGGAAAACGTTTGTTAAGTCGTCACGCGTCCGTCTGTAGTAGGTACCTACTACACTTGATGAATATGCAGCACATGAGTGGATCTTGGAATTATTAATCTCGCCGGCGGCGAACAGAAAATGTTGGACTCCTCGACGACCTGTATTGTTTACTAATATTACGAGTGGAATAATTCATTCCTGAATTCGAATGGAATCACAACTTTGAAAGATGAATCCTCTCTATGTCAGACTTCCAACGGATCCTAATTGAGGGATGATTCTACTTTAATAGCCGAAACGTAATAATATAAAGACTTGTAAAAATGATTTTCTTATGTTTTACTTTAAGTTTTTTCCTAATTAAGAATCTTGTTGAATATTTTCATTCAGATTTGTTAACGATATTCGATTGAGCGTGCTCTAGACTCGGTTCAAGTTGCAACTGGTTGGTGAACAAGACAATCGGGACGAGCGTCCTCTATTCGAACGAAGAATTCCTAATGAAGAACGTCGATTCCTCGTGCGGTTACTAACCCTTAGGAGCTCGACGTGGGAGTTGGTTGTATGTATGCGCGGAGAGTAACGAAAGGTACTTACCTACTCGAACCATTGTTTTGCATACCTATTCCGACTGGGCGGGATTCTAATGCCGTTTTGGATGGTGGTTCACAGCTTCTTATGAGAAATCGATTTTCGCTGTGAGTCAAGTGCAGAATACCCTCTCTGTAGAATAACCAACTATCAATTGACAATACCTACTGTTTTCGATACATTACTAGATTAAAAAATCTTTCCTTCTGAGTATAGTATGATAATTCACCTTTTTACCGATAAGTATGTAGCTTGGTTGAAATAATTTTTAATTTGCTGTTACAATCAATTTCTACCACTTCGATGCATATCATATTATATGTATATGTATACCAATAAACGTGGAACTTCCCTCACTAACGTAACGTTTTTCTTACAATATCGTATCTTTCATAGGGAATATCCGACAATAATATATCGTTACTCACCGCAGCAGTAACTCGTCAGAATACAGCAACAATAAGAACAAGTTCCCCGCGAAGGATCGGTACGCAATAATTATGGTAGGTATGTACGTCAGGTAACTCGTGAAACTCAGCCAATCCCGCCATCGTTTCCCATTCCATCAACACGGAATTTCTTTACAATTGCCGCATGAAAATACCGTCGAGAGCTCGTTTAACTAGTCGGAAACTTCCCAGAAAAGTTTACCTCGTGCAATCGTCCCTCTCGAAGAAGCGACCGCTGTTTTCACTTGCTCCCGTCCACGGCCCCGATGATTCCACGATAGAATTGGAATCTCGCGGGCTTGCTTGATTGAGCCGTCCGCAAGTTACCCGGGAACGCGTGAGTGTCGTTCAGTCGTTGTAAAGCACGGTCGTGACGGAAAGTAAATTGTCTCATAAATAATTCCCAAGAGTGATGGCCTCGTGTTTTCCATTGTCAACGAAAAATTCTTGAAGGAAGCATGGAAACGGTGTAACGGGTAACGTAACAACAAGAAAGTAAAAAAGGACATCACAGGGCGGACCCATCGATATACATACATGTATATCAGATACACTAACTAACGGCCAAAAGTATCACTTCATGACTCTTTATAGTCTGATGAAAGATCTTGTGCTTCAAGATCTTACGCATGATTGGCCATTTGTGGCAGCTTTTCACCCCGGAAAGGTATTGTTTTCTGTCTTATTTTATCGCTAACCCCCCACTCCCACCCCCGGAAATCGATGGAGGAAACACTTACCTTTTCTCCTTTCTCTGTTGCTTCTTCTTCTTGAAAGCCTTCTTCACCCTCAGAAGCAGAAAAGCGGCGCGATCGATGGTCAGGCCTGGTGAAGCCTTGTCGCCGCTCGACATCCTGCGTCCTAGTCCTCCCAACACCTGCATGTCACAATAGAACATTATTTGTTCACTGTCGTTGACAATCATTCTGCGGTTAATCGCTGGAATTGTCTTTTTTCACACGATGAAATCGAGTGATCGTAAAATCTAACAAAGGGCGTCACGTTATCTACCACAAAGAAGGTGCTTAAGCCTCAACGAATGACAGAGTTAAAGGGCCGCGTAGATGAAAATCACTTTTTCGGATCTCATTCGGTTAATTACACCACAATTATCCTCGCCACAATCTAGTGTCTTCTCACTTTCGGTATTGGTCTATCACAACCACCCTGAGACACCAGCAGTCTGACAATCTTTGGAAAAGTGTAATCGTAATTTAACGTATCGTCGAATCAAAATGACTAGCTAGCCGAACCAATTACCTCCCGAGAATTGTTGCTTAATCCACCAAACGACGTCCTCATGAATCGCTCGGTAAATTATCACGGAAAAGGTTCGTAGAGAGCCTCCTTCAGCCCGTATTCATTAAAGTTTCAAACGAGATCGCTCAGCGTCGTCGTAACATGGAACCAATACCAAACCAGACCTGTAGGTATGTACAATCTACCAGGAATAACGAATGCATAAAATATTAAAAAATGCTCGTTTCTCCATTCGAGATTTCTGCGATCTCGTAAACTAGGATTGTGTATTATTTTTAATTTCTCATGGTAAATCCGCGGTCGTTACACGGGCGAATACGACCTCGTAGACGAATACCTACATACACTTTTCAAGATTCATTCAGCTTGGGAATTACTTCCGGCCCACGTGATCGCACTGTATCGTTTCCCGCAACGAGGCCTTAGACCATCGGGACGTTAATACGATTAATTAACGACGATTTTCAGCGTAATGGACGGTGAACGACGGGTTGTCGAATATTTCAGGTGCGCCTCGGGTGATACGCAACACCTAGGCTCGCGGTGTTTCTCATCAAAATTTTAATGATCGTTGGTTACACGTCTCGACGGTTCTAGAGATCGATAAAGCTACTTTGGAGTATCGTAATTTATGAAAATTGACGACTACTTCACTTCCATTAACGTAGATCGGGTAAATTCTTCGTAATCTCGACGGAATATGGGCAGACTGTTACACCGGCGTGGCGGTATAATGCGATAAAGGAAATCCTCTTCTGGTTGACGTTTACACACGAAAATTGATCGATCGATTAAGCCGATTATCGGGGCTGCGACGACGTAGCGAAGCGAATCTCTCGTTGTTGATGATTCCGCCGAAATTTATATACTGTCGATGATTTACGACCAACTACGAGTCCAAGAGAAAAATGTTAAGTGACTGGTCTTGTGGAAATATCTTTACGATGAATATAACTTTCATCGTGGTAAACACGATCGAATGTTTATAGTCGTGTTGTAAATTATTGCTATTGCTTGTGTGTACCTACGGTGTCCAGCAGAAAAACGTGACCTCTGTGTACGAAATTCCCCGAAGAGAAACAAACGATCATCGATCCATCCGATTTATTTCTCGACGAAAAACACATTCCTGCCTGACGATGATCAAAGTAGCTAGTAGTAATTCATATTTGCTTGGAAATTTTTTGTTTTTTTTTGTCAATATGGTGCCGATGTTTATGCGTCTATTTTCGACGCTCCAAGGACTCAGGAATCACTAACGTCGGCGTTCGGAACCGGCAAAGAGACGCGGAGGGATCTTCTCCAGGAATTGAACTCCGGATATTCTTCTCAACGACGTCATCCAGCTTGCCATCGAGACCCCATCCACGTCTCTTTTGTGCTTCCTTATAGACCTTCCGTCTGCTGTGGATCCACCGTTCTTATAAGGAACATTCGTGATACTCATATTACACTTCCACGCGATCCCTCGTCCATGTGTTTATCAATGAGCGTAGTCAGAATATTATTATTAACACCATTCACAGTCGACAGACAAGCTATTATATTCACTCTCAGATTCACAAAATTTCTATTCGAATACACATGTCTACACCTTTCCTGGAATGACAATCACGTTGAAATACATATTAAGATTAAAATATCACTTGAACACTAATGATTTTTCGACATAACTGAAGAGTCGTGACACCGTCAACATATTCTTCAATCAGAAGATCTCCAGATATCTCGGGAATCCTCGTGATCGATACAGTTATCAATGAACACCATCCACACGACATACATATAACACTAATTCCATTCGTATACGTAGCACGATAGTACATACATATCTACCTAGTTCATTCACACGCACGCGTTTACCTGAACTGATCCCTGTTTATCCTGGTCATGCTTATCCTTGGCTCGAGCACGGACAACACCGGACTAAGACACTAAGCCGCTCTACACGATAACAGAACTGACCTTTTAATCAATTAGAGAACAAGACGAACCCGAATGCTAACGTCGGTGACCGTACGAGGGTCGGTGCAGCAATAAAAAAAATTCATTATCTCCGAATGGAAATAATCTATTTTCGTTGTCGTACAACACGCAACTGACAGAGCCTGTAGGATAACTTGGAAACTTCAACCTGAGAGGTCCTGTTTGGTAACCGACGACGAGGCATCATTACGCTTAATTTTCTTAAGAGGACGATCGTTCGATCATCGTCGGTTATATCGAAGACAGTCAACGAAATCGTTCTTTCTTTTATCATTCGCCCTTCGAGAAATTCTTTTTAGTCTTCGATCGATGAAGATCAATAAATAATTGCTAGGCGACACCATTCACAGAAGACGCAATCTCGTTTTTTGTCGGATCGACGAGGCTTTTGTTTCAATTGCAACCAAGTGATTGATGAAGCTTATATGGTACATACCTACTAGATACCTGTATACATATACGGTACGAGTATTCAAGGATTAACACTCATCCAACTGTGGTGTCAATTTCACACATTTTTTCCCTAAGAAATGATGTAATTCTGTTATCTCTAGGTAAATTTAGCTGAAGCTCTGTGACTTTGAAAATTTTCAAGTAAGTCATATTTTTCCAAATAACTAACTAAAGGTTTAAAGTAAGTAATAAGTGAATAAATTTCTTACCACTGTGTCAATTTGACATCGCAGGACGAATTAAGCTGTGAAAATGAGCGACGGATGAGGGTTAATCGCAAGTGATTGAATTAGTACAGATAGTGGGTGTAAAAGTAATCGACAATATAAACCCTCTTTACCCAGGTCGTTAAAAATTCCAACGGCCCATTATTTCAGTAGTTTCGTCTCACTACGGTGTAATAAGAAGTATCACGAAGATACATTTCATTAATTCTGCATTTAAAAACACCGGACGCGCAGGTGGTGCGCGAAGGGTTAACAGGAAAAACAGAAAAGAAAAATGGAGGAAAAAGTCAACGCCCAACCGAGCGAGTTTTTTCCTGAGCTTCGTTCATCGCATAAAATTCGTAATCCGCCCGTTATTCTTTCGACCTTAAGCTTTCATAAACTTCGCAATATTTTGATTAACAAAATGAAATTTAAAAGAAAAAAAGTACCGTTGCAGGCCATTGTGAAACAATGTTTATCAAAGCCTCTCCATTAAATTCGCAAAATGAAGCACGAGGTAAACTTATTGTTAGTAAAAAAAATTATATTTACAAAACAATATTCCCGTTTAATCACGGTCTATTTTATTACGAAATAGAAACACGTACCTAAAATACAATGTTCACCCTCTACTGCTGAAATTAATTTTTAATATTTCAAAAACCTTTTTATCTGTACATATATACATATACATATATGTGTACTGTTTACTATTGACCCATTGAACACATAGAACCTAAATTTTCGATTTTAAACGCTTCAGTTCCTTTTCGATGTAGGGTCGTGACTTTTAAGGTTACACTGAGCGGTATGTAAAACGTTTTTTCGTCATTTGGCAAGCACCTACTATCTACTCTGGAAGTAATGAATCCTTTTTTTCTAACACTCACTGTATACCTCCCCCGTTAGCCCAACGAATCGTAATCATTCAGTGTAACGATATTAAAAAAGTTTCCGCCTCGATTTACATCGATCTCTGCCACGGGAAAAGTTTCGATTAAAACCGAATGTTCTGGACGTTTATCGACGATCGCTTTTCAGTATCCAGACTCGAGATTTCTTTCGTCTTAAAGTGGTCTTCTATCTTCTTTTCGACGGAAGAACAACGATATTTTGTATAATGGGATTGTAAAAGAATTCCAAGGATTCGATTCAGAATGATTATTCGGAGCTTCGAGCTGTGAAGCATTATCAAGCTCTGTCTGTATTTTATTCAGCGATGTTAATCGAATCCTTAGGTCTTATTGTATTATCATGGAACGTATATAATATTACAGAATGGGGTAAATATTCATCGTTCACGGGGCTCGAACAATAATACTGAAATCTATTCAAACGAAAGACTGAGGATCTTCGTAACAATGGGGAAAGGCAGGGGAAACACGCGCCTCTTGTTAATTAACGCCCAACAAACGACGCCGAGTTTCCGAAACACTACCAACACTGTACTTATTAGTTGAACCACTTTGAATACAGATCGAATCGACCAGGAAAACCAGAAGATCGATAAACATTGGCTTCTTACAGCATTGTATAACGTTTCTTATTGATTGTTAAATTTCTAATTGATTTCCTCTACCATTTCCCTCGACATGATCACAATAACTGGACTAACGGACTGATGATCGAAAGGGAATCACTGGAAAATATAATAGCTTCGTGAAAATCCATTAGCAGAAAGGTGATACATTCAGGGATCTATTAGGGGAATAACGACGCGTCGAAATGAGCTCTCGTCGATCGATCGATCGAAACTTGGAACGAAACTGTGCTGATGAATTGCAGTGAGTTCCTCGGAGGTTGGGTGTGTGGTGTGTGTGGATGGATATGGATATGGATATGGATATGGATATGGATATGGATATGGATATGGATATGGATATGGATATAGATATGGATACGAAACCGAAGGAAACACGCGATAGAAAAGTTTCCGTTCTCCCTATCTCTCCCACCGCCAATTAGAATACATTAAATTAGTAAAGATTATCCCCGATTCGGAACCAATAGTTTCCACTTCGTGTTTTCCCCCCTGGTTCTCTTCCGACTGGTATTCGCCCAAGGAAATCGGGTCCTCGCACCCAAAACTTTATCGATCCCTTTATCAGCTGGTAAAGGGGTCAGGACATCGATTAATGCATCCCGTCTATTGTAGACTGTGTCGTTTAATCAGCAGAGCGTCAAAGCTGTCGCTAAATAATATTAACCGTCCGAACAGAGAGACACTATGCTACGGATGGCTGCAACGTGAAACGTGTGCGCGCGTAATTGCTGTAGCACGGTTCTACCGTGAAATTTGCGGTTGGAACGGCCCTTTTATTCGAATTATGTAATCGTTACAAAAGACGCCAGCAGCTTTGACAATGGCTACGCTGCGAAACGTTTCGTGGTTATAGCGTCTGGATTTGTTTGGGAATTGTTAGCTTGTACTTCTATGTGTTGTAAGAACCATGTTATGAGAATCTTGAGAGTCTTGATACAAGAACCATAAAGTATCGGTAAACATCGGTACATAACAGTAATTGCAAATCCTTTCACTCCTAAAATATTTCAAAATTATCAAAGAAATATTTTCTTGTATTTTTCTGTATACCTACACATGCATGTATTAAGTACATGGCGTATAAATGATTCACGGAAACATTTAAATATTTTGAAAACCGTGCAATGTTATTTTTCATTTCTCGCCATTTGACAACATCTATACTTTTATCACAATTATACATATGTATACGTATAATAATTCCCATAATAATGTTATTGTATTGTACATAATAGAGCCCACTTATTCTTACCTTCAATCAATAAACCTTCTTGAAACATTTGAAAGAAATTAGAGTTTTGTCAGTTTCTATTGTATACGTACATATGTAACAATGCTCAACACTTAAATTCCATCAAGTAAGAGTAAAAAACAAGGGACCAATAATCCGTTATTTTACCGATAAGCTTTTAAAAGCAAATTCAAATTTCTGCCATACCATCTGTATACAAGACTATCTAGAAGAAACGATTATACTTATTTATGTATGTATACGCACAGATATAAAAAATACATGATACTAATATATAATTTCGTAATTTCCAATACGTAGCCATATGGAAATAGTGGATCCGAAAGGGTTAAGAGAACAGGAAAGGAAAGGAATTAATAAACTCCTGCACAGTGTATAAAAAGAAAACGATGGAATTCTACGTTCCAGACGCGAACAAACCAACTCGAACCTTATCTTGTCTAAACGGAATGAATGGTAATGCGCTCGATTTTGCATTGGCACGGCGTGGTTCCGTTATGGTCTCTCGTGGAACTCTGAAACTCCATCGAACATCTGTCTTGAACTAATACCATTCCGAAGCTCGTGCTTATCTGAATCCTTGTGTATGCGATGGCGCTCGGTGTCTCCCCTTTGTCGCAATTACCCGGGTACTTGAAATAAGGAAATACGTCTACAAACGAGCTACTCACGGTCATCCAAGCGGCTTACAAATTCTCCGAGCCCATCTTCGATCAACGTTACATTAAATAGAACCTTGTAGCAACTCTCGACAAGCAATGGTATTGAATATACTTAACGTTTAAATTAGTATTTTATGCAAGAATGAGGTCAGTGATAATGAGAATTAAATAGCGATCTTTATACAGCTGCCTACATACTTACTGAGCGGAGTAAAAAATCTCTTAATCAATATAGGTCCTAAAATAAATCCTTTTCGTGTAAAATTAACTTCTATATTTAAACGTAACAGATAAACAGGGAAAAACCTTGCCAACTTTCGTTCCACGACGATACACGTTGTAAATAATAATTCACTTTTCCCTTAATTTCCATTCCCTATTCCTTTGAAGCTGCCTTTTATATTCGTGCGATGAGAGAGAGAGAGAGAGAGAGAGAGAGAGAGAGAGAGAGAGTCTTCTGTGGCTTTCAAAGCAGGCTTTTTCTTAAAGCTCTTATTAATCCACCGTCTTCGAAGTTTCAGAGCGTGGTTCCACTTCCAATGGGCGACTTTACGCTCGGTAATTCAAACGCAAATCCAAACGCGAACGGGCGAACGAAAAAATTGATGCACGATCAAAGGAAACACCGAGTGGAATCAATTCAAGTAAAACCGTCCCAAATGGAGCGACGATTTCGATAAAACTGAAACCACACATTCATCACGAGAAACGAAGGCTTTTTTTTGGTAATAAAAATTCTTATTTATTGCGGTTAAAGTAAAAACGAACCAAACATGCCATGTCTGAAATCGTGTCGAGAAATAATGTTTCTCTAGAAAAGGAAAGATTTCGTTCCCCAGAAAAAAAGTGGTTTATTTTTATTTTAACCACAATACATATGGATTGAAAATTTTAGAGTGGTTTTACAGTTATACTACGCAATGTAGTAGGATGATACACATAAGTATCACGTTACAGACGCTGCAAAATATATCAATAATATAATTATAAATCACTCCGGTAAAACATTCGATTCTATTCGCGTTGAAATTCATTTGATCTGGTAAAATCGGTAGCAGCAGATGTAACAGATGTTCGATTAAGTGTATTCTACCAACCGTGAAATTGTATACATATATGTACATATATACATACATATGTACACCTACCAAAGAGAGGATAGTTATAACGACGATTAAATTCCAAGAAACTGACGAAGGCTGTCTGCATCACAAACTGGCGCGTATCCATTATCGAAAAGTGATCCCACCCAAGTAGGTACAATGGTTACAAGAACACCGTAACGTATAATTTACCCTCGCTAACCTACTCACCCCTTCCCCACGATCTAAGGATCAATAAGTACCACACCTATTCCACGGGTGTACAATAAGAAAGGTCATGGTTTATCTCGGTCATACTAATTAGCGGAATCGAGCTTCCGCCCGGTGTTGCAACTGATCACTTCGAAACGATAGCTTCTCTTTCACTGGAACTTCCATTCCGAAACTTTTTCTTCGTTTTCTCTCGTCACGAGATATCCCCCGAACGAATTCGGAAAGTTTCCTAAAAATTTCACGACGGTAAATTGCTCCGACAGAATCGGATATTTCATTGATTTTAGGAGAAATTTTCGTAATTTCATTCTCTCTGATACGTTAGAAACATCTGTCCTCGAATGGAACATCTCTTTCTGTTTGCCAGACTTTTCATGAAATATTTAATCTAACGAAAGTTTAGACGGACGTTAGTCCAGGAAATTTAGATAGTTTGCCGCGCAGAAATACCTAATGGACTTTTCTACAATACACAGACAGAGGTGAGACATCGAAAGAATGTTCGATCGAGAAGTTGAGGATGCTTTTATCGGCCGGAAGCAGCTGACCCTCAATTCTCCCCTTAAATCCAGAAGAAGGCGGTGGTGGTTTTCGCGGCCGCTTTGAGGCGGAACGGGAAAGAGGTTCCGTAACGCGACCACGCGACGCGTTTCGTTACGAAGTCATGGAAACCGTGACGAGCTTACCACTGGAGGAAACGCAATATCCTCGATCGCTAGAGCCGAATAAGATCACCTCTCTGCCTGATATGGGTTTGATATCAGTGGTCTGGGTTGGAATGCGGCCTATGCAATGCGTGCAACCGAGGTGCAACTGTACCTACGCAATGATAAAAACTCTGTGTCTTGAAATACGTGACATAGTACAACTGGATACCTAAATTCGTAGATACGGACAGAGTCGGGCAGGCAGAATTTTCGTCCGATTCTACCATACAATCTATGGAGTGTAAAATGCAACTTGACACGCAACTGCAGTGAGAATATTCAATTCACCAAAGTATTACTGTTATCTACCTGTTACTTTGTGCGCAATAATCGATAATATCTCTGTGAAACTAACGTTTGCTACTTAATTGGTCGCTGATTGTCAAGTTACATTGGAATGTTTTCAGAATGCGGTATGGATTCTTGATTAGCCCTAATTACACAAGATCCTGAATCCTGGTTAATCTTCGCGTAGCATAAAAGGATTGGCCAATATGTACATATGTATGTGTACGTATACAAGTATATCTCGTAGTTCGAACTATGATAACCGTGAAAATGGATTAGCGAACGAACGAAAGTTAAGTTCCACGTAAAGATAAACGCTCGACTTCGAAGCTTCGATTTCGTTTTTCCTTCTTTTTCTCTACCCTATCTGCTCCTTCTTTTTTTCCGAACGTGGTCATGGGATTTGCAGTTTCGTCGGCTGGAAGCCAGCCTTAAACCCAGGCAGGGACTTGTCTAATCTAATAAATCGCTCTCGTCTACAAGCCCAGTGACTTGGTGGAATGGAAATGGATCTTCGACAATGAACAAGGAGTAAAATGCTTCGGATTCCGAATACATAAAAGGTTCATATTCGATTGAATTATCGAATTAAGCAATAAAATAATAATAAAAATCCAATCAATTCTCTCTGAAAAAGAATGAAGAAGATTGTGACAGCGTCAAGATCAATGAATCATCGAGTCGAATAGCTTCTATTCCCTCACAGACGACACAGCAACTTGTTATTTCGTATAAAAAAAGAACAGACCTATTAGAGTGTCCAGACGGATCGATAGAAAAACGAAAGAGAACACTGAATTTAAAACAACTGGAATACACTGTGCAGGCAAGGACAAGTGGGAAATGAGCAAGGAGTAACATTTCACGAGAACGTTTCGTCGCGACGTGTTTTTTCTTCACGAAGATACGAGCACATGTTGTTTACACGTTCACACGAACAAAAATTTGCATAGAACCACGGTGTAGTCGCGGGAGTTCACTTTAATGGCCAACCACAATCGAAAATATTTCCGACCGCGGGTAACTGCGTTCTGTTAAAAATACACCCGAGACTGCCGACTTATTTACTTTGGCGGTGTGCAATTTTCATTCGCGATACACTAGCACACCGAGTCAATCGTGTACAGGGCCTTGGAGATGATGAAACTGGACAAAGAGTTCGAGTTCGGTGAGAAAGAGAATTTATCGATGATCTATACTTTTTTTTTTCTTTTTTTCTAAAGATGGTACGACCAGAAAGGATGTGATTTTTATTATTTATTCTTTATAATTTTTGGTGTAGTTTTATTTATTTCAGAAAAGCTATCAACTGTAGTATTTTCTACGGAATGATTAAATTAATTGTATTGTCTATCCGATGAAAGTCTGATGCAGTGAAAAATAAGACGGTCTACCGGTCTGTACATTGGTTCTGATGTTGCAGCTGTCACATCAACATGTTCCCAATGGAATTCTCTCGTATGTAGAAGATACTAGCGAGTGAATTTTATACATACAGACTAATACATGTATACATACATACATATAAATGTAAATGTATTCATGGTGACAATAAGTAGAAACAGAATGCAATGAACAGACACACGTTAGCCAAGTCGAGCAGATAGGTACTATTCATACTATTGTAGACAAAAATATTATTCTACATTTTCCACTTATTTTTCCATGTAGCGTCAATCACATCCTTTCGGGTTCCACCATGATTTTCTGGACACTCTGTATAATTTCGGCCAGTAGTGCAGCTCCGAAATAAATCAGACAGGACGTTGACACGAGACTAAAAAGGACGAGCGAAATTCGTCGCGAACGGAAGGCACAGAAGAACCCAGAGCTGGCCCCTAGTTGAACGTAACTTACGTAACACTCAGTCCGTCCTGGCGTAAATAAAATGAAAGAAAGCGAAGTGGTCGTAGAGAAGAAAGGTGATGATATTTCGAGGAGTTGGAACTTTCGTCTGGCCTTCCAACACGAAACTTGCGTGTCTTCGTCGAGGCGACACAAGATCAAGAAAGAAACGATAGAGCTTGTTATTATCAGCTCCAGGCTTTTTTGGCGATTTAATTGCCACATCTCGGATGGCATCCGTCAATCGAGGGTCAACTGAACGGGGGAGAATGCCTTGAGGAAGTTTACACAACATTCGTCACGGTGACGTGGTTGTCTCGACTTGCTTTCCAGCGGTGAAAGAATTAAAGGTGAGCGACTGGGTGGTAAACAGAGGCTGATTTATGAGGATTTTCACCGCATCCTCTGGATGTGCAGATCTCACAGGGGACGATTTCACGTCTTCGGAACTGGCCATTCCGCGAGCAAACAATTAGAAGGATGGTCACGATGCTTCCTTGGAACGGAGGATATTAAGGAGGCGAAGAACTCGATACGAATCTTTACCGAGGACCATGGAAATTCTGTAACTGTTTCGGAAGCTACATCAGTTTTCCGAACCAACGACAAATAGATTTTTTCTCGATATCGCTGTAGAATCGATAAATTTCGAGTCTGCTTTGGTCTAGGAAATGTATCAACGAGCGATTGAATCCCACAAATGACTAATATCAGCGAACGATAATTGACGGTGAGATGAGTTTGCGGTTCAACGAGAATGATTTAATGGAACTAATAGGCACTACGATCGCAGGAAGAACGGGGCCCTCGATACGAGGCTCTAATTCCTTAAGCCTTAAACAATGAAATTGTTGCGCGTGGCAAAGCCATTTAATCGACGGGCGAATCCACTCGGGGAATTTCGACGGCTGATCGAAATCCTGTTTCGCTCCTCTGGAGGGAGCGAGAGATAGCGTCCCGACGTCCTCGAACCTCGTGGACCGCGGAAACTATTCAGGACGAGTTTCGCCGGCAACGATATACCGAGCCTCGATGGATATCAACGGAATCCTCGCCAGGACATGGAACTCAGGGCCCCAGGAGGTGGCGGGTATACCTGTCAGCATTCCTGGCGGGGTCGCAGACCGCAGACGTCGACTTATTCGCGGAGAAATTCGATCATCTTGACCGGAGATTCAACGAGGTAGACCGATGAGGACGTAAGGAACGTTTAAACGGGCCGGTGGAGAAACGAAAATTCGTCGAGATCAGCTCTCTGACGGTGATCTTGTTATCAATCGAATAATTGGGAGCCGAGAATGAAAATGATTTCTACCATCGGCATCTTCCGGATTTAAAAAGGAAATCTAAGTGATCGTGAGTAGTTGTGTATCGATTACTGGATTGTACATACATACATACATACATACATACATACATATGTACATACATGTATAATTGAAAGAAAACTGACATGGAAGGAATTTAAAACCTCGTCCGAAGCTAGATATTAGCAGGAAAAATTGCTTCTTTTTTCCTTCGGCAAAATTATATTGAAAAGATTTTCTTCCTTTTCTCTTGCCTACGATACTTTCCTGAGAAGGATTTAAGTACACGTAGTGGTGAACTACCGTAATTGTCCTTTTTTTTGGGAGGATAGTCACCGAGTGTTGACTAGAAAGATTATACATATGTATACTGCTCGGCGTAGGTAACTATACAATCACCCTAACGTTTTCCACTCTTATGTATGTCTGTGCACGTTCACATAGTTACTCAACTATCGTGGCTGTTTTTATGTATAAACAGAAATATTATTCGAGTAAATCTGAGTTTTATCTTGCCAGCAATTTCTGTATTATATTTATAATCGCGAATTGGATAATCAAATTTGAGCCGGGCTGGTCGAGTAGGCGCCGTAGGTCACGGTTGATGAACTTTGAATGAACAGCCTCGATTCCTGATCGATTTATTAAAGATTTCCGCTTTATAATCCGTGAACACGCAACGCCGATGCATATCTACGGCCGCCCCGTTTCAAATTCAACAAGGACGAAAATAGATCGCAATATTTCTGGTTAAGCACATTCGACGAGAGTTCGTTAATAAGAATTTCAATCGAAAGAGCCCCCTGAGAGAGCCTGGGCACACGTGTTAATTAATTAATTATCAATCGGTCCTGCTGGAGTCCTTGTAGCGACGACACGCACACGTTTTATCTATAATTCAACTCTGACAATGGAAGCTATACATCCCAATAAGTCACGTGCTGTAAATAGAGGTCGGGGTGAATCAGGAATCCAATATGATTCCGTTTTATTAGACATTTAAGGGGAGAGTTTCAACCCCTGAAACTGTTCGACGAGACGAGAACCGACGAGAACCACCGTCAACAAGTAATACTAAACTGTAAGAGTAATACAGTGACTCACTCGCGTTTGTTCACGGAAGGCTGTCATGTTTGTATGAGAAAATTACGTAGAAAAATGCGAATTCCATTTCAGAATTAGGACAAATTGATCACAAAAGAACGATAAAAGTATAGTTATAATGAGACTATATTAAAGAAAAATTGCATAATAATTTTTACACTTAATTGTTATTTCAACAGTGTGGTTCAACGAATGTGTGCAACAATTGAAAAATAATTGGACACAAAATAATTATAACAGGCAGACTAAGAAAACATCAATTAATTGGAATATTATTTCAGTGAAATTTCATAAGATCATTCTAACGAATATTCCAACAATAAAAGTACACTTTTTACCCGTATAATTTCGTGCCCGTAGTTTTCATTCGAAGTCGAATAACTACTTAGTTTCGTGGCCACAAGCAACGGGGCGTCCAAACAAAATTTCCATTAAAAAAGCACGAGCCTGGGTAACAAAGAGAGATATAATTTGCATATGGCAGCTACAGAATTTACAACCACAAAATCCCACAAATACTGTGACAGGAGTGATTGCTTCGACAGCGCCACTGCAAAGCTAATTTATAGAACGTTCGAACGAATTAATATGTTGTCCAATGTGATAAACACGGAGTAACTGGCCAAACAAGCTGATCAATAAATAACAAAGCCTCGATCGGATAGCTAATGAAATAAAGGATGCTTCTGACTAAAGGTGAATGCAATAATTCCTGTTCACAAGCATGAATAAAAAATATAGCCAACCAGCGTTGTACATTACACGAGATGAAGTTAGTCGCATAAATCCCCCCCCCCCCCGCCCCCCCCCCAAGCTGTGCAAACACACCGAGGTGAAAGCTTTTCCCCTCTTACCGTTCTCTGTGCCATAGTGCCCAAAACGCCTTGTAGATTCACCGACGCAACTGTCGGCGAGAGCAAAGGTTCATTCAACGAATTCATCTCGCCTGGTACGTGTTCATACACACACACACACACACACACACACACATTGTCCGCTGGTAAGCAATCTCAGAAATTTCACTTTTCACGCCTCGTACTCCTGTCCATTAACATTCCACAAACGCAAAATTACACGCGGTCTTTCGCGTGTCAACGGATGCAAGAAAGACAAGACACGACTGTTGACACACGGTTGCAAGAATAGCCAGAAGGTCTGACCAATCTTCAAACTATTTACTTTAACTTTTAACCCTCATCCGTCCCCTATTTTCTCAACTGAATTTTTCCGTGGTTGTTAAATTGACGCAGTGATAAAAAATGAAATACAGTGGTAAAATTTGTAGATTCTTTGAAATAAAAGTCACGGAGCCTCGGGTAGAGGTTAAGAGAAAGCTCACGAGTTAAATGTCAGGAAGTGGAACAGTTTGTTCCGTCCCGTTTGCCCTTTTATGGTATACTACGCGCTCGATCTGAGCTTTCGATGTGCTTCGAGAGTGTGGACACAGTCTGGCGATAATAATGAAATAATAATAAGAATTCTAAACAATGTACACTACCGTCCACTAGACGTTATAAGGTTAACAGAAGCAATGAAGAGCCATCGAGAGAAAAACCTGGTACCTGTCGTAAAACTGGTGAAAGAAAGAGTTACTGAATTCAGTAAATATGTAACCAGCAAACACGATGCAAAACACCCCCTTGCCTCTATAAAAAATATTAATGGTTCAAATTGTCAATACTTGGACAATGTATTAGAAATTATTCAATATTGATAATACTTTCTGCCCAAATACTTATGAACTATAGTATACACATGTAATGATATGATATGTATGTAGGTAGGTAGGTAGGTACATACAACGTGTTACGTAGAGATCACGCGAATCATTAGTCTCCAAAGAAGGATCTCCTGTTCACAAGACGAGTTAGAATCTCCAAGTACAACCAGGTATGAATAAATTATGCTCGCGAACTTCTCGAGGGCGATGATCAATCCTCCGCACGGGACGTTTATTCAAGACTCTTCGGTTGTTTTCAATGAGATCCGTTGACCCTTCCAAGTTTCCACAATATTCCATGATAATTTATTTACGCGGGTAAAAGTTTCCTCGGCGTAAACGTTTTCCTCGTGACAAAGGTGGACAAAAGATTTCTCAATGTTTCTAATTTCACTTGGCTTATTAAATTTGCAGGATTTTTCCAATCGAAAAACCAGTCTGCTCGCCAATCACATTTTCTCACAATTCTAACCGCCTCTATTCTTAGGTGACCCGTAAACTCTTTCACGAATCGATGATGCACACGAAACACGTATCTGGGTGGAGATAGAAGCCGAAGACACCCTGGCTGGAATCGATCGGCTTCGTTCGAGGGGAGAAAGATATAACCGTTCTTACCTCTCGGTGGAAAAGAAGATAATAATTGTAATTTACGGGACCGGACGGTTGCAAATTCCGAGAAGACTCGGTGGAGAAAACGATACGTCAAATTTCCCAAGCCAAAGGAGGACAATTTCTTCTGGAGTTCGCGATTCTTTCTCGTATATCAAGATGCAGCGGAAACAGGGCGATAAAGTAAGGAACACTCCGGTCGATCTATCATTTCATTACGTACACAGTGATAGAAATAATACGCTGGGCGTGGTCGTTCTGATCGTATCGCTAGAAATGGGATAATCACTCGTGCAGAAAGAAATCGAGACTGTAGAAAGAATTCTCGATTCTCCAGCAAATTTATTACCTACTTGGATTCTATTGTACTTAGGACTCGAAAACTATCTGCAAGAAAGTTTATCACTTGTTTCCTAAACAATCTTCTTTACCTGATACACCATTCGGTCAAATTTCCGATCGCTACTTCGATAGCGATCTGAAATTTTGCAGAATGTTGTTTCGGGAAAAGAAGATTGTTTATCAAGCAATAACGACAAAAACTTTCACGGGGGCCACTTGCCATATGCTTACTCTGCTAGACTGTTTTTCGCTTTCGCACGGGAATACATTGAGGAACAAACGAATAAAGAAGCATTCACCAGGCCCAATCACCGACCTCTCACTAGTTTCAGTAGTAAAAGTCAACGTATGAAGCCACGGATTGCTGACACTCATAAAAAGGATCGTCATCGATAATTTCCGATCGCCTGAGAATAAAGCACTGTCGAACCTCCTGCAGACTTCATCTTTTATTTACGAGGACAGGGTTATTCCTTATCAGACGGATGAACGATTACAGAGGAAGGTAAGTTGGATCGAAGCCAGCGCTCGCAATGCACCTCATGGATCCATCCGAGAAAAAACTTTCACCCGATGGCCCTAGCGTATCGAGCTTGCAAACAAATTCGCGAACATGTAACAAAGTCGTGGGTGAGAAAAAAAAAACTTGCCCCTCGTGACTTTTCAACTATAGTGCCCCTGTTATCGATACCTTTGGTGTGTGCCACGTGTGCTATCAACTTGCAAATTGTCCACATCGCAACACCCGCCAACCGAGTCAAACGAGTCAACTCATTAGCATGGACGAACAAGAACCATCTGAATCGGTCCTTTCTACAGAAAGGAGGATATTTTTCAATCAAATCTGCAGCACTAGTGCACTTTCACGAGACTGGAATACGTCGAATAGCGATAGATCGCGAAATTGCAACCTCGAATCACTGTGAAAGTAGGTATAAGTCGTATAAGTTCCTGTGTAATACTATAAACACTAGCTTTTTTTCCCGCGGCTTCGCTCGCATGGATTTCGGGATTCGGCAAAATTATTTTTTCAACAAAATTTTCTCATTCAATTGCAAGAAAGAAAAGAAAAACGAAAAATTAAATATGTCATATGTATTATTAAATTTATCCCCGTTTATTCGCTCACATTTTCGCCCCCTAAAGATGCAACCTGACAAAATCCTGAAATTACTTTCCAGGCATTTGATTAACGTAGTATTTCAATGTAAAAAGCAGTGGAATTTATTTATTTTACCTCTTTTCACCCCTTTAGGGGTTAAATTTCGAAAAATTCTTTCTTAGTGGATGCCTACGTTCTAAAAGGAAGCTATACGTATGACTTGTTCTTTTCTATGTATTTTATATGTAGAGATTTATTAATAATAATTCCAGCCTCAAGACCAAGGAATACAGTTGGTTTACAACTTCTATTACTTATGTAGCTCTCACTCATCTTTCCATTCTTCAAACATATCCCACTCGTTATCCTCTTCTATCACTCCCTTTCTTTTCTAAACCTCCATACTTTTCTCTTCTTTTCTTCCGCATAATACAATACTTCGTCTAACGTACAGTTCCCGCATTGGAATAATGCCAATCCATAACAGTTTTATACACTACACACAAATGTATTTCGCAGCTACACTCACTATCCTCTAACCAGTAGTATCTGTTGGAATCATTCTGGAAGTATCCAGACGTTTATTTGAAATGCAAAGTATCATTAGAGTCTCTCACAATCACAATCAGTCACTCAGTTCTGGGAGGAACACTATTCTGGTGACTCTCTCGCCCCGCGGTTCGGAGACCGTCCACTTTATTCCGGAACGGTAACCAGCGGTAGTTTCCTAAGCTAACCCAGTTTACCCAAGAATTCCTCGTTGATTGGGCCGAACGATCATCGAATTTAGCATGCTTCACTTTGCGCTACGTACTTGAAACGAACCTGGTCCTCAAGGGGAAAGAAAAACACAGAAAAGAAAACGGTGTAACGAACGGAGGCTGTATGGATTTTCCGTAACAAGTATTTCGATGAAGGACTTTGCGATGTGAAAAAGGAGAAAATAATAGATACGAGTAAAATTTCAAAAGTTAGAACGTGTACGACACCATGGAGGCGTAACTAGACCTTACCGTATTGAAACTTTAAAACCATTCGGAATCTAGAGGACAATGGCGTTTCAACAATTTTAAAATAACATTTTCCGTGGCTCTTGAGCATTTAAAAATGTATGAAAAGCAATTTATATGTATATGGCTCTTATTATCGAAACATTTGCCCACCACTGGTCTAAAATAACAAAGAAAAGCTTTCGTGTATCCTACAAAAAGAAACGTTTCCTAGTGTGTTGTTGTGAGTAATGTATTAGAGTGGCTAGGCTCGGCAGCGAGACAAAGAAAAAAAGAGATTGTTCCTTCGTGCCAGGATTTTTCACAGAAGAGAAATTTTTCGCAAGGAAGAAGCCCAACGATCCCCGCCCACCACTTTTTTTCCCCGACGAATTTTCTTCGCGAATGCCAATGAAAAACGGACAGACGCCCGTTTCCGTCCTGCCTTCCCTCTCTCTTTTCCAACGTCCTCGGCTCATTTTGTTCAGAGAGAGAGAGAGAGAGAGAGAGAGAGAGACAGCAAACGAGAAGGCGCGAGAAAAGCAAGTTTCCCCACCTGGAACCGTCTGGCGCATCGCCAAACGAAAGGGGGATGATATTCTTTGTTTGACAGGCTGTTTCATTTTCCGCTGACAGGTGGCTATTGAAAAACTCACGGCAACAGGCCGTGACACGGAAAAATGCAAAGTCTGCCGAGGGGGAAGGAGAGAGCGAGACGTCAAGGTAATGACAGGAACGCGTTGCGTTCTCTGCATAATTGAAAATTCTCCAGGGGGAACATTTAAAGGCTGATTACTAAGGCTGACCGTCGAACACTTTCGACGTTATCGCTCGATTTCTTTCATTTCTACCACGTACAGCGACTCGCACATTCGTTCGCAGTCTTCTAAAATAACAATTAGGTGTCGAAACTTTCATGCAATTTCTATTTATTTTTACGTATTCTCCTTGTCATTACTTTAATCATGCTTTTGTGATGAATTTTTCTTCATTTTCAAATATAATTCGCATTTCTGTAAATAACTTGGCCAAATAGAAGTGACACCGCCTTTTGGTGAACAAACTTGTTGTGAGTTTGAATGAAACAAGTAAAGTAAAAGAAAGGCAACAGAAGTTGTGCACCGTATTAGTAGGTAGCTACAAATACATATATGTACATTATATCCAAGCTTTCACTTCAGAAATAATCGAAAGCTCAAAAGTACAAATATACCAAGACGTTGTATAACGTCTATTACCTATTTGTACGTTATTTCTGTATTTTTTTCTAACATATTTATAGTTGTTGAATTTGTCACGATTCGTTCTAATAAAACAGTATTTTAAAATGCTGTCATTTCATTTTAACAAAACACACACAAAGGTAACATCCATATCCCCGAAAAGGACTGCAGCAGGACAAAGGAACTCTGATTCACGAATCTTCTACACACTCAAATACAACTTCTACTTTTGCCTGACACAATTTTTCTTATAAAGTTCAAGGAAAGTCCTGAAATTACGTGGCACATACCCTATACATATAAAATCTACAAAAGACACAAAATGTAGATGTACACAATTCACATTACAGATCTTTATCGAACTAGTATTGTACATATAAGATACACCTCGAACCTTGAACAACGCTCTGTAGATCCGCTTAAGATTGACACTAGAGACCGGAAGCATTCCTCAGTCGATTTCCTTATCGTGCACAAGAATAAACTTCTCCAAGAACTCCGTACAACCGAAATTGTCACCACAACTGAAGCTTCGCCATCCTGCTCCGTGTTAAACTCCAATTAATCCTCGTAAGCGAATCCTTTAATCGACCCTACTTTGCATTATTTCCCCCGCGAAACATTCACCCTCCCACCTCCTCTCGTTCATCCTAGAAATCGCTGACTAGCGCTCGAATAAAATTTCCTCGATGTGGTTCGCTTCGAATATTTCAAAGCATCCACACACGGGCTCGATCGATCGGTCGGTCCGCGTAGCCGATTGTTCCGGTTCCGGAACACAAAGTCGTTCTCTTCGAAACTCGCGAAAAACGAGCGTATCAGTAGGACGTGTGACCGAGGATCCCTCTCCGCGGTGGATGGATACCAACGTGAAACGTTCACCGCGAGGATCGAAACTCCTGCGGGAGAAGAGAGAGAGAGAGAGAGAGAAACGCGGCAGAGCTATAAATTACGAGCAATCGATGCGAAGTCTGAACCTTGGTCCCTGGATCATTACTTCAACAGAGGAGAAACGCTCGTCCCGTCCCTCGTTGCTGCTCACGAAATTTCTATCGTTGGAACTCAATTTCCAGCGATTTCCTTTCACCGGCAGACCGTTTTCTCGGTTATTGTCTCGAGTTCACGTATCGTAATTAAGAGTCATCATAAATTTCCTGAAAATGAAATCCTCAGCAATAACGACTCGATTTCTGACCTACAGCGACTAAATTCCACTAGGAAAATTGAATCTCTGTTGCTCCCCATTCTACAACGACTAGTAGGTACGTACGTATGTATACGCTCGTTATCGACACGATAATCAGAGAATCAATTAACATGCACAATTAGGCCTGGTGTGTGAAAAGCTAGGCCGGTTTAAACAGTTTTCGGAAGAGGGAAGATCACTCGCGTAGATGGGAAAATGCTTCCAGCTGTATGTACTATATGTATGTATATGTATGTATACATATGTGTACGCGATAAGGTTCCACGGTTTTCACATCTTGCCCAGATAGGAGCACCGTTTGCCTGGGACAATAACCATTATCCTCGATCAGACCCACAATTATCGTGGAATAAAACTGTGGTACTCGAATGAAATAACTTCACGTTTAGACCAATAAATTTCTTCTTCTTTTTTCACGTATTGGTTCCATTTCATTCGGACTGTAAGGTAAAGTCTTATAAGAATGGTTGAATGACACTATTTTTTTTTTTGTTTTTTTTTGTCCAGGAATGCATGGGCTTTGATCCATTAATACGTTCGCTATCAGCTGTGTCGCATATCTATGCATGACGGTCCAATTTCCAGCTCAGCATACTTTATTTCATAAAAGCCTAATGTGTTTTGCAATATTCACCTGTATGTGTTTGATGTTAGTCATTATTACAGATAGGTATATGTATATCGTTATGTTTATTTAGAATTGAAAAAAATAGGTTAAGCATAGTTTTGAAAAGCAATCTACCAGAATTGATTCCTGGGGTGATTTGAAACAAGTTTTTCCTTAGCGGAAAAGTTCTTCGAGGTTTTGTTAACGAGATATTAACGAAAAACCCCGACCAATCAGAGCACGAGTCTGCACTATGCCGGTTGAGCCCCCGTGGTGGCGCCTAGCCAACGTTACCGCAGGATTACTGACTAATCGAAACGAGTTTCAGATCCAAAACGACTCGAAGACGATCAAAGTAGGAGTATGCTAATTGCAAGTAGGTATCGAAAATGTAATCTATTCGGACTTGCGAATGATCTCTTTGAGATCGATTCTCCAGAAGGATCCGGGATATCCCGATATCCGACGTGAAAGGGATATAGAACGTTTTGCAGAATTAAAGAGATTCGCATAATTACCAAGGGAAATATATGTATGTAGACCGAGAAATGCTGAAAAATGGCGTTGACTATAGAGATACGAATATGTAGTTACCTACGGGCTACGGGAAAAGCAAAGGGCGCATGAAACGAGAAGCGACTTGACAAATTGACTAACTTAGCGCGAAAGAAAGAAAAAAGGGGAGAAGTAAAACCAAGAAGGCTTCGAGTCTTATCCTGATTTATTGCTCGCGATAGCAATTGGAGGCCTCCAACGGCTCATTTTTGATCTCGGAAGGGGAATCACTTGAAAGAGACTGAATAATTCATCAAATTCTTCCCTGCTAGTCGTCCATCCCTGTAAATTGTTCCTTCGATATACATACATATGTACAGGTAGTATCCGTTAGTAAACACTTACTTATACGTATGTATACAACACTCTGATGACCTTCTGCGAAGGAAGACGCTATTTCGATGGTTCGAACTTTAACGTCGTACCTACGTACATACTTTATTTGTTTTCTGAAAGGAACAGGATAATTGAATGTCTTGAAAATGAAAGATTAGAAAAACTTTGTATCTGAAATACTAGAAGTATGGGTGGATGATTATTGAATTTTAAGCGACTCCAGAAGAGGAGAAACTTCACTTAAAATTAAAAGCCCTTCGGTTGGCAAAGTGATTCACGCGATGTGGTTCCGTACATGGTAAATGGTGCTTCATAAAGAACACTCGTTCGAATCATTCATTAATGATAGATTTTCATCGATACCATACCTCTCCCCTTTTACATTCTACGGAGGATGACGCGACAAGACATTCTACCCGGAAATCCGCGGCCTTGATAAAACGCGGAGACTTGAAACGAAGCGACGAAGCCCTTCCTCGTCGATGAACCGAGATCAACTTTGAAGAGAATAAATAAACTTACATATCTTTGGATCACTCCACTATGTATTCTTGACCGCGTGCGTATGTACCTATATATGTATAGTATGTTGGTGATATGTAAGTTTGTGCAACAATAGAGAAGGGCATCAGTCGCGATGGAAACTCCAGCAAACATATGTTACTTTTCAAAATGAATCAAATCGTTTACAAGTTTCAAACATAGAACTGTTTAAGCTTCGACTTGAAAGCATCGATGGAGGCCCCACCTTCAACCCCCGGAATCATCTTTCAGGAATACTAACTATACGGACTCCAACAAGGAACGCGTCATTCTTGTATTCAAACCGATTTCAGGAACGGCCAGGTCTGGGTTAGGTGCATACCATTTAATCAACATAAAAAGAAAAACCTATTATTTCCTCCTAGAAACAAACAGTATTGTGATATGAAAATCACCCTCCCGAATAAGAGAATTTTACAGCACGAACATTTACAGCAGACTCCAAGATCGGATAAAACAACCGTGTAAAGGAAAAAAATATTCTCTTAATATTTCCAATAATACAAATGGAACAGCAAATCATCCAGGAAAAGTGACAATTGACTAACGACGTCGAATATTCTCAGCAGCGTCCACCATTCTTTGATCCCCGGGTGGAGTAACTGGCATACCGCGACCCTGTCGGGGGTTGCTGATAAAATCGCCGGCTTCTGATTCTCGCGAGAGAGTTCGCGGAGCGTAATTATCCCCGACTTTCGATACAGACCATCAGTGTCGTCCGCGTGACAGACAGCAGCTGGTGTGCATCCTTATCTTGGTCCCCGTTGGTCCCACGCAGAAATCGCGGTTGCTCGCGGTCCCAAGGACTTTCGGAATGATGTTTTTCTTTATTTCTTCTAGCCCGGACCACGTCAGAGACAAGGATTATCGGTTTATCCTTTATCTTCGCGATCTCGCGTGTATAGGTGTGTGTGTGTGTGTGTGTGTGTATATATATCGGTAATCAAAAGAGGCGTTCTCGCGTGTGGTGCACGCGATGTCTACGATGCGCGCGTCGCGATGCTCGGCCACCGACTGTCAGCTGCGTCGCGACGGAACGTCGGCGCGACGGCCGAGCTCGTCCGAGGACGTCCGAGGTCGGCGAAACGACGCCCGGCGTCGACGGAGGAGGTGTACATACCTACATGTATACATATATACTTGCATACATACATACAACTTGCATGTACATAGTCACATGCATATGTATATGTATATGTATACACGTATAAACTCAACAGAATCGGCGCGCACCGAGAAAAACTTTTGCGGCTACCGCTTAATGAAACCGAGAATTTCGATCCTGCTGATCGACTACTAACCGGAAGTCATTTACAGGGTTTCAGAAGTCAGTTACAGGTGTCGACGAACCTGAGACAGTGTCCCCAGAAGCATTGCTGATATTCTCTTATCCCTATACATATACATATACATATACATATACATATACATGTGTAGCAGGATGCATCACGATCTCAACTCACAAAAAAACGACGCAAACAAAACTTAATCAAACTAATTCAATCGGTAAGAAATTGCAGGTTAAAAATAACCAAAAACATTTCTCTTCGATACGAAATTGAGGGAACCATAGTTTTTTAAAACGGACCTACGGATTTTTAAATTCATAGCATTATACGTGATGTCAAGACGAATTCAATGATCTATGTAGTATACCTACTATACATATGTATGTACGACCTTATGATGAGTCGATTTAAAATCGATTTAAAGTCGATTGTTTATGAAAGATCTATAGACAGTATGGAAAATCTTAAAGAACGCATAATACAAACATGTCCAAGTGTAGAAAATTACTCTCTCATTCAAGCTTCACATTCGAATTTCTTACAAAGAGCAGAACTTTGTGTTGCAAATGTTGAGAAGCAGATGGAATATTGTCTTTTGTATGTTCAGAATTATGATTATTTCGCGAGTAATTACGACAAAACTGCTGGATAACCGTCCAACATGGTATGACTATACCATATGATGGTCAATATGGAAAGGTAAATATGGAAGGTCGATTGAAATGAGCTCCACGGTGAAAGTGTTAAATCAATTATTCTCGAAACATTATTGACATACCTCGTACCGTCTGAGAAGAACGACAAAGGGATTGTGGAACATTTCGAAAGGACCTAGACCAGCAATTTGAACGTTGTTTCGAAAATTCTGTTCCAACGAGGGTCGCCCTTGTCGTTCAATGGGGCTACCTATGTAATTTACTGTGGAGGACGAGACGCATTTCTGAACGGTACCATTAAGAAATGATTGGAAGAAAGTTTCGGATAGGGCCGACAAACTGATCTACCCTACTATCCCTCGAGAAACTTGTGTCGTTCGGAGGATTTCAAAAATTAGGTATGTATCAAGATTCCCGATCTCGAGTTCGAGAGAAAGGAGCCACGACTCGAAAGACAAATTGCTAGATCACGAGATACTGTCACAGGTTCAACCTGTGTTTGCTAATGAACTTAAGTCAGCAATTAATAAGCTGTGCGACGGTGAACCGCGAGCTCACGGTGTAACGACTTTAATTTAGATTAGAATCAAACGATAGCACGAATAATGTATTCATTATCTGGTAGAGACAGATTTATTAGAGAGGCGGTGGTACCAAAAATCGGCGAGCTCGTAGTTGCGATCGGTCGACCAGTAGCACGGCAATACATCAACCGAGATTGCCGGTCAAGCTACGGAAATACCTTATCTAGTCGAGGAAATCCCATTTCACCGGAACGTGTTTGATGTCAACTAGGAAATGCATCTGCATCTGGCTAGTGTAACAATACAGGTACCTATCACCATTACGTCAATAGCCCTTCGTAGAAATCGCGGTGGCTTTGTTTAATCTGATCACAATCGCGATTACAATTTAAAATCGATGAAACAGAGATCATCGAATGTTTTCGTGGAACCAGAAGATTGACAAGAATCGCTAGTATTGACACGTAGAAATTGCGATTTACTACCTATCATTATATGTACATATGTATGTATTCTTTCTTTGTACACGCAGGGAATACAGTGACTCGGAAGTTTCTTCATGAAAGGCTTTGTCACTTCTATTTCACCGAATTATTTACCAAAATTGCGAATTTTATTTCAAAATTAAGAAAAATTGATCACAAAAGGATGATAAAACGAGAGATGATATAAGAGAGATATCTCTACGAGATTACGATCCGTTCTTATAGACTATAGACAGGCAGAAGAGACACGTCCCTCTATCCATCATCTTGGCATTATTCCCAAAATTTTCCAAGAGAAAATTGGGTCTCCGTCGGGAGCTGATAATGAGAGCATCATTTACAGAACAGTGAATCAATCGCCACGGTTCCGAACGACTTTCAGAACGAACCCGACACATAGGTACCCGAACACCGTTTCAGCCGCATTGCGACAAATCGTTGGACTTGATCACTTCGTCACGAAGGAATATTATTCTCTCCCCACAAAACACCAATGTTCTTCTGACTTCTTAGGTGAATCGAAAAATATCTAAGAGCTCCATTATTAGTCTATGTCAGAAGGCAATTAGGGACACGGCCAAACAGCATTATGCAATTAAGACACGTCTCGTGTCGAACAGGCGATTGTATGCGATCAAACTGCTGAATCCAGTAAACGAGAACGTTAGGCATGTTACAACGATATCAGCTTAATTATTACCGATTCGTGGGGTACTCGATGCAGAACCACAAACGGGCCAATTACACGCAGGGACTAGGAATCACCCTCGATTTGAATAACTTTCACGGGCAAAGCCAATCGATAACGTTCGACTCTAAGAACCTAGCACCAAGCTATTATCGCCGGGATAATGGATAAATAAATTATTACAGCAAGTTTACGCCGGTTATTCGCGGAACGACGCGACGGAACGATATACATAGTACATACATACTATTTTACATACATACGTATGCGCGTCAAGAGTTGAAATTACGATAAAATCCAATGAACCGAATTTCATAATGAATTCAGATAGATTTAAATTTCTATATCTAACATTAGAATTTACGATTAATCGTGTAATTAAAATAGGAGCCATGCAAGGCTTTATTCAAAATTCAAGGAAAATGCACACGCTTGTAACAGCATGCTGGTAGCAAAACTATTATACATTGTTGAAGATAATTACAGGATTATGTATTAGAACAACTTAATTATTCAGCTTGCTATCTATCGAAAGTACCATATTAATGACGAATGACGTAAATCGCGAACCGTTTTACATCTACATTAACATATTTGCATATTACGTTCAGCAATTTGGGTATTAATCGAATTTATTGGCCGGTAAATCATCCGCCAAAAATTCCAATAATTATGAACAATGTGAATCATAGAATCTCTTCACGCTTCTTATCTATGTCATTTGTTTGCTCTGTCAAACATACTTTATACTTATGTATACCAATACCTATGCATATGTACATATAACAATTCAAATAATTAATTTTCTTTTGTCTCAGATATTCCAAGATGTCAGAAATCGCTATGATCTCCTCAACGATTTCTAACAATGTAATTTCGGCTTTATGCATCATAAATTATACGCTTCTCCATGGCTCTACTTACTCGTAGTTTCGCCTGGGAAATATCTTTTTTCTTCGCTTCCTATCCTTAATAACACCTCCCTCGTTTTTCCTGCAATCATCCTCCTCCGTTCCTGCCATTTTCCCGGCTATTGAGTTACTGCTTCGAGATAATAGCCACTGCCGGGTTCTGGAACGGAAAAACAAGATGGTAAACATTAATACGACACTGCCACCTTGCCTCCATCGAACAGTGAATAATCAACTACTTCATAAGGATGAACGAGATAAAAGATTAATAAAATTCATCGTGATATTATGAATATAAAGAGATCTGAAATTTCATCGTAGAATGAAGTAGGCAAAAATAAAACCGTATCCGTTTTGAATAGAGCACTCTGTATAGTTAAGCACCGGATCGATCCTTTTTAATCCGAGAATTACTTAAACCAATAGAACCGAGCAGAATACACATTGACGAACTCCGTTTAAATATCGATGGTATAGTTACACAGTAACAGTGGATTAAATGGAAAAAGTATCGAACCATGTTTGTATGCATGTATGTATGTATGTATGCATGCGTCCAAAGAGAATCTGAAAACATGAAACTGCACACACGAACACGAATTTTCGAAGCCTCTTGAACTCACTGTGTGCATTACATATTTCGCCGATTCGGCAAATACACGATATTACATTTTCTATTGTAAAATTTTAAACAATTTCAGCAAACGCATGCACAACCAAGAGAACAGGTAACACAGCTGCTAATGAGACTGTATTGTTTTGCAAACAAAAGCATACTTTCAACTATCAAAATGAAAAATGGTATGCTTTTCATTCCTAGAACGGCAAATTGGTAGTTTTCCGATTCCGTGCTTTAAATGTACACGAATGCAATAATATTCATTGTCCAATTAATGTCTTTGTTTATTTTTCATTAAACAATGTAGAAAGAGCAACACGAACGGATGCGTTTACTTAACGATAATTGAATATGGAAATCCATACACATCGTGAGTAATACGACAGGCCACGTTATTCTTTCAGCTGATATTTCTTTAGCTTATCATCCTATTCGATATAACAATCATGAAAATATATGAACAGTCTATTTATCATGCAAGCTCTTACACATTAAACGAATAAAAAGACGAAATTATTACCTGAAAGCAACACTGACAGATATTAACAAACATATGTACCACTTTCTGTACCGTGATAGACGTTGCTGAACGAAAAAAAATTAACGAATCACTTCACAGAAACACTACTGACACGACATCGTCGAAATCCATTCAAACGGAGCTCGAACGCCATCTGGATTATTTGAAAACTGTAGTACTACGTGAGTATTTGTACAAAACATAATATTTCAATACATCATACACATTATACATATATGTATATGTATGTAGCTCCATTCAAATGTTGTGTCATTAAAACAGGAATAATGTTAGTATACACAACAGAACACGATCATATTAAAATATTAACAATCAGATCGAATAAAACGTGTAGAACAAAGTATATTCACTTCAAGGAATAAAGAGAACATATGTATATACATAATTATAAGCACTCGCATATTTTTGTGACGTCATCTTTATTGCTTATGAAATAAATATGACACATGATTTATTGTGTTATATTCTATATTGAACATACGTAATATGGTAAGATTGAAAGAGAAACGATAAACGACTTCTATAAGATAAAAAATAGCCAAATTTATATATACCTTCTGTAACAAAATCCATAAAAAACGGGTTTACGAGAATACCCTTAAACGTTTTTGACTGGAAGAAGGACGAACAAACCAGCTTCATATAGAAGTTTCGTTATGCATTGATCTGCAGGTCTGGGTTAGGTAACAACGAACACAATTTATACCTTCTAAGTACCTTTGCATTCACTCGTAAACCCGCCATTTCGACCTCTCGGATAGTTCGCTTATAACTGAAAGATTTACAATGGGATAACAAACGCGAAACCTCGAGTGTTGATGGCCATCTATCGAGAAATACCTGAATTAACATGAAAACGCGCCTTTTACACAGAGACAGCAAAGCCAGTAGACCCAGCAGACTGCAGCAGACTTTGAAATAACCCATGGATGCCCATGGATAAAATATTTATGTACATACTTAAAGTTATTATGTATACATATAAAAAGAATTTCTGAAAAAGTACCATGCAAACGTTAAATAATCTGATCGATTCTTGGTAAATCAAATTAGGCGAATACATAATAGATTAATGTTTTTAGAAAGGTACTTATCCCCGTCAGACGAATGGCGAATTGACCTGCCTGAGAACCTACAATGACTAAGCAAATTTCTTCTGAAAGCGTAAAAGGCAAAGGAAAATCCAAGTTTCGGTGGCTACTACACGCTGGAACCTGAAAAATTCCGTCGTGAAGTAGGTTTATGGACGGAAAACGATCTATAAAAATGGTACGTTACTTCGCCCCTACGTATGCTATCGTCTCCTATGTTTTTCCAGACACATTGCATATCTTCTTTTTCAAAGGCACACACACACACACACACACATTTCACGTATGTGAATAAAGCCATGAATCATAATTTAAAATTGATTTCGTCGTAATTAAAGATATTCCTTTCCTTTTTTTTATAGGATCCACTGTCACCTGGCCCTTGCCTTGATATTAGTGATGATGAATTGGTGTCTATATCAGTCAGGGATCTGAACAGACAACTAAAGCTACGTGGACTGTCACGGGATGAAATAGTACGTATGAAACAACGTAGACGCACTTTAAAAAACAGAGGATATGCTGCCAGTTGCCGCATCAAAAGAATCGAACAAAAGGATGAACTGGAATCAGAAAAAACACAGGAATACAGGGACATGGAAGCTATGCAAGAGGACAATAATCGTATGAGAGAAGAAATAGAATCTTGGCATTCAAAGTATCTTGCATTGAAAAAATTTGCAGCAGAAAAAAAGATTCATATTCCACCTGAATTAGAGACAATATAAAATACATAAAATATATCAGTGTAATAAGCACTAAGAAGCAATAAAAAGTATTGAAATTTACAAACTGTAAAGGAGTTGAATTATTAGCATTCCTAAACTTTCGGAATGCAGAGGAAATTATGATGCCTTTAAATCTAAAGCAATAGCTGTGAAATGATTTAAGGTAATCAAAGAGAATTGTATAGTCATTAATATCTAATACCAGGTACTACTTATGTGTGGATGACTTTTATTTGCATTAAAAGCTAAATATTTTTACATACAGTACAATTACTGTATGCCGATAAAAATTATTAAGTACATTTCTTTCAATATACTTATACAAGTTATTCTTCGGTACATAATAAAAATATTAGTCTGCTAACTACATGTACATTAATTGAATTACCCAATAGCCTATATTTCTGTTTGCATGTTAAGTGCTCTGGAAATGTAAAATCTTCTGGAAAGCACATTAATCTGCAAACTTCTCTTGGTGTAAAATATCTTAGTCTTAATTTTCCTAAATATTCTGACACTTCTAATGATTCTCTATTGCAATTTCTTGCTGCTAAATATGTTTCTTTAATCGTTTCTTCGGAATATGGACAATATACAGATCCTGTACCTTCTACATAATGGCCATAGGCTTTTGTAAAACAACAAGACCCATGACTTTGAGATGTTCTTATATCTAGTAACCAAGCTCTTTTTTGCAATAGCTTTCTTGGTACCAGGTATTGTGTCTCTTCAACAGTTTCCAAAATGTTATCTAATGTATAACACTTTTTATTAGTTTCAGTGTCTTGTGTACAATTTTTATCTACTAACAGATTATGTTTACTTTTCGGCAAAGCTGTTAGAACATTCTCTGGTAAATTAAAGTTTAATCTCACATTATCAAAACAAAATCTGAGGTTCCTTTTCTTAGCCAGTAAATAATATCTGTGTCTACTATTTGGAACACCAAATTGGCAGGGGCTTAGAATCAACTCTCTGTAATCAAATCCAGAATCATTAATGCATTTTAATACTGCATTTCTCATCTCAGACTTCTCAAACCCTTTTACATTTTCAAGTAATATATACTTCAGCACTTTTATTTGAGGTATAAGTTTGAGAACATGAAATAAGCTAGAAGACCTATTATCTGAGATATCCTTTTGAAGGCCTACCCTTGTGTAAGGTTGACAAGGAGGACTCATTAATATAGTATCTATATTTATGTTGTTTATTTCTTGTGCAGAAAGCGACTGAATATTGCGATTTATTAGATAAACATTTGGGAAATTGTACTTGTAGACAGCATTTGCAACATTGTTTATATCAATTGCTGCAACACAATTTCCACTGACGCCACTTTCTAAAAATATAAATATTAATTATAATTTCATATATTCTTTTTCGCAATTAATAAAAAACAACACGTCGGAAAATGTAGGTTAACATTTTTTCACCTTGAAGCGCATAATGCATCCCACCGATACCGCTATACAATTCTAATACTCTCATCATTGGTAATTAATTTGAATCTTCTTAAATACAAATGCTTCAACATATATTTCGTTAATTGTCGTCTACACAACCTGATCTATTCAGATCTATTTAAATATACATATATGTAAGTACATATGCATGTATGTATGCATGTATGTACTTGCATATGACCATATACTCGTATTGGTACGCTTCGTAAATTATTGTTTCGTAACTTTGACTTATACATGTACATACAACTTAAGTAACATTTGATGATTTATAAAAGAAATACGTTGCTCTATAACTGACACATTTTTTTAAAGAAAATCATTGTATATAAATAATGACAGGAAATGACAACGAAGTAACCTAACACATGATTCCATAGTCCATTCAGTAATGGAGGGTAGGCTACGTTTTGCGACGTGCAAAATTTTACGTTTCTGATTGTCGCTACTCCGAAAACTTGTACCTGGTACGATCAGGAAAATGTATAGAAAAAGTAAGTCTAATTCATCAAGCAATACAATAATTGAGCATGAGAGTATAATAAAAATGAATAATGCAAAAACAAGAAATCTAACCTGAAGAATATGTTGATGTTCACCGTTAATTTATTTAGAAATTCTTTTAACGTTTACGAGGTTTATAAAAAAATGCATAGTTTCGTATAAAGAATTTCTTGTGATCCTAATAACATTAACAGAACTGTTGACGATTCTTTAGCGACACAAAAAAACAAAAGATGAGATCAACGCTAGCCACCACCCAAATGCGATCGCAATATTAAAAAATGTTTCGAAGCCGGAGTTGGTTTGGAGGAGGGCTCTGGAAGCCCAAGAATCCTCATTCTTTGGAGCACCTTAAGTAAGTATACATATTAAAAAATATTTGCTTCCATATATACATATATATATCTGTTTGTTCCTGTTATAAATAGGTACCTGTATAATGTCTTATCAAAGAATCAGATTGTGTCTGAAAACAACAGAGGTTTATTGGTGGAGACTCTTCGTTCTATAGCTGAAATTTTAATATGGGGTGATCAAAATGATAGTAGTGTATTTGAGTAAGTATAATCAATATATTATGTACATGTACTTGATCAAAATCATTTCCCTTATATTACTATTAGTATTACCTTTGACCTTCAGTTTCTTCTTGGAAAAAAATATGCTTTCATTCTTTTTACGTATCATGAAACAAAAATGTGGAAGCTATGTATGTGTTCAGTTGCTACAGACATTGAACATATTGTTTGAGAATATACGTAATGAAACCTCTTTGTGTAAGTTCCTAAAAAATCATTTGTCGTAGCTTTCAAATATTCCGTTATTGAAAAATTCCTTGTTTTTTTTAGATTACTTACTTAGCAACAATCATGTAAACAGTATAATAGTGCACAAATTTGACTTCAGTGATGAAGAGGTGATGGCATATTATATCAGTTTCCTAAAAACATTGAGCTTGAAGCTAAATGCCCATACCATTCATTTCTTCTATAACGAGGTAAACGAGGTACACGTGATTACATTAAAAGCTTTGAATGTATGCATATTTTAGTCAACTAATACTATTCTTTTCATTGTAATCATTATTTCATTAGTCAGTTTAGCACTAAACAAATATAAAAAAGGGTATTGTTTAATTTAATTTTTTTTATCAGCACACCAATGATTTTCCATTGTATACGGAGGCAATTAAATTTTTTAACCACTCAGAAGGTATGGTTCGTATAGCAGTACGAACCTTGACTTTAAATGTATATCGTGTAGAAGATGCCTCCATGCTTGCATTCATAAGAGATCGCACTGCAGCACCTTATTTCAGTAATCTTGTATGGTTTATTGGCAATCACATTATAGAGCTTGACACTTGTGTCAGAAATGATGCCGAGTAAGTGAAAAAATTACCAATGTAATTTAAATGATTATCTTCAAAATGAATTTCCCTGTGCATATATTATGTTCATATCTATGTTTCAGTCATCAAAGTCAAAATAGATTATCGGACTTAGTAGCAGAGCATTTAGATCACTTACATTACTTAAATGATATTCTTTGTTTGGATATATCTGACTTGAATAAAGTTTTATCCGAGCATTTGCTTCACAAATTATTAGTTCCATTGTACGTTTATTCGCTTACAAGACATAAGAATATTTTGTGCCAAAATCAGGTATGTTTTCAATGAATAATTATACGATTGTTATGTATGGAAGTAATTTACTTTTTTATTAATAGGATGAGAGAAAACATGTAAGCGTTGTAGTTGCTCTGTTTCTACTTTCTCAAGTATTTCTGATAGTCTCCCATGCTCCTCTTGTACATACACTAGCAGCAGTAATGTTACTGTCAGACTTAGAAACCATTCAAACGGATGCGAGCAAAATGCTTGAAACGTATGGTGATATTAGATTCAATAGATCAATTGCTTTTTCACCACCGAAAGAAAGTTTAGAGAAGTCTCTAGAAAATTTAAGTGAATCTTTAAGTATGTCGGACGGTGTTTGCGAGGAAGAATGCAATTTAGAAGAGGGGAAAGGTAATGGCATGGCTACAAGGACATCAGGAACGGATTATCCTAGTACATCTTTTGATACTACAATAGTAGTTGCACCTACTCCTACGAGTCCAGAACAAGTAGACGGTAGCAGTTTAAACGAAGATATAGAAGAAATGAAATTCTTAAACGTAACTGACGAAGAGAAAGAACAAAGGTTGGCGTTGGAATGCCCCTTGACACTACAAACGCAGAACAATGTTACTGAATCGATGTCGAATAAGCCGTTTTTAGAAACGATTCTGAATTCTTTATTTTGTACAGAAAACGATTATGCTTCCTTATTTGCATTATGTTTGCTTTACGCTCTAGCCAACAATCGGGTAAGAAAAGCACTTGAAATGTATTCTATAATGATAATATGACGTATCTGTGTTAATGCTGAAATTTTTGTAGGGCATTGATCGTGAAATATTGGATCCAATTCTATTCAATTCACGAAACTCTACAAGCTTATATAACGAAATTTTAATAGATAGACTGATTCATATTATAACATTAAGTTGTCAAACAAGTGAGTCAATTTCCAGACTACGTTTAATTTTCCAAGTAATAATTCACGGTTTTACGAATGATATTTTTGCCAGATGCGAAAGTGAGGCTTGTTACATTGGAATTGGCAATTAAATTGTTAACGCAATTAGTAATGTCGGAAGGACAAACTATGTTAAGAGATTCAGATTTGTCAGCGATCGAGGCGGCCAAAGAGCAAAGCACCTCGTTGTTAAAGAACTTTTATAAGGTATCTTATGAGAGTTGGTCAGCTAACGTAAAATATGTGAATGAAAAAAAATTACCTTTACCATGCTTTCAGAGCGAAGACATATTCTTGGACATGTTTGAGGATGAATATAGTGAAATTCAAAAACGACCATTAAACGTTGAATGGTTAACGATGGACAGTAACATTTTATTACCGCCAACAGGAACTCCCATGACGGGTATCGAATTCACTAAAAGATTACCGTGTGGCGAAGTAAGTACAATGAAAAAGAATCGTTCCAATTTTCTTAACGCGTTATTAATAGAAAGTAAGTAGTTAAACTTATCGACAGAGGATAAAATTAATGCGTTTGCACAGGTGGAGAGAGCACGCCGCGCCATAAGAGTATTTTTTTTAATAAGAGAACTATATTTAACTCTTAATATGGAAGCGGAAACGCAGTTGCCTCTAACTAACCCAGCCAACTGTGTTCAAGTGGATAAAGTTCTTGATCTAAGTAAAAGATATTTTGTTTAGCATATCACTTACTCTTATAGAAAGCATCGTTTATATGTATACTTACAAATGCGTATTTCTTATTGTACTTTGCAATAGATAATAGCGACTTGATCGCGTGTACGGTCGTGTGGAAGGACGGTCAAAAGATTCGCCGTTTTCTAGTCATCGATGTTGTGCAATTAATCCTTGTAGAACCTGACACTAGTAAGCTTGGCTGGGGAGTAGCAAAATTGGTGGGCTTTTTACAAGACATCGAAGTGGCCGGCGACAAAGATGATTCAAGGTGTTTACACTTAACAATATACAAACCTTTGAGTAGTACTACCGGCAACCGTGTTCCTTTATTATCGACAAAATTCATCTTTGACGATCACATTAGATGCATGGCTGCCAAACAAAGGTATGTGGCTGCTCTAAATCAATTACCGTATGCCAGTTCACACTATAGATATAAACTTGTCACGTTTATTTGAAGGCTTACGAAAGGAAGGATAAAAGCACGACAAAAGAAGATGAATCAAATCGCGAGATTACTTGACATTCCCACAAGCATACCTCACTCCTCAACGCCACCACCAAATTATGCTTTACGCGGTTTGCGACACGAACGTAAGATGTGTTATGGGGTCGAACACAAACACCGATTGTTAACAACTAGGAATATTATTCAATTATATGTATATAATTGTAGGTTTAGTGGGTCGTGGACAAAGACAAAAGGATCACCCACGACCGATGTTCATCGTAAATAGAGTACCTGGATTCGCGGCGCAAATGCGCAGAGAAAATGTTGTTGCACCCCCTGCCGGTTTTCCCTCGTCTACGTCCAAACGTGGTGATAATAACACGAACGAAAAGAGTCAAGAAGAAAATGGTATGCGATCTCGAGACAATTCACCAAAAATGCCAAGGCCGCGAAGCGAAGAAATTCCTTTGGAAGACATGCGTCTTCGAAAAGCCACTTTAACGTCTAATGGATTGAGCATATCACATGTGTGTCACGAAAAGGACGGTCAAATGTCTACCTGTTCAACTAATGGCGAATCCTCGACTGTGATCAGAAAACATTCGGAAGAAACATCGTTTACCTGCCCGCAAGAAGTAAAACCACGCAGAAAGGGTCAAGTGGAAACAGTATGATTGTTAGAATTTCAAAGAAAGCAGAATATGCAGTTGAAATTCTATTTCTTTTCATCGGGACAATTTAAAGGAGAATTGGAAATATGTATATGCGATCATGAGTAAATGAAAGTGATTTTTCATCCGTGTAATAAAAGATTTTCCTAAGGTGCTGCGCCTGAATAATGACTTGAAAGAAATCCCATATTTCATCATTCTTTTAATAAGCCGGATAACACGTTGGAAATAATCTTGTAAAAAATTTAAAATCCTACAAGTAACTTTTGCACTAGAAATTATGCAACAAAGTCTTGTATTTAATTTCTGTATATAAGATTACTGTTTCGAAATTTCTATAACACAAAATAAATACCGACAATGAAAGATCCTCTTTCTTGTGACAAATCAGGTTTTTGTTTTATGAGAATTCAACAAGCCTCTATTAGTGACTATAAAACGTATAATATTTAGATGTATTTACTTTCAAAAGGATATCATAACTTAAGGAAATCTTATTGCATATTTCCAAAAATTGCACACATATATAAAATCTGCTAAAAACAAATGTTTATGATAGGTACACCTATGACCTATTATACGATAGAATTAACTCTTTGCGAACGAACGCTGCCAAGTAAGCAGCGTCGGGTTGGCTTTTTTCATTTAGAGACTGAAAGTCGCTAGATAATCTCGTTTAATATGGAAAATATGAAGAAAACGATGCTCCTATGCGCATAAGGTCAATTGTTGTTAATTTCTAATACATTAAAAGAACAGTTTTGTCAGTCCAATAAGAATCCCAGTTTTACAAGGAAATTGAAACTACCAGGGCCAATTTAAAATATACAAATTTATGTTTTAAACTGATAATTACCTTAAATGCACTTCTAATTATCGGTTAATATTTCACCGTGTTTTTTTCAATCGAAAGAGATCAACTCCGCTGTTTCAGGCTTTGAGTCTTCTTTCGTTTGCGCGGTTTCCTTTGATGGAGGTGGCATAGATGTGCTGGGTTGATACGATAATGACGGCTGATTTTGAGAAACAGGGACTTGAGATATTCCTTGAGGCATCGCGGGTAAGTTAGGTCCCTGAGGACCTGGCATCGTTTGGTTCGATGTTAGGATAGGCCCCGATGCAGCTCCTGCCGGTACTTGAATAGTACCTGATTCTTGGGATGAAATTGGAGGGTTTGAAACATGAGGCTGCATCGAAGACCCTTGAGGAGCTGGCAATGTGGATGGTTGTTGTGGTCCCATTTGAGGTGGAAGACCAACCACTTGACCCGGTGGACCATGCGCTCCGGGACCCATATGACCTTGAGGACCCAATTGAGGTATGCCCATTTGATTCGGTTGCCCTTGTTGCGTAATTTGCGACGGAGCACCTTGTTGGGCTGGAATATGGCCTGTTGGTGGTTGCGTTTGCGTCACATGACTCGGCGGCCCCATTTGATGTCCACCTGTCTGCTGTAGTTGCGGTATTGGATTTGTCATTTGAGACATCTTTAAAAGAGATGTAGAATGTAGAAAAACGGTCAAATAAAATAATCTATACATTCAAATATTTCGATGATATGCCACTGTGACGTAAAGACACTTGACAAGTATTTACTAGCAGTCTAAAGCAGATGTAAGAAAGTTCGGAATGCACTCACCATTCCGGGCCCAGAAACGGTAACTCGACCCAAGGCTTCATGTCCCTGAACGGACGGATCAGTTGATTGCTGTTCCTGACTGGCTGCTGGTCCCAGCATATGGGTTGGCATTGCATTCATCTGAGGCATATTGTACCCTGGCATCGGATACTGCTTCACAGGAGGTTGTCCATACATGTATCCTTGGTTCGTTGGGGACATAGGATTATAATTAGATCCAGGTCCTTGATACTGAACATGACGAACGGGTGAACCATGCGATGGTCCCATGTAGCCAGCAACAGCCTGATAACCACCTGGAATTGATCACACAGAATAAAAAAACATGCAATTACAAGTTGTTAACTCTCATGTACTTACCCATTATGTACTGTTGTTTCTGTTGTTCTTGTCTCATCTGCATTTCTCTTTCTTGTTCCTGAATTTTCTGCAAAGCAAGCTGCCGTTGATACTGTAGATATTCCTGTTTCTTCTTTCTCATGATTGCTAATTTGTGAGCCATCAGCATTTGTCTTTTTCTCTCAGCTTCCTCTGCTTGCCTCCTTAATTTTTCTTTATGTTCGTCCCGCAAAGCATCCAAGGCAGCCCTAGCATCCTTCATTTGCGTTAGTTTATCTTGAAGACCTTCGTAATATACTCTATTATCGTCTTGTTCTTGGATATATCTCAATAATCTGGGGAAATGTACATGTCCGTATTAGGTTGAAATTTTTCAAATATTTTTACATAAACTTAAAGCACGTTTTGAAATAAACCTTGAATGCATAGCAGTGATATTTAAAAACAAAGTCTGCACAGAACTGTCGTTCGCAATCGATCTGCCTCGGGACGAATTGCTCTTCATCCTATTAACAAATATTTCAACTTGCGATCGCAACGCGTTAACAAACTCCTCCATTTGGCTATCAACTTCTCCGTTTTGTTGTTTCGCGACTACAACTTTTTGCGGCATTGGACTACTTATGTTAGGAGCAGATGGACTAGTCACATCAGCCCGAGAAGCATGCTCTTCTATCGAAGTTTGTCTTTGTTCCCAATATCTTCGATTTAAATATTTTGCGAGCTCTGGTTCAATCTCTTCTTCTTCTTGTAACGCTGACGGGCTTGGGCCCTGAAAAGTAACAAGTTATATACAATTTCTTTATGAAACTTCACCATTTAAAAAACTAACAGGAGACGGCGGTGGGGAATATGTTGTCCTATTTAGGGTGCTTGTATTTGATTTTATAGTACTAGTGGTCCGTTTCTTCTCCTTTTCCTTGTGTTCCGCTTCACTCTGACTTAAGGCAATAGCAAGATTTAGTTCTTCCTCTTCCTGAAGCTCGGCTGCTGTCTTCTTAGGCGGCACCTAGTACAATAAAGAATTAAGCATAACGATGTGCTTCCTATGATACAGAACTTTCTTCACTGAGATAACATACTTGCTGTTGCTGAGCCAAAGAGCTGTTAAGATATTCAGCAGGTAAATCAGCTTCTTTGATTTGCACTGCGGATGGTCTATACAAATACATTTAAAAAATTAACAATAAAAGATAAGAGCAGTGGGAAATAAAAGAAAAAAAATTAATAATAATAGTAATAATTTATTCTTACTTATTAACTTGCTCGTAGCAAGCTTCGCAAACTCGAACTTCTTTTTCAATCCCAAACTTAGGTAAAGTGGATGCCTTGCTGGAGCACTGAGCACAAAATACTTGACCACAAGCTCTACAGTGATGCTTTCTCTGCATTACTCCAAAAGAGACTCTACAACGATGGCATACATCACCATCGGCCCATACTGGAGCAGTATCAGCAATGAACATAGCGTCACTTTCTTTCAAAGCAGGGAAATTGTATCCTTCAGTTTTCATAATGTTCAGTGTATCCTAAAGTATACATTCTGCATGAATAATAACGTTTCATATTACCATAATAAAAGTATACACGTAACTGAACTTGACATACTTGTACTGCTCTATATTTAGGGCTATTTCTAAACGCATGTGCCCAGGCTTGTATCAACTCTAAAGTTTTCAGTTTGACATTCTCGTGTGTTGTTGTTTTTACCAGCTCTTTAAGCTGTTCCATATATTGTTTTGTGCCAACTTCATCATGAATCAAAGTACCACAATTTTTAACACAAGACTCTAGAACCTACATTCGACAAATACTTTTAAAGTATTTCTAATACTTTAATAGCAAGCTTTTTATTAGTCTTAGTATTTCTCACCAATAGAGCATACAAAGCTACGTGCGGATTAGGATTCGTCACTTTCTTCTTAATTGCTGCAAGTGCTGCCTTAGGTCTATGCACATACAAAATATAATATTTAAATTTTGTTTGCAAAAGTCAAGGCAAAGTAAGGAAGGGATGTTAACAAATGGTAATGAAATTTAACCAAAGACATGGATCAAGCATGAAATCAATCAATATGACACTATTACGTAAAAAGTGTAATTTCTTCGTTATTATTAAAAACGATGAAGGTTAGTTATCCGTTAGATGACAGTATATACTCACTGTACATCACCCTGACGAATTAAATCGCATATTTGGAGAATTGCGACCCAGTCAGGCTCGAGCTGTAAATGACTCGTTGCTTTGTCTGGGAAAATTTAATTAAAATTATCAAAATGAGTAGTCGGACATTTTGTTAACGTGTGATATTTTATTAGTAAAAACGTACCCAATAATTTATCAAAGGTAAACGAGCTACGAAACATTTTGTTCTACCAGAAACAATCGATTATTATTTATAATTGTTCCGCTTATTTGGACTTTATACAATTATCTTGCTGTACTTGACAATTAAGTCGTAAAACCCAGTTTGACAACCACCTATATATGCAGCATCGATGGCGATGGTGACTGGATATGACTGGATCCAGTGGATGGCGCTGCTCGCAGTGCATCGCACTCGACTTCTATTAGAGATGGCGTGAACTGCTACTAGTGAATCACACGTGATTAGATCACGTTCGTTCCCAATCACGGTGATTTTTCACAGTGATTCGTGATTTCTTGTGATCGTTTCTAATTAGTGGAGAAACCTAACAGTTCTTTACACGCGACACATAATCTGTATATTTTACATTAACGACATCAAAACAAAAATTCGAGTTATATCGTATAAAGTGAAGGAATAATTAGAACAACGAAGAATAATGAATAAATTGGTGGCGCCCTGGTGGGGGCTTAGAGACGCCCACAAACTTGCAGGTTTTTTCGGCCAACTTGAATTCAGAAAAGTGCCGGAAAAATTTGGGATTTATGGGACATTTAGTGGCGCCCCCACTACTTTGGTGGCGAAAACTGGAACTAATCCCAGAATTTCTTCCAAAACTTGAAAGTTATAGAATTAATTATTTTGTTATTATTTATTATTTCATATTACTTTTTAAAATCACAATTATTTACAGCGGTTCACACTTTATTTCGTCATGCGTACCCTGTTTAGTTCACTTTAGACAGCTGTTACACCGTCATACGGATAGCTTTCGTCTAGATAAAGCACTCTATTTGTAGCTCAAAAAACGTAGATTAATCCCCTCTCGTTAACAATAACAATAAACGACCAGAACACTGTTAAAATTGCATTTAAACGTGGAATACCACTATTTTTTTGACCGGTGGCGCCACCCGTGGTGAATCGCTGAAACTGCTAGCGTAAAATTGACTAGCAGTTTCAATGATTCGCCACGGGTGGCGCCACCGGTCGAAAAAATAGTGGTATTCCGCGATTAAATGCGATTTTAACAGTGTTCTGGTTGTTTATTGTTATTTTCAATGACAGGGGATCAATCTACGTTCTTTCAGCTTCAAACTGCATGCTTGATCAAGACGTAACCTGTCCATAGAACGTTGGAAGAGCTATTTAATGTGAACTAAACGGGGTACGCATCGCGAAATAGAGTGTCAACCGTAGCAAACAATTGAGATTTTAACAATGTTCTTGTAATTACTGGTTCCCAGCCGTTAGAGAGTATTATTCTACGTTCTTTAATTTTCGAATTTAATGCGTGACGAAGAAAAATGATGCCCGTTCCCACAAGTACTAGTTTCTAACTTTGTTTATGAAAATACAAATTCAATAGTGTGTAGAGAATCAACGAGCAAAATGAATTAATAATAACTTGGTATGCACAATAGATGATCACAATTTAAGTCTATTAATAGATAGACTAAAATTAATAATAAACGATGTGATGATGAATATGAATATAACAATGAATATCGAATTATGATTTAAGTTTAACTTACAGTAACTTAACGCAGTGGTAAACGCTTCGAGGATGTAGACGTTGATCGATGTCTTCTTTCGATGGAATAACTGTTTGGAAAAATATTTTTCATTATACAATACACATAGAATACATAATATGCACAGTAAATAAATCACAGTAAATGAATCACAGTACATAAGAAGATAAATATCGAAGTCAATGGTTCTCGAACATCTGTAACATACAAGGGATTATATTGTTATGAATTATTGTAAAATCGTATACATCAGTAGTATTTAAGGCAATTGCTGTGAAATTTATTCAAATAGTATTGCATATCCAGCATGCAGCTTTCGAAAACTCGTAAAATGATGTGAACAAATATAATATTGATCGTTGATGCATGTCACATGTACGTACGTACATAAACGTCACCCTTACCTCATGGCTTATGCCTTATGAATCATAAACACAACAATTGTGTATGTATGTAATTGGTTAAATGAATTAATTAATTAATAAACAAGCAATACATAGATTGATTTTTGAACATGATATGGAAAGAAAATGAAACACGATCAATCATTGAAGGACAGCAATAATGCGACGTTACACCCTTGTTCTATCTTTTTCATATGTTGCAATATACGTATATTTACGATGATCTTTATTTTTTTAGGCGCTTTTTTTTTTTTTCATATTTCACTGATGCATTTCAGGGCAACAATACCAGTTCCCTTATAAGATTTGTAATTTTCACTTATACGTATGTTAATACATATACATATATGTATACATATGTGTTATGTATACTCGTTACAGAATACTAATTTGCCCAACCATTTTATTCAATGGCATACGATACGTCTAATATAACGCCAGTTAATAGATTATGCATTGCAGATAATTACACGCGATACTTCGCAAAAACTGTCGTTTTTTTTGCTTCAATGCGCGAGTCAGCGAAAAACATTATTAGCGGGGTTGTATGCAACAGCTCCAGTGGCGCAATTGGTTAGCGCACGGTACTTATAAGACAGTGACTAGTGAGCAATGCCGGGGTTGTGAGTTCGAGCCTCACCTGGAGCAGTTTTTTTTTCCCAACACATTACATTGTTTCTTTGGGTTTAATTTTGTTCGTATACAGTGAATGTGCTTCTAGAAAAATATTTCGTCAATAATTCTAATAATAGTATTGTTAAAAAAAATAATAATATTGTTAAAACATACGGGAACTGAGTATATAATGTGTGAAGTACACTTTTATTTTATTCTTTTTCACAAAAGTCGAATCGGCAAGTACCAAGCATCCAATTCCGAACAAAGTTTCAGACCCAGCGTGAAAACGGCAACTGATGTTATTATGCTTCTGACAAAAGAATCGTCCCTCAATGCACGGACAATGCAGGAAAGGGAACAAGTGCAAACATCTTCGAAGTATCGCGTCCCCTTGTTCAGCAAATACGCATCTACGATTTTTTGCCTTTCCTCGAGTTTGTATATTCTATCTTCTATACAATGGAAATCATATTCGAGCTTGTATTATGGGGGGGGGGGGGAGAGGGGTATAATACATATAATATAATAATATCCACATCGGTAATAGCTTTCGAAAAAATGTACTTGCTTCGTGAAATACGCCGTGGACAGGTTGGTTCGCATTCAGTTTCAAATTCCACGATATCGGATTTTCTGTCCGTAAGCACCGTTCTATCCATTCTATCACGGTCCAGTTGGTCGTATGCAGAATCTCCGACGGATCTAGTTGTTCCTCTGATAGTACCACTAGTTTCGATCATTCTATCGACTCCTACATCAGAAAGTTATCGAGATGTTATCGTTTCCATATGATAACTGTACTAATCGGATTGATCGACGAGATCACTTTCTTTCATAAGTCCATAGACAGTGTGATTTCTTTCTACGGGCGGTATTCATAGTCCGAACTTATTCTTAAGATTGCCTTAAGGAAATACTTAATTGCCCTAAAGATTTGCTTAAGGCAATCTTAAGAATAAGTTCGGACTATGAATGCCGCCCTATGTAACGTATACATATGTATGTAATCGATACATCTTTTACCTTGCCCTTGAATTTGCGTTGCGGTATCCGCTTTTGTTCTTTCTACATCGGACGGCGATCGAGATGTTTCGGTTTCCACAGTGTGCACGACCGCACGAGACGTATCAACACCCCTTTCCTCAACAGTCTTCGAAAATGCTGACCAGTTTAAATGTTTCAAAGAAAAGTATCGTCTCCCAAATTTTTTCTACGATTCTGTCACTTGTTTTTGGACTCGACAACCTCTCTTACCTTGCCCTGTTTTTCTGTCGACGAATTGGCGAGACGTTCCCACTTTCTTGGTAAAAGCGACTGGTTGCGATGGATCGAGGCTTCCCTTTTCTGTACCTTTCAATCTGGATACTAACGAATTGAACAATGTCGCGTTTTCTCTACAAGTTTCCGCGTCTGTTTCGTTTCTGAAGCAGCTAGTCTAGTGTATTAGTTATACCTTTGCCAGAAGTTTCTTGTCCGATCTCCAATCGTTTCTGGAAAACATCATTGTCGGTCGCTCGTTGTTCGTGGTCATCGTGGTCGAAATTCACGTCCGCTATTTTACGAGCTTTAACACTGGATGCAAGCTGATCATCCAAGATCCACGGTGCCTGGGCGACTGGAAACTGTCGATCAACACTCGACGCAACGATTACGGAGTAAGTAGTTGAGAAACAGAAACAAGAAAATTGTCTACGCTGGACAACGGTTACGCGCGAGTCGTACCTATTTTTCTCAGTTCAGCTCTTACTATTGGACATCGAGGCTTGCATGGGGGCATTTAGACGAGAGACCGGAGAAAGAACCAAAAAATCATTTCTCCTCCTCCGACAAAAATTCCATTATCAAACATTCGAGTGAAGAACCGATCTTGTTGATCGCTCGATAGCTCGTTGTATCGTTGCTGCCGCGATTGACAAATGATTTTCACGCATTCAATTATCCTTCGAAGCTTTTGTTCTAGGCGAAAATCATCTCTACTACCTACTCATAATTGTCAGGTATGCAAGTCACACAACAAATATGTCTTACCGGATTGCCAAAAGAACATTTTCTATTGAACGTTAATGGAACAAAATATCCTGTTGATGAAACTGTCGGAAATTTGAAACCGAACGTTCACACTACGTTACTCGCCGATCAACCGCAGCCGCCATCGACGTATCTGGATCAAAGGATTTTTCGATTACTAGTACCCGCGTTGGAAGAAACGCTCGTTATGGCCTACAACTGGAATGCCCTTCGTGTATGACTCAATTTTACATACCTTAACCGCCACGTACGCATTTACTATCACGTATCGAAATAAAAAAACATAGATACAAAAGTGTCTCTTCAACGGTCTCGATCATCTCGCCGAGCTTCTGTGGCGTCGTAATCCGTGTCGTTCGAAGACCGTTTCATCGCAGCTGAACGTGTTCGATATTCCGCTGTTCCAACAATGGTTGCGCTTACGGTAGGCTAAGAATTGGATCTAAATCTTGTATCGAATTGTATCTAAGTAATTCGCCCACCATCCCCCCTCCCCTTCTAGACCGCCTTATCCAAAATCATGGATATGGACTATGGACGAGGCTGCATTATGCCTCCAAAGATACATCCGCGGCTGGATCGTGCGAAAACGCGTCGACGTTCAGGAACTAAGGCAATTTTGGAAGGTAGCGCATGTGTCGGTTGAAATTTTTCTTATACATTATTCATACAATTTTTTGTTATACTGTATTATGTTACATGTACCAATACCATATTACAATCTAAATGATCGATTTACACGCACCGTTGAAAACACTAGGATCTTGCTGCGAAAAATGCATTCAATACACGAATTGGTAGCCGCACTGTACAACGACAACGACGACAACATCAACAACAACAACAACAACAACAACAAAAACAACAAGAAGGAATTGCTGTTTTAGGTACGCACTTAAAAATTGTCTGTTTAGTATATCAACACAACCATCAAAGATGGAACGGTATACACTTTCAGATGGGCCGCAGACCGCTGACCAATACGATACCTTCAATGCTGCTGATTCGCTTCGTTGCAAAAAACATCGTCGACAGTTTAATGCGAACAGAACAAATGATCCACGAGCGAAGGACACGTTTTAAATCGAGAAACTAGGGTCAGTGCGTACACGGTCCGTTTGGTTTCAGAAGCATTGGATCCACTTGAACGAGAAAAATTTGCAAATCGAATTCACAACTGGTTTTCCGCGACTTTGTAAAATTTAACAGGACCCACGCAGTACCGAATCTTTATTTTTGGTTCGTCTACGAGCGGTTTCCCCGCCTGTTTTGCTTGTTGAATTAGAAGTTCCCTCAACAGAGGGGGGAGTTCCATTGTTTCGGGGCAAATTTTCACAGTTGGTTGTTCGGATGCATTTATATAACTTGTCTCTTGATCTTTAGGTACCAAGATGTAATCTCCCTTGTAAGTTACACTATCTATTTGAACTGGTTTTACATTCTTTGTGCCCCGGAAAGTCCTTTCGACGAGTGCCACCACTTTTCGAAGATTCTATAACAGGCATCGAAAAGATATTAGAAACTGCACCGTTTTCGGAAGGGCGTTAAAAATTGCAGAATTCGTGGTAAAACGAGAACTTACGTCTGGCCCAGGTTCGCTAACGTCTGGTTGTGCGGCTACTTTCAGTATTCTCATGTAAGACGCTTCGCGATATTTTTGAAATTGGCTACGCAAAATCATTCTACCCACTCCACAATTCTTTAAATTTCCCAAAATTTCCCACAACGTTTTCCCCTTAAAATCGGTTTTGCGGCCAATATATTTTATCGGCATTTTTCGTGTACTCACGATGTCGTTGAAAAACTAGCTACGTTGTATGCTTTTCGGAACGAAAAAACACTGTGACCTAACCTCTCTATGTCCCCGTTTTCTCTATTTCACTGCTCGGTCGAGTGGGGTGATCCGGTAGACTTGGGTCGACTGAAAATTCTATAAGCTTGATCACCCTTGCTTGTTTTTTTGCTGGATTGCGTGCTAGAATTTGAGCCATGCAAGCTGGCTGGCTAAAGTTCCGGCAAACAAGCAACGAACAGTGCTGAAAATTTGGACTTGACGACTGTACTAAAAATCCCGGCCGCGAATCCAATAGTGTACGTTGTCTTTGGCTCCATCCGCGGCAAAACGCTCAAACTAATAGCCAACTAGTACTATATTACTGTTGCTAAGTGGCGCCACTTTGGCCTTCACGCGTTTGCTTTCTCAACGAAATTAAGTATGAATGGAAAGCGTAACGAGCAGTAAATATCGTTGAATGTCATATCACATACATATGTAAGTAAGTATATGCAGGAAATAATAATAATCACCCTTTTATGCGGTTTTTTGTATGTAATATGATTTGTCGGTACAAACATATGCACTGCATCTGTTTAAAGGATGAATCATTTTAGCGATGATCGGGAGACTGAGAACAGGTTGCAAAGAAATCGTTTTTTTTCGACGGTACCTTGTGGATGTTTTTCATTGTCGACTAAAGGGATTTAGAGCTCAAGGAACATAGATGTACCCATATAGAAGTCTAAGGTTATCGTATCGCGGACCTTATTATATATTTTTTATCAGTTCGCAAAGAGATCTAATACACACTTAATACTTATACATAGTTCGATGATTATACTAATAGTATTTCGCATTACCTATTCACCTATCCTAAATTACGGGAAATCTGTCGAGCGTAGAACTTCCGATTTTTCTCAATAATAAAGTACCCAGCATCCATATCATTTCACAGTCACGACCATTGTAAAACGACCTCAAGGAAGATTCGCTGCGTTTTAAATAGTGGAAGCTGGAAACAATCATTACAGTTATTAAACTGCCATTTATGTACACGATTATCTTTCCATGGCTCTTGATACTTTGTACTGTATTCAGAAAATGACGGCGAGAATGTGCAAATATCCGATGTCGATCTGTTGAACTGTTAAACAAATACTATATCTATGTTCAAGCGTGTGTCAAAATGAAAATTTTCTTTTCGTTTAGATATCCGTCTTTTACATCATTCGCCAATTTTGGACACACTCACGCCGAATTGAATACGACTTGAAACGTCTTGAAAGTTAATTCTTTAAAGCACACGAATACGTAGACGCCAAAACTAGTCAGCTCGATAAATACGAACGCGTTCTAAATTACTGAATACAGCTGCATATTGCATACGTGTCCCGCAACCAAAACCCCAACACGTTCGTGCTATACGCATGGTTCTTCAGCGATTTTTGCGAATTCATTGCCGCAAAAAGTCGCGAGAAAATATTGTAGAAATATTCAATGACCAGCCGTCAGCGCAACGGCTTGAAAGAGACCAAATCGCGACAAGATGGCTGCTGAAGATCCGTAAAAATGTTCTCCTTGGGGAATCTTCCGCAGCCATGTTGCAAAGAGTCTTGTGTGATCATCTAACAATCAACTCTTCTTTCTCCCGTTTCTTCTCCAGTTCGTATGTCTACATTCTTCACGAAAGAATAAAACGATCATCGGGCATCGACCTGAGGATTGCACTGTCCTTTTTCTGCAAGATTTCTAGCGGGTTACAGAAATTATTCCCCTTAACCTTAACGATTAAAAGATACGCAGACTTCTCGCAGATAGGTTATAATCTTCGACCGGTATCTGCCATCTATTCTCCCAGTAATCGCTCTTGGTTCTGTACACGAGGTGACTGCACATCGGTAGACGTGTCGCGCGTTCGCATCTCCTTGAAACCGACCAGTACAAGAAGTTCTGCGGACACTTGTATAAATAACCTTGAAGATTCTCCCTGGAGTCGCGTTTGCACTTATAGAACGCGTTGCTGCAGCCTTGCCTGTAAGGATAATGGCCTTCTCCTGGACAGAGTCTCTCGGTGGACACCTTTATCTGAAAAGAAAACTAGACAATTGTACCAAAAGTCTACCAGAAAATGCAGGCAACACATAAGAATGTACGCTTACAGGTGACACAGGGCTCTCCTCCAACCGTCTGTAAAACCTTCCACTAGCTATGCTGCCCATGCAAACTTGACTGGTCTGGTTTTCGGGCAAACATTGTATTTTCTGTTCGTCGAAGATAGTACCCTCGGGACAGCTCAATACCAGCACCTTGATCTCCATGTTACCCTCGTTGGTACATTGGTAGAAGAGGTTGCAATACTTTGGATGTCTTCGGAAACCAGTTGGACACACCAGGACCACTTGCTCGTCGGTTAAGTTCCCGATTGGACAAGGGGTTACCGCAGTGTCTGGGCTCGAGGAGGTAGCTTCCGTTCCGGTCTCTGTTGTTGCCTCGGAAGTGGACTCTGTGGTCGATTCTGTAGTTGCTTCAGATGTAGACTCTGTAGTCGATTCCGAGGTAGACTCTGTGGTCGAATCGGAGGTAGATTCTGTGGTTGTCTCGCTGGTCTGGGTTAGGTCTGTTGTAGCCTCGGAGGTAGACTCTGCGATGGATTCTATAGTTGCCTCAGATGTAGATTTTGTCGTGGATTCTGTAGTGGATTCTGTAGTAGATTCTGTAGCTAGGTCTGTTGTAGCCTCGGAGGTAGACTCTGCGATGGATTCTATAGTTGCCTCAGATGTAGATTCTGTCGTGGATTCTGTAGTGGATTCTGTAGTAGATTCTGTAGTGGATTCTGTAGTAGATTCTGTAGTGGATTTTGTAGTTGCCTCAGAAGTGGATTCTGTGGTTGACTCTGTAGCGGACTCTGTAGAGACCTCTGTCGTAGACTCCGTAGTTGCTTCAGATGTAGATTCTGTGGTCAACATGGTCGTGGATTCCGTGGTAGATTCCGAGCTAGACTCTGTGGTCGACATAGTAGTAGAAGGATCCTCTGCAATTGTTACCGTCGTAGATTCGGTGGATCCTTCGGTGGGGCTAGGAGGACTGGCCGGAGGCATAGTACAGTCTCTCGGGGGGTACACCGACTCAGGATAATTACACACGCTGATACTGGGGTCGAATATGGTTCCAGGGGCGCAGTCGAAATGGTACACGTTGAAACCGTTTCCATTATCGACGCAGCGGTAGAATTTGGCGCATTCTGTTGGATGTGGATAAAAACCTTCCTTGTTGCAGACTATCGTGTTGTTTGGCGCCTTTGTTGTACAGTCTGAACCTTCCGGGGAAGAAGATATAGCTGATTCAGTACCAGAAGGTCCTTGTGTTCCAGCTGACGTCGTTGAAGAGCTGGAAGTTGCCCCTGATGTTGATGACGTTTGAGTACTGTCCGGTGTTGCTGTAGGTGACACGGCTATGATTGGCGAGGCTGTAGTTCCCGCAGACGAAGTAGAACTAACAACAGGTGGTGTTAGATCGGACGATGGTGTGCTTCCGCCAGATCCAGTGTCGATTTCATTACAAGAAGCGACCTGGTCTATGTGATTGCAAGTTTGAAGGGACTGATCCCAAGCTGTGCCGGCTGCACAGTTGAAGTCGTATCTTTCGAATCCATTTTCGCTACGCACGCACCGGTAAAACTTGGTGCAGTCGTTTCGATTGGGGAAGAAACCTTCCTCCGAGCAATCTGACGCGCCCGGTGATGAAGACGGTTGCGTAACAGACGTTGTACCGGTTGGTTTTGTAGGAGGCAAGTACGAGACAGATTCTGTAACACCTAAACCTGTGGATTGAGTGGTGCTTGTGCCTACTTCGGTTGCAGACGAAGAAGATGGTGCTGCTGATGAGGATACCGTAGAACTACTGTTTGGCGGTGTGGTTAGGTCTGGGTTAGTAGACGACGCGATAGTTGATGGAGAACTACTGGACGCGGTACTTGTTGGGGAGACTATTGGAGCGCTTGACGATGGCGCCGGAGTGCTCGACGACGATGCAGATGACGATGTTTCAGATGTAGCTGGTTGACTAATAGTTCCGTCGACTTCGTTAGAGGATGGATCGTTCGACACCGTCGATCCAGGTGTGGTGGATCCACCTCGACAACTTGGAACAGCGGACTCGTGATTGCAGCTCTGAATACTTGAATCCCAGGCGGTTCCAGCGCCGCATTCGAATTCGTACTTGACGAACGATGAATCGCTGCCAACGCAGCGATAGAATTTACGACAATTCTGGGGATCAGGGAAGAATCCGTCTTCTATGCACTGCGATGATCCGGGCGATGGTTTCGTTGTTACAGTTGTTTCTGCGTTAGATGCACTGGTGCTTTCGGGTAATGAGGATTCAGTAGGATCGGAAAGGATGGTGGTAGCTGTGCTAGTGCTGGATTGCACGGTGGACGAAGATGTGGCTGGTTCCGTTGAGCTTATTGTCGAAGGACTTGATGCTGGACTAGTTGACGAGGGAGCTGTTGGGCTACTCGACGAGGTGACGGTTGATGGAGAAACAGTAGATGCGGGTGTCGCTACGCTACTCGATGGTGGGACAGTAGTTGGACTAGCTGTCGATGGCGAAGGTGCTTGACTACTAGATGACGGTGCAGATGACGTTGCACTTGTTTCAGTCTGAGATGTACCTGGCCAACTAGTCGTTCCAGGGACTTCATTACCGGATGGATTTGTAGCGCTTGAAGAACCAGGTGAATTCGATCCACCTTTGCAATTAGGAACCGCTGCTTCATGATTACAACTCTGAATCGTCGTGTCCCACACAGTGCCGGTACCACACTCGAAATCGTATTTGATGAACGTAGAATCGCTGCCAACGCAACGATAAAATTTGCGACAGTTCCGAGGATCCGGGAAGAATCCTTCTTCTGTACATGTTCCGGGAGCACCTGTACCGGGTGTACCTAGAAAAGATGTGGAACTTTTAACTTCAGTGACATATAGTTTACCCTATTATTGACGGTAATTAAAATACCTGACGGATTGCCAGGGGTCTCAGGGATTTTAACTTCAGTGACATATAGTTTACCCTATTATTGACGGTAATTAAAATACCTGACGGATTGCTAGGGGTCTCAGGGGTGTCAGGTGTACTACCAGTGACAGGGGTTTCTGATGTGCCAGGACTACCAGGTAATCCAGGCGATTCAGGTGTGCCAGGAGTGCCAGGAGTACCAGGAGTGCTTGGGGTTCCAGATGACCCCGGGGTACCGGAAGATCCAGGAGATCCAGGAGTTCCAGGGGTTCCAGGGGTTCCAGGGGCTCCAGGTGATCCAGGTGTACCTGGAGTACCAGGGGTGCCAGGAGTACCAGGTGTATTGGGTTCCAGATGACCCCGGGGTACCGGAAGATCCAGGAGATCCAGGAGTTCCAGGGGTTCCAGGTGATCCAGGTGTACCTGGAGTACCAGGGGTGCCAGGAGTACTAGGTGTATCTGGAGTGCTAGGGGTTCCAGGGGACCCTGGGGTATCAGAAGATCCAGGAGATCCAGGGGTTCCAGGTGTGCCTGGAGTACCAGGGGTTCCAGGTGTACCTGGAGTGCTAGGGGTTCCAGGCGACCCTGGGGTACCAGATGATCCAGGAGATCCAGGGGTTCCAGGTGTGCCTGGAGTACCAGGGGTTCCAGGTGTACCTGGAGTGCTAGGGGTTCCAGGCGACCCTGGGGTACCAGATGATCCAGGAGATCCAGGGGTTCCAGGTGTGCCTGGAGTACCAGGGGTGCCAGGAGTACCAGGGGTTCCAGGTGTACCTGGAGTGCTAGGGGTTCCAGGCGACCCTGGGCTACCAGAAGATCCAGGAGATCCAGGGGTGCCAGGTGTCCCTGGTGTACCAGGGGTGCCAGGAGTACCGGGGGTTCCAGGTGTATCTGGAGTGCTAGGGGTTCCAGGCGACCCTGGGCTACCAGAGGATCCAGGAGATCCAGGGGTTCCAGGTGTACCTGGAGTGCTAGGGGTTCCAGGCGACCCTGGGCTACCAGAAGATCCAGGAGATCCAGGGGTTCCAGGGGTTCCAGGGGTTCCAGGGGTTCCAGGTGTGCCTGGTGTACCAGGGGTGCCAGGAGTACCAGGGGTTCCAGGTGTATCTGGAGTGCTAGGGGTTCCAGGCGACCCTGGGGTGCCAGAAGATCCAGGAGATCCAGGGGTTCCAGGGGTTCCAGGCGTGCCAGGTGTGCCAGGAGTTCCAGGTGTACCAGGAGTACCAGGAGTTCCAGGAGTTCCGGGGGTTCCAGGAGTACCAGAAGTGCCTGGGGTTCCAGGCGTACCGGGTGTACCTGGGGTACCAGGAGATTCAGGGCTTCCAGGGGATCCAGGCGATCCAGGCGATCCAGGCGATCCAGGCGATCCAGGCGATCCAGGCGATCCAGGCGATCCGGGCGAGCCGGGCGATCCAGGTGATCCAGGTGATCCAGGTTGTCCGTTTGGATCTCCAGGTTGGCCCGGTTGTCCCGGCTGACCACTAGGGTCTCCCGGTTGTCCTGGTTGACCATTAGGGTCTCCAGGCTGTCCAGGACTGCCTGTATCACCGTTCCATTGTCCGCCATTATCTCCCGTATCGCCATTCCATTGTCCACCATTATCTCCCGTATCTCCATTCCATTGTCCACCGTTATCTCCGTTCCATTGTCCACCATTATCGACACTGGCGGCGCCAGGCTCTATGCCTTTCTTGCAATCTTCCCGAGTTACCGCCCAGGCATGATTACACCCTTGAATTTCTGGATCCCATACGGTACCAACCCCGCACGTGAACTCGTATCTAATAAACTTCCCGGAACCTTCATCAACGCATCTGTAGAACTTCCTGCAGTCGTTCGGATCAGAAAGGAAATCCTCTTGTTTACATTGAGCGTTATCCTTGTTACCGTCCGATTGTTCACTTGTGACGGGGGGTCGACTCGTCGTCGGTGGGCTTCTGGTAGTCGTCTGGTAGCTCGTTGACGGTTGTCTGCTAGTGGTTGTAACCTGTGTCGTTGTTGTCGGTGGCGAAGTGGCTCGTGTAGTTGTGACAACAGCCGCCGTTGTCCATTGCGTGGACGATGTTTCCGGTAAATTGGGGACATTCGAATCGATTTCATTCTTGTCCCCTCCGCATCCTGGACGTCCACTGTCGCTCGGATGGGTACAAATGTCACCCTTGTCTTTCGAGAAAACCGTGCCAACGCCGCACTCGAATTTGAACGTGGTCAAAGGACTCCCATTTCCCCAATCGACGCATCTGTAGTACACTCTACAGTCGCGTGGATCTGAATGGTATCCCTCTTCCGTGCATACGAAACCATTGTTGCTCTGTCTAGACTGATTCTCGAAATATCGATCTGCAAAAAAAAAAGAAAAAACATAAAACTTCGTTCGTAAAATAATCCCTAGATTAGAAGGAAATTTGAACTCTTCTCGCTGTTGGTTCGCTAGTGGTTTATCGAAGGTTACGATACATCTTAGTTTTCTACAAGACAAAAATATCACAGAGGAATCTTCGCCCGGAGATTTATCCTGTCGGATATAAGCAAACACAAGGGGGAATTTTTCCAACCGACGAAAGTATCCCCTCGATGCGTTCAAGGCTGTGAATGTCGTCGTCTCGCGTGGAACCAGTTTTACGACAGTGGCGGCAGAAATCCAGCAACAACGATGATACAACAACAAACAGGATGCGAACAGAAGGAAGGTAAAAAAGTGTACTAGGAATGCCCCATTGGGAAATCGGTAGTCGCGTCACGTGCCCCTACGAGCAGGGCTGTAAATGAACGTGTCAGGAAAATAGATTGTTCAAACGCGTTAACGAAGAAAAAAATCGCCATTCCCATTTCGCTTCCCTTAGCATAAACTGAACCTTTCGAACCATGAATATTCTGTAGCGATTTCTGCACAGGAAACCGACGAACGAACCAAGCCGACTTACCAGCCTCTGTGACGGTGGACGAAATCAGTGTTATCAGAACACTCAGTGTTCCTAGGGCTGACCACATGGTGTTTGGATCTCGTTCGTCTGGAAATATAAAAGGAACCATCCATGACTAAACTAGAATTATCCCGATTGCTATCTATTCATCGAAATTCATCCAATTCCAACACGTTGAAGCAATTAGCGTTGGGACTGATACCGCACAGATGCTATCGATAACACAGATATAGGCATAAAAAAGAATCGGTACCCTCTCGATACTTTTACGAAAGTATCGATACGAACAGCACATAAACGAGTTAGGAATTTCTGTATTCATAAGGTAAATATTTGATTTTATATCTAATCGGTTGCTATAGAATTGATATCGATGGCTAGCAATCGAATAGGCATCGATATTAAATATTGATACCGAATATCCAAGATTTCGATGTCTTTCGATGTCTTTCGATGTCTTTCGATACTTCCTACTGAGTACTTAGCTATCGAATTGTTCGAGTACCATCAACATGTGCCATGTCAGTCTCGTCACTAGTATCGATACCGATCATAAATACCGGTATTCGATGGCTCGTGGGGAGCCCCATCATTTTAACGGGATAATACAACGTGACGTAATCCGCAAACGTTTTCTGGGACAGGAGGCGTGGATCTTCCACAGTCGAGAATTTCGCATAAACGGCCAAAGATAAGCGGGCGCAACAGTTACTCCTACGTCCCGTTTGGCCCGCGTCCAATTCTTCCCCCGTCATAAGGATTCTAACTGTGCGGATCGTATTCCCCCCTGACCTTGCCTCGATTAATTCCACTGTGTACGATCGACGGCTTCAGGATCAAACGATTCCACTGTTTCGATCGTGTCCCCTGCGAGAATGACCCCGATTTTTCAACGGATCGCGATGATCTCGATAGATCGTACATGTGTAACAACGAACGGAATACAACACGAGTGCGGTTTTATCGGCTTGTACAGTTACAATAGAATTGATTTCCGACACGCCTTTAATGATTCGGCTTTGATAGGTTCTTTAGAGAGAAACCGTAAATCAGCGTACTCGTGCGCGGAATTAGAAGAACAGTTTGATGCGTACCCTGAATGAGCAAGAGTCTAACGAGTTGACGTCCGTTGGATTCCGCGTTGTGTCTTTTATTAGGCTCCAGTTCTCTATTGATTTAGTTAGTAAGAAGGATACACTCTGGGTAGTTATCGAACCGATACATATACCCAGGCACTCAATAGGAAATATCGGAAGATATCGATGTGATTAAGTACTGGGTATCAACTATCGATATCGATATTTTCTAAAGCGATACCAAACCAACACAAGTACTGTACAGGGATGATATCATCGGTTTGACACTTCGCGAGAGTATCGATTACGTTTGATACCTAAATTTTTTCATACTTTTCGATACAGTATAATAAGTTTCTGTCTGAAATCGATAATATAGATTCGGTATCCGTATTGGTTTTCGAGTGTAATATCGAACTATTAATTTCGATGGAAGTATCGTCGCCAAAATGTAATTCCTGACGAGCTCTTTGCCCTCTGTCAGAAGGTATTATTCCGTCAGATTAATCTTATTGCTCATCTAAGACGATATCACACGCGATCCCACACACACACACACACACACACACAGGCACGAGAATCCTGAATGCCTGATATATCATACCGAGGGATCTACGAATGTCGATCTTGAAACCTGAAAAAAAAAGAAAACCAGAAACAAACTCATGGTATCTGGAACGCAAGAATTTACGTTAAAGCTTCACGTATGTAGAACCCTATCGCAATCAAAATGCGATCTATTCCAACGAATACATAACTGATACTCCATAAATTGTATTTCTCGAGAAACCGCGACAAAGTACCCCTACATTAAGAAGCCCGTTTGCCGTGGGCGCTGGGATCTCGACTCCGGGGGATCGATATGATTCACTCGATCCCCGACGACATTAAGTCTCATAAAACCGGGCCCATTAATCAGCCCTCCCCTCCGTGATTCATGCATCGTCTTATTACTCTTCCAAAGGACCTACCGCCTGTGCACGATACGCAATACGCTGCGCGAACGCAGCCAAGGTGCACTGAATCCCGATGCTTATAAATACTATTCGTCGTCGTCGTCGTCGTCGTCGTCGTCGGCGATGCTGCGCAAACCACGTAACGAATTGCACGGTGCACGACCTACGAGTGGTAAGACGGGAGAGGGATGCGTGTACACTGTACACACGGTCGTCGAAAGGAGGAACGATAAATCCTGACGGGACCAAAACCAGAAAGAGAGAGGAGAGTCCATCGAGAAGGAAAGCTAGCTCGTTGAAAAGCTGAACCGGCACGACTGACGACACCCGTCTACGATCCGTTTCTCTAGCCCACGGTGGAAAGAGAGATCGCACGAAACAGTGATATAACCCCGAGAATACGGGTTTACTCGCTCGTGAACCTGAGGAGGAACACCGGTGACATAACTCGCGGAGTCAATGTCAGTGTCGACCAGTGTCGACGATCTTGATGACATTGGAGCCGTCTGTATGCGCTCGCTTCACGCTAGTATCACGGTTCTGGTGTAATCAAATTATACGGGACACCGAAGGTATGGATCTTCTATGTCAATTGACTTTCGGAATACGATGTTTGGAGTAGTATCACGCGGGGAAGTAGTCCTTGTGTTGACAAGTTGAAGTAGTTCCGTAGGCACGTCGCGATATGATTCGTTACATTAATTCGAAGTGTATTAAAGTCACGAGTTGTTGTTATTCCTGACGATAAATATGTCATTCGGGGTCTTCGACGCGCTCAAATATTTACCGTGTCGTCGTTGTCGTTGTCGTTGCCGTAGTCGTATCGTAGATAAAGAAGACGACGTGTTCAAGTAGAAATGCGTAGGTCGTGGATTTTTTTTTTATCGTTGTGCATGGAATCCACGTGAGAGGATCGATTTAACCGCGAAATGGCCCGCACGGATTCGGGCGAACCGTCCTTCCCCGTTGAATGAAAGATTTTTCCGCGGCGGTCGACGACTACACACGGTTCAGACCCCGTTCACACGTGACCCGCTCTTTGAATACAAATCGTACGGTTATCCCGCGCCTGGACGGAACGGTGTTCCCGATTCTGGCGGGGATCGCGCGAAAAACAGGAGGATACAGTTCGTTGGCTTGCATTCTAAGCAGGCCCCGTTTCGGAAGACGAATCGCTCCGGAATCGACGAAAAGAGCCTCCCTTGTATCGAGAATTTTTTTTTTGCGAGGGACATTCCGAGAGATCAGATAGCGATCCTCAACGCGGCCATTTGCTTTTATTGTTTTTCGTACGACGTTGTTATTTTCTCGAATATGCTCTTCGAATATGCCCCTTTCCCCTTTAACGGCCCGAAAAAAAGGTGACATTCAAGAAATTTTGTTAAGAAATGCAAAGAAGAGACGATAAAAAAAACTTCTAATCTATTAAAAAATATTTATCGTACAAGTCTTCGCGAGTACGGGACAAAAATTTGTTTACAGAAGAAAATGGCGCCGCTGGTGTTCAGACCACGTTGACCGCTTTTATGTGAACACACGATCAGCGTACAGGATAACTTATATCGTTTACTTTTGTTTCTCTTAATGTCGATGGCGAAACAGGTAGGTAATGTACTTTATTCGCAAGTGGAAGCAGTGAGTAATGAACAGACGCATTAACCGGCCATATTGAAAATTCAATTTTCTCGTAAATGAATCTATAGAGAAACGTCGTTCTAGAGTTCTTTTTCCAGTGAATTTTATGGCAAGTATCGTGTTCCGTACAATTACACTACTGAAACGTCTCGCGGGATATCGTTTAAACACGTCAGCGTATCTTTATTACAATCGAACTCCTTTGACCTTCGTACGAATACAATTTACAAGAAATCTCTCTGATTGTTACACGAGCACAGGCAACGATACACTGTCCCGCCGAGCGATAATTCACCACTGGTTGGCAAGAATTTATGGCCATTTCGTTGAAGACCACAGACGACGACTACTGATCGCAAATATTTAGCGAGGTAACATACAAGTGTGCAACCGATGTACGAAACGGGACGGTAAACGACGGAATGAACGGTGACGAAGGGCCGTGGTTGGAATGACAGATCGTTAAGGAGGTTACGCGACTTATTTGCAAGACATTTCGGAAGGTAACACGACTGCCTGCTTCAAGAAACAGGTACAAGTCCCTGAACAAGCGACGAAACGCTCCAAGAGGACGAACGCCGTTTCGTATTTTCGATAATTATCGTTTTCGAGAAGGGCCACGCGAAAAAATTAACGATCCCGACATGGGATGTCAGGAACGTAACAGTGCAGGTGAACGATCGAAAACACGGACTGGTTTTCACGTATTCCAACGCTGGAGGACAGCTTGTGCCTGGAGGAGACACGAGGCAATTTTAAAACTGTCAGTAATTGTACATCTTCGTCCGGCGAAACCCGCGATTTAACGGTTCTATGGCCGCGAATGGCACCAGGAAAGAAATTTCGGTTGCCGGTCCGGACAACCATGTGTATCGATTTAATTAATGCTTCCTCTTTCAAAGGGCGGGAGAAGGACCAACAATCGTAAACAGGGTTCAACGACCTGTTGGACCGCTCATCACGCGCGATAAAACCTGGTCATCATCTCTCTAGACTTATGATAATCATCCTTTCTGTAAGCTACATCGATTCGACTCGCTTTAACGCGATTAACGCGTCCGCGGATCATCGATCACCTTCAGACCCTTGTTTCTCTCGTTAGAAACAGCGACACGAGAATATTTTTCTAACATGTAAGGGATTAAAATGACAGAGGAGACAGCCGTGTAACTGTACGCTCGAAACGCGTGGCCTCGAATTAAAATCAATTTTCTCCCATAAATCGCGGAGGCACGTTTCAGGAAATCGGCGCTGTACAGTTATAACCTTGCAGATAGGTAATGCACCTGGCCGAAGCGTAGGAAAAATGGTAAAGAAGTCGAAATGTTCCTTCGAGAGGTCGTAGAAAGTCCATCTCTTCTGGTCATTTATACAATGGGGTCTGCTACAACGAACGATGTTGCAATAAACGAATGCTCCAACAAACAGTTTTTATTATTACGATCCCTCGTGTTCGCGGTATGATACAAGGGCGAATAAACTATGACCTTCGAGGATCTCGGAATGGCCACTTTAATCGAACCAGTTCTCGATCCTCTCCTGCTGTTGAATCGGTCTCTTTCTATCCAGCTTACAAGAAAATTCGATGTAAACGAGGATCGCGAAAAGAAGCCGTGAAAACGAAAGTGTACCTCGTCTAGTCGGTCGATCCACAGTCTACAAACGCCTCGAGGGACATTAGACGAAGTGGTTGCTCAACATCGAGACGCATAACCTGACGAAAAAAGTTAACTGGACGCGACCACGGTGCAGTGAACCGAGATCGTTATGATGGCATGTTAGCTGCAATAAGTGCAGCCTTGCCGTTGAAAGTCGCAAGGTCGTTTCTTCTCCCACCGATACAACTTTTCCCTTCTCTTTCATGTTCTTGCGTTGTGATGCACAGTGCCGCGGGAATCGAGCGTTTCTTGTATTATAGATCACGATAGGGTTGGAAAATCATCCCTTTCGAACAGAATTTTCGATCAGTCGATCGTCTGACTTGGACGGGTTGATTCTACTCGAACAAATTATCTATCCGTCGTGACTCGATAATTACTATTTTACTGACTCGTCGAGTTGGTCGCTATGATTTAAAGAGCGGCAAAATTGAAAATGGCCACTTTCCGACTTTGGGACGAAGTTACTCTTGACTGATAATGAGTCAATTTTACCACAACTTACGGTATCACTGTCTGAAAGAGTGAAACTTCGATGATTTTATGGTATTATTAAACGTGTAAGTTGGTCGTTGTCGACGTTGCTGGTGCATTCACAGTCGAACAGGGCCATTTTCCATGATCTTCGAGGAATCGTGTCCCTTAGACCCAAGTAGTAATTGTATCCTCGGTGAGCCCCGCAATTAAAGGGATACTAGTAAATTGCACGTGCAAGCCCTTCCGTTCAGTCAGCACAGTACTTCGTCCTCTTCATTTTTCCATTATCTCCCTTATTCGCGACCGCAATCCCTCCTCGCGCGCGCACAATCCGCCCTTCGTGTATCAAGTTCTTGCGAGAAAATGAGAAATCCCATAGGGGAATTAGCGTGGACGTAAATAGAGCGTAATTACCGGTGTGATTCAATGTGATAGATCGTGACTGGGGAGGGGGGGCCTTGTTTGGTGCAATTAATAACAAGGGTCTCAATGGACAACGTTCGAGAGTATTATTTATGCGAGAACTATACGTGTCGGTGCTTTCGTCGCCGCTTGGAAATTGAATTTCCATCTTAGTACACACACTAGAGTGGCAAAGTCACGCTCGTTCACATATACGTAATTCGATCGAAGAATCTTATTAATCGAACAGTCCAAAGGAAAAACGATCATAGTCGTCAATAGTTAAATTTTCACTATTTCGAAGACAAAACTTGTAAACTTCGCCTCACTATACACGATTAGAAATTTAATATTCTTCGTTCCTGTAATTCGTTTCTGAATCGTTTTACGAACATTAAACGTTCATAAATTTTACCAAAGTGAAATTTGTTTTTATAATGCAGACTTTGATCATTCTTTCATTGAAGAAACGTGACATTAATCGTTCTTTCATGATTCTTTGGCCCTTCATTTTTCAGGCCTGTACCCGTTGTTTTTTCCATTTATCATACTACAGTTCGACAACTTGAGAATGGACCACGATGATTTTTTCGTAATTTTGGAATCGCCAACTGAACTGGTATAAGAGATAAGAATCGAGCTGTAACGCTAGTTAATACGGATAGTGAATAAATGTCGTATGGATTAATTAGTCCAATTCGATGATTCATTAAAGGCTACCGACGCGGGGCTGCATGGTGGCGATTATCAGGCCTGGTTAATTAAGAAACGCGGCTTTTCTCGTGATGATCACCGTTCCTGCAGAATGATAATCACGCTCGAGTGAGAGTAATAACGAACCTGTTGTATCACCGTACTCGCGAGCAGTAGAATCGTTAAATAATAGTCGTGACTCATCCGCGGGATTTTTCTTCTTTTCTTCTATCAAAAGAAAAATCGTCGAGGTTTTTGTGGCGAATTCTGGTATCCCTCGAGGCTTCGAATCAATTAAGACCGGATCGTATAAAGACTCTCGTTAATGACCGAGAGATTTTCCGCAATATAGATTCTTTAGAACGAGAAATCGTTAATCTTTCCTCTGTTATTCCATTCGTTTATCGAAGTCTCACCTGTATAGAAGAGATGGAGAATGGGCAACAGGTAAAAAGAATTGCAATGGGATCATGATACGATTCATCGATCGATCGATGGTGCGTTCACGGTTTTCATTGTTTCGACCCGATGATATAAATCCGTCAGCGTCAGAAAAACCGTCCCTCGCGCGGCCAACCGGTCGCGAAACAGCGCGGAATGTCCTTCGTGGGATTCGCTTGCCTTTTTATCGGTAAGAATGGCTCGTTAAAGGAAGATGAAAAACCAACGTGTGCATCCGCGAGAGCGTCGCCCGTGCATAATGCAACTCACTGGCAGGTCGCTGTGTTATTCTACAACCGCGTGTCAGATTAATTTTCGTGGAAGTCGATCTTATCGAAAACAAAGTCTTGAATGAAAAAATGTTATTCCATATTTTCGAGTTAATTTATCACGTAGAATCACCATCTACCGCTAATCACATGACACCCTGTGTATAGAATACGTCGCGGTATTCTTGCCATCTATTGATCAAAGCGTGCGGACACTAATGATATGTATACCAGGTGTGACCGTCAAAGAACCATATTTTTCTCTCTCTAAAAGACGACACAAAATTGCACGAGATAGAGGTTCGCCAAAGAAGGTTGCGAATACGAAAGGGAAATCCTAGTTCGTGCTAATTTGTATTCTACCACGATCACTTTCGATCGCTCGATCTCCAAAAATAATTTCGCGGCAAGGCCTTATGACAGAGGTCCATATACGGATCACGAGGATCGTGACTGGCAGGCAATGTCGAGGCCAAACAGGTTGCATCGTGTGTATACATAGCTCCTGTTCGCGGATCAATTCCAATGCCAGGATCGATCGAATCGATATGAATGCCGATCCAAATACAGTTTGCGGATTTTTCGGGACAGGCGTACGCGACGTGAATCGTTAATGGCAGGGGAATTTTCGGCCCAGGCACACGTCCGTCACCGACACGTTGTAACCTCTGCAAATCGTGTCTGTAACCCGGTAAAACAGTTACGTGAGGCGGTAGCGTTCGCAGCTCGTATAACAAAAAACGCGTCCTAGTCTTTGAATTTGTGTTTGGTTAACCGAAATTATCGAGTAAGAAAAAGGGAAATATAAATAAAAATAATCGAAGTAGAGTCAACGATACATGAATATTAAAGAACCACCGCGATCGAAACTAATTAGAAAAGCGTGAATGAGCATTTAGCAATCGAGAAGCTTATCGAGTGTAATTGCAAGAACGAGTTATCGAGTCGCGCGTTAATCAATGAACGGCACCTCTCGGTTCAGCAGCGGAGATTTCGATCGTCGATTGCATTTAATATGTCTAATTAAAAGAGACGTGTTAATTGAAACGAGCTACGAGTCGGTGATACGCAACGCAACGACGTTGTCGAATGAAATCGTATAAAGTTTCCTTCTCGTCACTGTAGTACACCGATTATTGTGACGCGTGAAGAAGAGACTAAACGTCTCGAGCAATTCGAACGACAGCCTCGAATTAACTCCAGTTACCTAATGTATCGTAATCAAACAGTACATAAGATCGATCCAACGTCTAAATCTACTCCGATCTTTTTCTCTATGATCCAACTGTCACTTGTCCCTCAGAAAAAAACACTATTAAAAATCCAACACGTCGAAAAGAAGGAAAAAAAAAGTGATATTATTATCCTAAAAAGATCACTCGCGACACAGATAGTTCCCGATACCGTCCCGAAATGTCACTCGATCCGATCTGGGCGGCTGGATTTTAAGGCGGCAAAACTTGATCGTAAAAAATCAACCGAAATGATTGAATGAACAGAGAGAAGAAACAGTACTCACGTTTGCGCAGGATCAACGACAAAAAAAAACCAAAGAAACTCTAAAATCCTTTCAGCAACCGATCCTCTTCATCTCGCTACGAGCAGTCTCGATTTCCGTAGAACGCCCAAGGGATCCACCGCGATCCACAACAGATCCCCCCACCCTCCGTGAATGTGACGGGAGAGCTGGTTCGGTTTTCAGGAACTATTCTGGAAATCGGTTGCCGATCGCGGCACGTTCTCGAGAGGGAGTAAGTCCTGTGGACGCGGATGGCTCCTACTTATAAAGACTTGGCCAAGACTTGGCTCTCCAATTGGCTTGAACGTGTCCGTGTGTCTGTGTGTTCAATGTCTTCTACGTAAGTCGGTACCCCCTGCACGTGCGTGCGTATGCGTGTCCGTTGCCAGCGCGCGTGTACACACAAGAAGGGAATCGTGTGGTCTCTCCGCTCCGTTCCAGGTGGTAGGGGGCACAACCGCACAAACCGTGGTGTGCCCGGTCGTTACACGCTCGATGCTGTTACACATTACACGGAGCCCGATGCCAGTGCCCGTGTAGCCGGTGCCGCTCTGGACCAACAGCCGAACCTTGATCGTTTACTTGAACGATTATAAACACTTTATACGCGAGGCTTGTGCATCTCTATCTGTTAGAAAAATACAACTCGAAAAAAGCTTAATAATTAAACTCTGAAACCGAATAAAACGCGATTTTTATAACTAAATGGATCACCTTTTCATTTATTTTCAACTTTTCTGCTTTATTTCTCATCGAACAAAGATGTTGTTTAGGCGGTGTAAGGTTCCAGACGACACGATCCATTCAGAAATGGTCAAATAAAAAACTTTCCGACACTAAATGCTCATCGGTTCTCCAGGACAGCTGACACGGAAAATTAGGTATCCCATCTATCGACTACATTGCACGTAAAAAAAGAAGGAAACAAAAATAACGTTTCATAGGCCCCGCATATTTTAGACGAATCAAAAGTCCCTGAACGCTAACGGTATTCCGATATCGGAGAAAGAGACGGCGCGCGAACATTTTATAAAATCGATGCTCTCCGCGGCGCGGGCGAAGGCGGGGTCATAAATTTTCGATGTTGAACGAAACGGCACAGTCTTGACCGTGGCCTCCGTCCTATTTACGACTAGCGATCGTTGTTCCTTATATGTATACACGCATGTGAAATCATCATTGATTCCTACACGAAACAGATCTCGATTACGCGTTGTTACGCTTGTTTACCACGAATTGAGATTCCTTCGGAGATAACGCAATTAGTTACTGTTCGTATCTCGTTCCATTATTCTAGGGCAGGGCATTATCACCGCGTACGATCGTTGCAGTCCCATTGAAATATAATATACATACATGTATACATGCATACATACATACATACATACATACATACATACATACAGTGAGAGTCAAAAGTATAGGATTTATTCGTATTTATTTCTCTCAATTTAGAATCTAATATTTCGTAAATGCTCTATTACATTGAAATCCGATGACTAGGGACGAGAACTCAACTGATTGAAAGTGTTCGACATGACGTACGAACGCGTCAAAACGACGGATTGCAAATTTCTTATTTTACCACTATTGAAATTACAATGGTGTTTTTAGTGAATTTTAAGGCCCATGAATGCACTTGCAGCTGAATTTGATTTAAAAATGTTTAAACATCAAATCATTCGTCGTTGATGTACATAGTATGAATAAGAACCAACTGGTCTACGCCAAAACTTACTATGCTACCCCAAACCATAATAGTACATTCACAATATTTAACGATATCGCGGCATCCGAGAGGCTGTTACGGGAGATCTGCCACGGCGAAGACGTAGAAACGCAATCAATGAGACAGGGAGTCCCTGAAACGGAACGGAAACCTGTTCTTCCATCTAACTTATAATTTCAGTTATATTCGGATCGCATGTTTTTCCAGCGTTCGAAATACTCCGTTTCGGATAACACACCTCGAATATACACGAATAAACGTACAGAAATTCTTCTCGGAAAGAGAATCTAAGACGCAATCCCGTTGCGTTGTTTGTGGTTTTTCGAAAATCGATTCGTCAGAATTGCACGAATCGTGTCCAGGAAAAGAATATCATAAAGATTTGGACATTCTTAATCTTATCTGAAGCCGATTAAAACGTATCGTATGCATTGAAAATGTCAGTCACCTCGAGTGAAAAATTCATCGCTTGCTACGACCTTGCCACATCTGCCCGATGCAAGGATGCAACTCGTCCGCGTTCTCTTTCGCTGTGTGTAATATACATGTATATGTATATTCGCGTTACTTTTTCCACCAGAGTGGCCCTGCAACAGGTTCCTCTATTAATATCCCAATCGACACACGATCCAGGGAGAAAATAAAAAGACGTCATTCGACAGAGAAAGAAGAAAGCGACATTGGCCATGGTGGCCTGTTCGACGTCATTCTTGGAAGTGCACGTTCCGCGTGTAGATTGCGCTCCCTAGGTACAAACAGTATCGAATTCGCGACAGTCAAACTGATAAGGATCGGAAATTTAATATAAATACGCGAGATAAATGACTGCTTCGTTCTGTTTGACAAATACATGAAAAATAACTAACGACCGTCCAACTGACAATGCATTTTTTTTCGACATTGTCACTCAAACCCGTAGATAACGATGTTACTAATCGGTAATTGACACTACGTTGTACAACCACTGAAAAATGGTACTCCTAGCCAAATTATACCTTGAACGCGTAACAGCAAACCTAAGCTCATTAGTCCGGAGCCCGCCTCCATCCGCCCGTATATTCTCATACAATTCGGAATTGTTATCCAAACTACTGTTGGGTCAACGTTCCTATCCAGTGACGGTTCGTCGAACCCTAGGTGAAATTACTAGACAGAAACGGAAGTAGGCAAAAAAGAACCGTCGTAATTTTCGGTAGAATCAAAAGGCACACACGCGTTCATGCCCAGTGTCGGGCGATTATCAGCGATAATCGGATGATTGTTCTCGCGGCGGTCGTTCCAGCGAGAGATTCCGGGATAACGAGGCAGAGACCACTGGGAATTTCAGCGTGCATGCACAGTTCCTTTTTCTTCCTGGCCATGCTTGTGGACAACGCCTCTGGTCGGCTGGGAAACGATAGGAAGCGTCGTTGAACTTGCCCCCACGGCTTACAAGGACCTAACCAGCGTAACCCTGCATGGCCACGTAACCGTGTGTTTGGGTTACAGGGAACAAAGAGAGAACAACGAAATCTTCGAATATTTCGTTACCACGAGTGGATATTTTATCTGGACGATCACACCTTCCGCGATAAATTAATATCGTCTCTGCAACAATGCGTTCCTTGTGAGAGAGAGAGAGCACACACCCTCAGGGAAACTCCAAACTGGACCTGTTTCTTAGTCGACCTGGCGCACACTAAAACCATCCTTCCAGGCCCGAGTGTAGATACATTCGATAATAAACTCCACCACGAGGCTACAACAGCTTCGTGTAACAAACGAACGAGATTGGAGGGAAGGAAACGCTTGATTGGCCGCTTCGGTACGTTGGAATATAAGCAATATTACTTTTAATGAAACTGGATAGAACCGAGAGTATTTATGTGATTGTTGGGTTTCAAGAGGGAGATTCTACGGATCGGAATATTCTATGATTTTGTGAATGAAACGTTTCCTTGTACACTGAATACGTATAGTGAATTCTAGAGAATCGTGTGTGCTATAGATGCATAAAATCCGCAGTCTAGTGGTAAAGTAGACGTCCACTGTGATGGAGAAATGCAGTTAGCGGGTTAATAGTCGGTGAATCTTTCCAACAAACGGGGCGATTACTTACAATGTCCCTTAACAAAAACACCTAGAAAAGAATAAGGTGGCTGGCGTTCGAATGCAAACGATACCCATCTCTACTTAATTGTCGCGAACCGGTCAAAGAATCAAGCTGATTAACAGGGTGTCCGTAAACATCAAACCGGGTGAATACGAGTAGAAAAGCCTAGGTAGTAGAATACGGTCGCGATGGGCAGACAGAGGCGCACTCTCGCTTGGTGCATCACCAGGCCTATAGAGAAAATATGTATGTATACATTGTACATGTATATGTATATACGATCGCCAAGAGTAAAAGAGAGTACAATGGACCGTATCTCAGTGGCTGGCTGACCATAAATGTCCCAAGAGCGGGGGAGGAAGGAAAGGTAAAAAAATTCGCTGTCCAAGCGATTATGGCCGTCGTTTCACGTTGCCACACGCGCCCTCGAGAGGGGAAGGGTGGTCGATTCATTCCACGGAAAAGTCCACGTGAATTAACGAGCAACGGAATAAAGCGCGGAAGTGCGCGGGCCCCTTCAAGGGGGGAAGCTACTTCACGGTGGTGGTGTTTGTACGCCATCGGGCCCGATCCATGAATTATTCCGCTACGAAACGACTAACTCGATTCTCCTGTCGTTCAGATTTTTCCACCTAGCGAAAAGGGAAAGAACTCGCCGCGATGGGGTTGCGAAGCAGCCTCTGTTTTACAGCCAAGTGGGACTGTCGGCCCTCGCAATGGGTATTTGCATCCTCCATGGTTTTTTCTCTGTCGACTTATACATATATGGTGGCTTCTATACTTTGTTTCTCGACAGAGAAACAGACTGAAGCTTGGAAGAAAAGTTCTAGTACACATCCCCCTTTTTCTTGCGTCAGGTGTCGCGAGAGGTTCGAAAGTTAAACCGAACGAAAGCAAAGAGCTACTGCGTATAGGCGTTGTTTTTGAACGTGGTTCATCATCCAGACGGATCTCCAGGCAGAAAAGCCAACGGAGAGAAGGTGGATCTCGAAGCAAGAAAATCCGAAGGGAGACAAGAAAGAAGCAACGGAGGCGCCAGGCAAGAAAGTGATCAGGTTGCACCTGTTACAAGACTTCGTCGAGGGGTGCATCGAACGAATAATGACAAGAGAATAATAAAGATCGCCCCATGGACACGTTCTTTCTTCTTTTTTTTTTTTTTTTTTCTCGTCCCTTTCTTTCCCCGTTCCCTCCCAGAGGCCTTGTTCACGAGGGTGAGGGTAGCAAGGAGGGAAGGAGGGATGGGATCTGCTCGGCTTGGAAGGCTTCGAAACCGGGCGCAACCTATAAATAACCACCGGCTCTTTGCATCTCTTTGAGCTTCTTTTCTTTCTGTTCTACCCATTCCCGCGTGCTCGCAACCGCACACCTCCGACGCGCACACGTTTTCGCGTTCAGGGACCCCGTAATTCAGGTTCCTTCGCACGTACTCGCGTACAATCGGCGCAATTAATGCCAGAAAAGCGTACGCTCCTCCGTCTGCATTAGCCCGGGAAAATGAATTCATCAGGGAGAGACGGTGAACGACGTTCGCCAGGCAGAAAATTCTATGTATGTACGTTCAACGTCGATCGTGCTGTCTCCGTTAGGAATCTTAATTGTATTCACTGTCTCGGGACAATGTATGAATGACAGAACTACATATGTATACATATATAGTTCTGTGAATAAAATCGTTCATTTACTGTAATAATGACGTAACTTAAAATTTGCAGTTTTACAGTTATTAGTAGACTGCAGAAGTTTATGCGAATTAACAACTTCAGATACTAGTATCGAAAAATTAAAACGGAATAGAATTTTCTTCAGTAAACGCAAAGCATTTCTTTGTAACAGGAGAAAAAAAAAGAAACGGCCGCCAGGGTGGTTCCCCTGTAAGTGATGGCCGGCCGCTCGAATTGATTACGCGGACCGATTATTTATTAGCCGAGATCGCCGGTCGGAGAGGGCCGTGGAACTTAATGCAAACGACAGAGCGGAGTTTTATCAATTCCCTTGAATTAGGGGGAAGCCACGGAACGGGCGGGGCCCTCTTTAAGGGTTAATAACACGCGCAAAATGAAAAGAAACGACGGATAATCGACGAATTTTTGCGAAACGTATCACGGGGTATACGTGTAACTACGGGGAGGTAGTTAAAAATAATTTCGTAATTTAATAATCAGGTGGAACGACTTGCCAGCTTGTTTCGAATGAATATGGAACAAGATCCAAGATCCTCAAGAACCCATCGAACAAGCAATTTTGGCTTTCGTGTAGAAGATCGATGAGTCCACTGGAACCCTTCTTCGAGGTTTCATTGGACGAAGAACTTCAACGCAGTATTCGAAATTTTCTGTATCTAAGGTCGTACTTCGAGAAGAATTGTAAAGTTTCGGTACCCGAAGTGGTACTTAAATTGGTAAAGGCCACCAAACCTCGAAGGCCCAAAAGCATTAGCGAACCACACGTGGCGATCTGCTCGTGAATCAACCAAAGATCACTAATAACTTTGCCAGCTCCCTAATTTGCTACCTTAATGACTCGACATGATATGCAAATGCTCCGAAGCGAGCATTCGGGCGTTATGTAGCCGAAGCGACACGACTGGTACATTTTCGTTCGGGTACCACGTATTCCACCTACACGGTGTCGAAATGGTACCGTGATACGCGCCACGCTCCGTCGAATTATGAACATCCAATGAGATAACCACCTGGAAAGAAGGGGTTAGGAAGGGAACAGGCTCCTCGAACATGAACAGATTCACAGACCGCAATTAAAATCAAATGAAGTTAGAGAAATTACAGATGGGAGATCGGTCACGGGAAACGAGTCGTCCTTGAGCGCGTCGGGAAAACGGAAGAAGAAGCGGTCGTATGGAGCAGAAAGATCCTTTTTGCGTACAGTCACGAATCAGTTCCACGTGTTAGAAACCGCGAATAATTAGCCAGGCTGAAGGAAGAGGAAACGGAAACATTCAGCCAGCCGTTGAAGTCGAGGTCGTCGTCACCTTATTGCAAAGGTTTTGGTTGGGGTTTGCCGTTTATAAAAAAGTTTAGTATCGTACTTTAATAGTAGTGATAAGTAAAATGACCGATGACCTTGATCCTGACCGTGTCTTTGACCGCCAATGAGAATCTGGCGAAAAGGTGATTGAAAAGTTACGCGGATAAACAAGCTTTCCCGTGGAAGTGATTTTCCCTCCTGTAGGTCTCACGATACACTTTGCGACGTTCATCGAGATACGGGGTGGTATGCATGAGCTTCCTCCGTGGTAAGCGATCACCATAACTTTTAATTAGGTGGGCAGCCCTCGAAGCTTGATAAGGAACCTCCTCAGTATACACACACACACACACAGCGGGGCAAAAAGAGCTCGAGAAAGGGATCTCTAATTAACATACAGCCGCGATGAGACCATGGTTCGCGGCCATGGTAAGTCGCAACGAGCGTCGAACTCTCGAAAGTGTGCTTTGTAATCTGAAAGGTTGAAGACTCGAAACGCGAATTGAAGGAAATCTGGGTCATCGATCGTATAAGAAGAACCTCTTGGAACCTCGACGAGGATGGTGTCGCGTACGATAACTTCACGTGCAACCGAACAAGGCGAGGTGGCCTTATGTTAAATTGTTTCGTTGATTCTGTGTCTCATTGTACCGACCGGACGGATGTCCATCTCTGAAAACTTCTACGTTTGCTACCTAACGGTTCCTTCGTGAGAATTAACAACGCATAGTTTGGTTCTGCCTGTAAACAAACTACATACATCGTGCATTTGCTGCAACAATGACGTAACTCACATTTTACAGATGAAACTGGAACATTTACGATAGATGGTTAACAACATAAAAGAGTTTAAGGTTACCTGAGCGCGGTATAAACGTGAGAATTATTAATAAATCGTTAATAAAGATGGTAAATTATGGTATTTCTAATCACTCTGTAGCTTCCCCATTGTCCCACGATTACTGGACAAACACAGTCGCGGAAGCCATGGGAAATAAACCAAGAATTAATCACGAATCATCTATGTTCGACGCGTACCGAGAGCTCGCTTGTTGCTCGGCAATTATCCCATTAATTGCACGAATTATTATCATAATTCTGCTAATAATTCATATCCCACCGTGTCCGGAACGCCGAACCGGTAATCTACGCGGAAAATCTAAACGAAGATTCGTGTCCGTCTAACGGGCCCTGAGAAACGGAGGGAAAAAGACGAAGAAAAAAACAGGAACGTCACACACAAGGACAGGATCGCACAGGTAGGTAGGTAGGTACTATGTGTTTGTTCACAATCATAGGTAAAAGTGTCACCGTTGTGGCGGTTCCTCGGGTCGCGGTTAGTCGTTTTATTCATTTATTCCGCGCACACGAGAGGCGTCCTTCTTGAAAGATTCATTCCAACATTCCCGACATTTCTCTCGCCTGTGGCGGGAATCGGAGCTGCTACGATCGCGCGCGATTCATCCCCGATCGACATGGTAACTCGATGCGCCTCCTCGTTCTCCTTTCCTCGAGTCGCTTCGAATTATCATTTCGATCGGATACGATGACTTTGAACTGCACATTTTATGCATTTATAACGTACTACTCAGTTGTCCGAAATGTTTCCCCTATTAAGAATTGTCCGGCACATCGGCAGCTCAATAAAAAAACCATAGTTATAAAGTTTAGGAACAATCCATAAAAAGGTTCGCCACCACTGCCTTCGATAGTTTCTTCCATGAGTCCTTCCACGCTTCTACAAAACAGAAAAGCGCGTCTTGTGAGAAAAATGGCGAAGTTAATGAATCCCTCTCGACGTTCTCCAATGTAATTGAGAATTAATGATCAGAATTTTATCATTTTTTTTTTACCTATTTGTTGTCCTACACAGCTCGTAGGTCCCTCGTTGTTCGTTTTTTTTAAAGCTTGTACCAAGGGACGAACAATCAGGCGACCCAGCTGATAAAAATGACAAATTAACGGCTACAGGCGAGCAACATTTTTATCCGAGGAAGCTCCTATCGTTGTGGTCGTGGCGAAACGAACGAATAAAAGTGTCGTGACGATAAATTGGGAATCGTATCGGAGTGTACTTCCACGAGTTGACAGGAGGTGAAACCGTACCAGCGCGAGTTTTATCAGTAACCCCTTTCCCTTCTTTTATCTTCGGCCTCCTGCCTACCTTCCTTCCTTCCTTCCTTCCTTCCTTCCTTCCTTTCTTCCTTCCTTCCTTCCTTCGGGTCATTCTTTTTTGTCCTCCAAACGATTATTCGAGGCGTTTTTTTTCCCCCAAACGGGTTAACAAGCGTTTGAACAGTATCAAGTGGAAGAAAATTCTTCTACGTCGTTCGTAAAGTCTTTAAACGTTTGAGACTTCTTCAGGCGAGCTTCGATGTAATTGCTAAAAAGATTTATGGAGGCGAAATAAGTGACAATTTTTCAAACTCTTTCGACGTTGTTCGTCTATCTCCGTCGAAACCGTTCGAAACATTTCGTAATTTGTCTTCTATGACGGTACACGTCTTCCCGTTGATGTCCTTTGTCTGTTAACAGTATCTGTTCCGATCCATCGAGAACCAAGGTCGTCTGAATCATCGGTTAACGCGAGGATCGTTAACGGTCTATAAAATTCCATGCGAGACAACTTACGTTTTACGGGCGTTAGCCTGACTGTATCCTCGAAACCGAAGTGTAATTATAATGAACTATTTTATTAAACAGAATTTGTAAATTGAATTGTAAGAAAACAAAGCATTAATTGATGAAGCATTAATTATTTGATGTTCCTAGGTTAAACGGTAAGGACTTCTTCTTTTATACGCATGTACATATGTACTTATGTAGATATTTACTTTGTACACAGTCAAGGAAGACAAATGTTTCTCCCTAGAAGCAGGTCAATACACTAAGCGTGTGAGGTGTGATGCGTATTGTGTCACGCGGAAGGTTATCCTTGACCCAGAAGGGAACTGGAATCCGTGACCGAAATTCTCGATCAGGTGGACTCTCGTTGGTATTTCACGGATCGGATCCCGATTAATCGATATGACGTACTTCACGCGATCGTTTATGCATATGTATACTCGTATAGAATTCCCGCCGAGCCGCCCTGTACTTTTTCGTATAGTTCCTAACGTGTTCCGCTGTCGAAAAGCTTTTCGAGCGAAAAAATATCGACAGCATAAACATCGACTTGGCCCGATACATCTGATTATAATAACGGACGCGGGAATACTTACGTTTCTGCGGGGAATGTGTCGACTCATCGATGGAAAGAAACGCCTACTCCGCCAAGAATATCATCCTCTAAATAATAACAATTTTAATGGTACTTTTCAAAAAGCAGTTAATATTAATTCTGTATCGTATCGTCCCGTATTTTCATACGCAACGATCCAACGTTTGTTCGTTCACATTGATGCAGAACGGTGATACGATACAAGGATACGCACCTTAAAATAGCTTCAGAAGAAACATTAAAATTATTGCACATTGCAATGTATAATACTTAGACATTCTTTTTTACTTATTGTTAGACTTACTAGGACTGAGATGTTTAAGCTCAGAAAACTCGAAGTTGTGGAGATTTATGTAGTATAGCTATGCACTGAACTCGAGGATGTAGGTAACTCGTAAAATATATGTACATGTACAGTGATAGAAAAATAGCCCCGCCCCTCTGGAAGCAAAACTGCCTGACCATCTCGAAACTTATTTCGAATTCGCAAACCTTGATCCGAATTCCTATGGGGAACCGGAAGCAATAAAACGAATGATATTACATCGTCCACGGAGAGTGAATTAAAAGTATCGATTTGGAATTCCGTGGCCGGCTAATTTGCGGGTTTCGGGGTACGATGTTGGGGCGTGTCACAGTGCGACGATTTAAGGTGTCCGAACACACACGGGTATATCTGCATATTCAAGCGTCGGTGACGTCAGAAGGATGCTTCGGAACCCGGTTATTTGAATACCGGTACAAGGAATATCGAACTCGCAGGTCATTCGCTCGAGGATTCCATTGGTTCGGTCGTTGAAACGAAAAAAAAATCAAGCGACACTGTAACTAACCCTGCGACCCTGACAAGGATTTACAATTTTTTCTATTCACTATTGGAACTATTCTCCATTGTTTTTCTGTGCAAACATTTTGATATTACCGGTTTTGCTTCTAGTGCGTACGTATACTCGTCATAATAGTTCGTATTTTATGTATTTGTAGCACTCACGATTCTCTAGAATTCTCTATACACAAGTGTGTGATCAATTTTGGGGAAATTTTTCAAAAACTTCCGCAGTCTGCTCATCATCCCACTCGTATACATGCAAATTAACGATGCTCCACTGTCATCCACACCTCGTCTCTTGCTACATAAATTCTCTGGAAGTATTCGTAGCCAATTGGATTTCGTGTAAACGGTCTTATTACGAGACATATATCACTGTATAATCAACCTTATACACTGGCTTGCTTTATCTTGATCATACACGAGATCCGTGTCCCGCGACACATGTACGTACGTACAATCTTGAACATCTGCGTGCGACGGATCGCTTCGTTATGCGTTCCGTTGGACGTGTGGCCGTTCGGAAATTCACGCGTTTCTGCAACGTTCCTCCATAAATCTCTCTCGGAAAGGTCGATCAACGAAAAGCGATTAACGGTACAGAAAAAGCTGACGCGCCACGGACGGATTCGGCGGCAATAAAGTCTGTAGGTACATTCCTGCCTACAAGTGTATAAATTCGTCGGAGTTATGTACCTAGTGATACCACTATCACCGTGGAATCTTGTTCGCAGGGAATTCCTACGGTGTATTTAAGCCTGTTAACGTCTCGAATTACGTTCATTATGTCAATAACCATGGGATTATGTTAATCTGGTTAATTTATGCCGATCAACAGACCGATGAACAGACCGGACATGTAGTAGAAATTATGAAATTGGACACTACGGAAAGGTAATACTGATTGAGTGATTCTTTAACCCCCTAAATGAAGTATTGAAAGCTTTGAAATAGATTAGAAGCAGTTGTTATCAATAGACTGTAAAGTTTATGCCAATAGAGAATTATCGACATGAACGGTCGTACAGCGAATGCATGGTCATTTGAAGTCAAGTTATTAAAAATCAAGAAATTTCTACTTTGTATTTTGTGGCGGCCATATTGTCGGCGGTTACCATGCTTGGATCATTGGGGGGGGGGGGGATTTGTTTCTTAAAAATTTCGATAACCCACGATGTTCCGTCATGTAGACCGCTTCACCGTCCATAAGTTTGGTCAACTATTTAGAAGGGCCTTTTCAACCATTTACCTACCAACAACCGTCGGACGATTCACCGAAGAAAAACGCGTCGATAACGGTACAAGGGTATAATACAACAAGGTAATAAACAAATGCACAGCGGCGTGCAAATTAACCAGAGGGACACGTTCCATTGCGCCGATTCCACCTCGTGACATAACGTTACTTCTCCAGGGGATTCCTGTCTGAAAAGATAAGTTTCACGAATCCTACAACACCGAATAGGAGTTTCTTGACATTTAACACTTTCGCAGGAATTTAATGACGGACCATTAGATACTATGATTTTTCACGAATGAACGATTACAGCGAATAAAGGTATTGATATTTTGCGATGAAAGAAACTTCTGGCATACGCGAAGAACCGGAATAAAAATCCAGTCAGAGGGGAATCGCATCCCGTCGCGACAACTTTACTCAATTTCAAACAACCCTGCTGTGTGGGTCACCAGATCCCAGGGGCCAATAAGGAAATTCTCAGGATCTTGTATTCGTAACGGACCGATTTCACGGTAAACTTTATGCACGAGATACAGTTAACCGTTGCTTTGCCTTTCCATGTGCAGGATATTTACCTTCGGTGACAATTTTTCGGATTAATTTCCTTTGAACGAACCGGACCAAAAATCCATCGAAGGAACAGCAACAAATCGGGACTCCAATAACGTAAAATTAGTCGATGAATAGTTCTTTAACCCTTTCCTTTTTCAAGCATAACTCTAACTCATTTGATTCTGTAAGTTTTTTAGAGAGTAAGTTTTCACAAGACAACAGTAACAACGAAACGGTTAATTCAGAGAATCATCGGTAGCACGAACATTGTTTATGCCATCTTGATCTCAAGGCACCTTTCCCAATAAATGTCCGCTAATTAGATGTCGGTTGTCGAGGAACGGCTAGATATAAAGTCGGTAAACGTTATGGTCGCCAGAGAAAACTGTATAGGCGCCGACTGACGTGTCGTAGGAATGCAAATTCGGCGGAAGACCTTGGCCCAGAGGTGTCCACCGCACGATGATCTGGCTGTGGGCTGTGGGGACTCTAGTACGGCGACCGATCGATCTTTTCGCTCTTGAACTTGATCCTCGAATCGCTTCTACAGCCTTCCTCGTCGCCGACTGAAAGTCAATAAATATACATACATATGTATACCAGCTTACGTGGGCAGCTGGAATTTATTCGCCGCCGCGAAAGGGTCGTTAGCCAAGTAAAACTCGCTACGGCCTGTGGTTCCACTGGACAGAGAAAGACAGAGAAAGGTAGAGGATCGACGACTCCGCGGGCCTTGAAAAAAATAATCGAACAAGCTGTAATGTCCCCGCTAAACGCTGTTCCGTTGCCTTTCCATGTAGGTACCTACGTCCTCGACTTCCTCGGATCAGTTTCTACTTCTACGTTTCTCTACTTCAAGTGGTCGTGTCTGTTTCTGCACCACCGGATTGCGCAATTTTCGTGGGAATGTCACTGGTGGACAATAATCTTGCGCCTTGAGATAACAATTCGAAGAATGCGAAGGAAGAATTGAATGGAGCTTTATAGGCACTTCGAGCCTTGGTGCAAAGTTTGTCGAGGAAGGAGGGGTCAGGAGAAGAAATAGTGGTGTTTGATAAAACTATGAAGCTAGAAAGTAAGAAATACAGAATACATTTGACCCTACGTGTAGGGTCTAATGGCAGATGGAATTGGTCGATTTGAATTTGTTTTACAACAGTTGTTATTTACGTTTTGTATTTGAGCGTAAAATTTCGCTTGTGCTATAAAAGATGCAGGGGGGTCACGGAGGGTTAAAAATATGGAAAACAATGTGTAATACCGATGATCTCAGTCCCTCAGGTATCCTCTATTATTTCTAAATTTATACTTTTGTCATACCTTCTACATTCTATAATAAAAAGGTATCCAACTCTACTATGTGCCAAGCATCGTGGTAAGGTTCCCATGTGCTTTTTCCTCGATCCAGGATGCGATCGCCGGCGAAAGAATTCGCCTGTGCGGTAACCGTGTCGTCGAATTAACATTTTCGCCGATCGCCAAACGATTGGAATTGTCCCGCCCCGCCCCATGAATTTCCCCGGGATTCCCCGAATGCAAGGTCGTCCGTGTCGAGAGAGACCGCGTTTGTCCCGGAATTCTTCGAAGGTAATATTCGTAACGGAACTGTTAAAAGAACGCGAGGAGATCGTGGAAGCTTCTGTGTGCTTCTCGATGGGGATCGCCGAAAAATGTTGAGAAAAAAAGAAGATTGGAAACTGAGATAGAACCAGTCGCGGGCGTTTTATCGGGTGATCAGCGTCCGTGAACCCACGGAACTTCCTGCTCGTTCATGTGAAAAAGAAACCTGTTGTTGTTGTTGTTGTTTCGTTGGCCGCCGAATCCATGGCCCTTTTCGCTCTCCTCCGGCCGTATCAACGACCTTCTTTCGTGTATTTGCATCTTGATCCGCCGCAGCCTCTCCACCTTTCAGGAAGCCCTCGAACTTCCTTGTGTTACGGTACTTCTCCTTGATTCTCTGCCCTATCGGACTGTGAGATCGTGAAATCGTCACGCGAGACGAAGGAACACCGTGAAACTGGACTTGCAGAGAATTCTCGGAGGACTGTTACATATAGGTACATACATATGTATGTATGGTAAGTAGATGGATTTGTAGAGGGATGATTGACTTGAGAGAAAATTCTTTTCTTAACATCTTCTTGACTCGTTAAAATTTATTTCAAGGTCTTTTTCTGAATTCAAGTTCTAGGACAGTTGTTTCATCATCCCTATGGTATAATTTCGTCTGTTTCCATTAGAAAACAGAATTGTATGAATGGAAGATATCAGCATATTATATGTATAGGTATATCTATCTGTTCCAGACTTGTACCCAGGGTTAATTGGAGTCGTAACAAGCCACGGAATCGACTCACTCTCGATTACGTGAACGATTATCATTTTAATTGAACAATTAGAGTGAAATCTCGTTCGAGAAATGGCCGGTTGCTGGTCGAGGAACGAGTTGTTTTCCTTTGGCTCCTCTGCCGTTTGCCGACTAACAAGCATTCTGAGTCTCGTAGATTCGAATCAGGAGGATCGTATTCATGCGCAGGCATAGAGAGAGATCCGAGGACGTTAATCGTTCGCCGGAAACGCCGTGACTTAACAAGTGTAACAAACAGGAGAGGAAAAAAAAAACGATTAATGGAGACAAGTGAATCACCGAGAAGGGTAAACTCGAATCGCCTTCTTCGCTGATTTTCTTCGTGTCTTCCAGGTTTTTCGTCTTGTAACTCCGACGATTTTACGTAATTTTTCGCGAATACAAGTGGTTTCGACGTGCGCGATTAAGGATCACTTCCGGCACCGTCGTACACTATTATCTCCGCATTAACGCAGACAGCAGAAACAACTTTGCTGTCCGGCTGTCCGTTAGAACGGACGGAGTATAAATAACCCGCGATACAAAAAATACTACAACAATTTTGAATAGCGGAATAATTGTATGCTAATTCGTGTTAAGATATGATAGAGCATGGCATCGCAAGATAGCTGAGAAATGACATGGTAGAATGGTTAAGCACGAATGGAAGTTTACTTACATCAAAATTTATTGGGCTACTTAAGATGAAACTGCAAGAGTATGTAAAATATTGATAAATTATTGAGCAGAAGGACCAGTCTTAATGACATCGATGTGAGGATACTCAACAACAGTCAATAAGAAATCAGTTTTAACGGACAAGTTTGTAACATTAATGCGTGAAAGCTATCACAAGTCTATACTTCAAAAGTGGATTCCTAAAAGACGATGAATCTATTCAGAAACGTAAGAAATTAACAAAAATACACTCACTGTTACCGTACCGGATGCATACGAGTATAAAGTATTCCAAAGAATTATTTATACTAGATTACATTTACCGAAAATCTTTATAAACAGACCATGCGAATGCAATTAAAACTCTACATTGTTAGTTGCACCTGTAACAGTTCACAAATTTATTGTAGAAAATCAACATTTCGTTATTTCTATCTACATATATACATATATGAATTTTCAAGTCTTTTAAATATGGCGGAATTTTCAATACATCTATCTCACTCTAACAGTTTTCTAACCTTGTCTAAATCCTCCTCGGTTATTCTGTGTTCCTGCTACAAAAGGTTGAAAAACAGTAGAGTTTCATGGCTAAAGGTTGAAGCGAAAGAAATTCTTTATCCTTGTCGCACGTTCGGCGTCCGTATAGCGACCTCTTTGTCTAATACCTCTTCGGTCATCCTGTTCTCCTAATACGGACCAGGGGATCATGAATCCGTTTTGAAAGTAGGTGGCACGTATATTGGAATCTCCGTCCTTGTCGCACACATCGTCGTTCCTTGTCTTACACATTATAGACATTGGAGAGAAGATAACACTTGCTGAAATTGTTAATAACTCCTTAATAACAAACCATTCGTGTTCCAAAGTGCTACATCAAGATAGCCAGAGACCCATACTAGACTTTTATACTAGATAGAACCACAAATTTCCACGTAAAACTAGGAAAATAATGAATAATACGGGCGACTGTCGAGTTGCGTGAGGTTACTGCGATTAACGTAGTAAAAACTTGTACATAACAAATTAATTAAACCTCAAAACTGTTGGAAAGGGGTATGGGAAATTAGTTAAAGGCTCATTCTACATTCTTAGACTGCAAAAGTATACTAAATGCGTATCTTAGAATAATAAATTAATGATTAATGTGGCCAGTGTCCACTTACATTATGCGATCCTTGAACATCGGTTCAGATAATCATTAATAACTTATTAATTCGATCGCAAAGTTACCGAAAACTGGGTTGTGAATATTGCCTGAGGTCTGTTCTATGTTCTTCAGTTGCAAATAGTTATGAATTGTCCTTAAATATTGAGATACTTGTAAATTTTCTAACGTTAGTTGGGTTATGGAATTTGGCGGGAATTTACTATCTCTGTCTCACTCTATGGGCCTTCTGTCCTTGTCTATAACTTCATCGACCTCCTCGGTTATTCTGTATTCCTACTACCAGGAGCCGAAAAATCGCCTATTTCCACTGCCAAAGCTTCTGTTCTGAAAATTGTCTATCCTTGTCGCACGTTCGGCGTCCGTATAGCGCCCTCTCTGTCTAATACCTCTTCGGTCATCCTGTTATCCTAATACGTACCAGGGAATCATGAATCCGTTTTTAACGTAGGTGGCACGCATGATACCATCTCCGTCCTTATCGCACACATCGTCGCTCCTTGTCATACACATTACAGGCATTGGAGAGAAGATAACACTTGCTCAAATTGTTAATAACTACCTAATAACGAACAATTCGTGTTCCAAAGTGTTACATACAGATTGCCAGAGACCCATACTAGAATTTTATACAAGATAGAACCATGAATTGTCACGTAAAACTAGGAAAACAATGAATAATACGGGCGACTATCGAATTGCGTGAGGTTACTGCGATCAACGTAGTAAAAACTTATTCATAACAAGTTAATTGAACCTCAAAACTATTCGAAAGGGGTATGGGAAATTAGCTAGAGGTTCATTCTACATTCTTAGACTGCAAAAGTATACTAAATGTGCATCTTAGATTAATAAATTAATGAATAATGTGGCCAGTGTCCACTTACACTATGCGATCCTTGAACATCAGTTCCGATAATCATTAATAACTTATTAATTCGATGGCAAAGTTACCGAAAACTGGGTTGTGAATATTGCCTGGGGTCTGTTCTATGTTTTTCAGTTGCAAATAGTTATGAATTGTCCTTAAATATTGAGATACTTGTAAATTTTCTAACGTTAGTTGGGTTACGGAATTTGGCGGGAATTTACTATCTCTGTCTCACTCTATAGACCTTCTGTCCTTGTCTACAATTTCATCGACCTCCTCGGTTATTCTGTATTCCTACTACCAGGAGCCGAAAAATCGCCTATTTCCACTGCCAAAGCTTCTGGTCGGAATATTGTCTATCCTTGTCGCACATTCGGAGCTCGTATAACGCCCTCTCTGTCTAATACCTCTTCGGTCATCCTGTTATCCTAATACGTACCAGGGGATCATGAATCCGTTTTGAAAGTAGGTGGCACGTATAATACTATCTCCGTCCTTGTCGCACAGTTTATGCTCCTTGTCTTACGCATTACAGCTATTAGTAAATTAAATGCGTCTTCAAAAATTACTAATAATTAATTAATTCGTGGAAAAACCTGTTCAAAACCGTTGTCTGAATACTTATAGAGGTCTAATTTAGATTCTTTAATTACAAAAACACGTTAATTATGTCTGTAAAGGTAATAAATGAATAGATAAGGCAGGAAGTGTTCGCAGATAACACGTTATCGTAGGGCGTAGGGCAATAGTTTCGATAATAATTAATAACTACTTAATTATGAACGAAACCAACTACAAATGAGTATGCAAAGGTTGGTGAAGGTTTAATGTAACTTCTTCAATTGCCAATTTCTATAAATTATTAGCAGACAATCGATTATTTGTAAATATTCTAACGCTTGTTGAGGTTATTCTTGTCTAATAGCTCCTTCATCGTTCTGTAATCCTATTAGAAGTAGACGAAATTTCACAGGATTTTATAACTGAAGTTGGTTGAACAATGTAATATCAACTAGTCCAGATTGGCTGATATGTAACGAAGTTATCTCCGTCAAGAATTGTTAGTAATTCATGAATTATACACAGCATCATTATTAAAATTAGTTGTAAATATTGTTCAAAGTGTATGTTCTATTATGGAATTAAAAAAATATACAAATCCATGACAGAAAAGGGAAAAATTCTAGGAATATTACATGGAGTACTCTGAGAAATTATTAATGTCTAATGAGTTTTAAATGAAATATATTTAATTTATATAAACCATTATGATACATAGAGTCGTATAAATCGTTAAACTGTTGTTTTTTAGATCAATACATACATGTAAAATAATACACATTGTCTAATTGACAAAAAACGAACGCAAATTAAATGAATACCAGGCCCTGAACCCACCAGACTTTCGAACTTTCAATCATTTCGAACGGTCAACCATAGATATTTTTAGAACTCACGATTACATTCGCAAATAATCATGGTTTGGATTGCTGGCGAACGTGGACAAGTGGAACAGCTTGAATTCAGCGAGACACCGACTAAAAAAATCAGCGAGCCGAGAAGAGATACGCAAGAGGGACAGTATTCGAAGATTTTTACAATGTTTCTTCTCTTACACTTACACACTAAAGAGATAGGTAATCTTCTAAAATTTGTCTCATCTATTTTGTACCATTAATATCTAATCTTCGAACCTTTCCAATGTTAAACATACGATAATAAAGCATTGTCTCCAGAAATTGGTTTCCGTTTTCTAACGTTGCAATTACTATTTCCGAGTCCTCGGTTCCAATGTCATTTCGTAATTGCCATTCTTCTCTTCTTTTCCAAAGAACGATGTGCTCCTATTGACCTGTCGGACGACAGTAGATATACGGACGATATAATAATGGTGCAGTCCAAGCTGTATCAATATTAGTCTGAAAAATATGATAAAATGACGCATCCGGTACTCGAACAAACGATGGCACGTGACATCCACCGCGTTGTCTCAACAAATTATAGTTCCATTCGATGAACAAAAACCATTAACCATTATCTTATAATTACATAAATACAATTCGCTCTTTAGAAATCTAAAAAACATAAATATTTCTCCCGTCAATTATTAGAGAATGCAGAAAGTTTCGACCTAAAACTCACTGAAAATATTGTACGAAGTCTCGAACAATATTCTTCATCGAGAACGATAGAAAGTTTCTATTTAATTTCTGGAACGAATGTAATATCGAAGACAGACGACTTTAACATGCAAAACTACTACGTCATCAGTCAAGGACAACAGAACGGCCTTGTATGTAACTTACAGAGAGAGAGAGAGAGAGAGAGACATGCACGTTACGCGACGAGGAAAAGCGTCGGTAAAAAGTACTCGGACGAAAAATGCATCAGAAACATATATGTTCGATCGATACATTCCTTGATAATCGATAATGAAATCTGGCCGGGAAACAATGAAAAGTTTACGCGAGCCACTTTATCTTCTTGTAACGAGCCGCTTGTTTCGACTCGACGGACATCACAGACGCGGTAAATCGTCGTCGTGAACGATCGTAGGAGTCGGTGTAGATTCTTGATCACTCTTACTCTCAGAGATGTTCCACGTAAATCACTTTCCGCATTGTATCTTTACGTAACTACTCTTCAGAAATAACTAGTACGTGCTTTCTAGTTAAATGAAAGTTAATAAAGAGACACACAGTTTTTCGTCACGCGAGCCCGTAATTAGATGAAATTAGTGCGTTATTAATTTAACGAAGAGTTTTTAGTTCGATCTATAAAAGCGATCTTTCGTAGATCGAAGATGACGGAAATGAATTTACATGTTTCTTCGATTGTTTGACAATATACGGAGTTATTACAGTAGAAGATAAAATGCGTATAGCGTATAGTGTATAGATGTAAATGAAAACGGAGATAGATGACAGTATAATCCAGAGTCGTAAAATACCAAACAGGAAGCTGAAGAATGATCCGAGCCCGGATACGGGACCTAAAAAGAACCATGAAATTGCTCGGTAAATTGGCTGTACAATTTGTGTTCTGCCGAACCCAGTGATCACTTAAAAGAGGATCGACGCATGCGTTCGCATCCTGGACGACATACCAGCAGGTTCGCGAAGTGGAGGGAGGCTCGGGCACGTGTGAAACAGCTGTAGATTTAATCAGTGTACAGAGCAGGTACGAGACGTCGCATCAATCGGTGAGAACTCTGCTTGTCAGGAGTACTTGTTGTTATTTTCGTTCGAATACACGGTTTCTAACTGGACGTCGAAATCCGATCGAACCATCTATCGCCAGCGTATCCGTCGAGGAAAAGTGAAATTCGTACAAACGGGCTGGAATAAAAGAGAAAGCAAGTTTACAGAAGCAGAAACGTAGAGTGGTCACAACGTGTGTTTGATCATCCACACAAAAGTCGTGTGTGCCATTTTCAATACCTTTTTTTATTCTACAATCGCGAAGGAATACTTGTACATATAGTACAGTCTATTTGGTGAAACGAGTGAAACGCGGGTGGGTTATGCGTCGAGTACACGAAACCGGACAATCACGTGTTTAAATCGATCTCACGTGGCTGAAAGATCAGGTGACACCTTCTATTCGTCGAAAATCACTCGCTAATTGCTTCTTAGAAGATCCGTTAATTGCCCCGGCTCAGTTTAACCGACGGTGAATTGAAAGTACGTCGCGTGTTCGGTTAATGGGACTACGGCTCACATTGCGTAACAAGGATCCCTAGCTGGTGATCGACCGATCGAACGATTGATTCTTCTAAAAACAGATCATTACCTTTATCCGCTACTCTTTGTGGTTGTGTGATTTCAGAATTCTAAGTTTGGCACGATGTACTAGGAAAGAATATTTGAAACGCAAAAGGTTCATTTCCCGAAAGATGACAGGATTGAACTTTCAGAAGCTGTTGAAGAACAGAATCCCTGTTCTAAAATGGCTACCCCTCTATAGACCAAAAGACGCGCTCGGTGACCTGGTTGCCGGTTTGACAGTGGGCCTGACATTAATACCACAGGTACCATCGAAAAAATACAACCTATAGTCCAGAATTGCAATATAACAAGCCACAGTCCCGCGAAACGTGTTACTAGAAATGAAACAATCATACCCAGTGTCTGTGATATCACAGAGATCTGTTTCTATCCGACGTCCACTTTAATTCCAGGCGATCGCTTACGCCGGACTGGCAGGATTAACACCGCAATATGGGCTGTATAGCGCGTTCGCAGGCAGTTTCGTTTACATTGTTTTTGGAACCTGTCGAGAAGTCAATATTGGCCCGACCGCGTTGATTTCTCTGCTAACGTACACATACGCGAGGTAAGAGACCATCGAGAATCCAACACGTCGGTGGCTTTTTCACGTCCATGAGCGGTGAATGAGCGACTATAATGGTATACGGGGTTTCGGTTGTGTCCATTAATCGCGGGACCATTGCTGCGGGCAATATGCTTCAATGACGGCTGAAAGAACGTCCCTTGGCTGCGATTATCACGCTGTCGATCTGTGTAATTGAGAAATTCCTAAACGTAAAGCGAGCCAGTGTTATGTAAATTTGACAATCAAGAATATTAAAATATTATTCGTATCGTTATTCTTACTTTCGGTGCTATGTTTTACAGAGGTATTCCTGAATACGCGACTCTTCTGTGCTTCTTATCCGGATGCGTTACCATTATTCTCGGTGTACTACGACTAGGATTCCTGGTCGAATTTGTCTCGATCCCAGTCGTTTCCGGTTTCACGTCAGCAACCAGTCTCATCATCGCGTGCAGTCAAATCAAAAGTTTGCTCGGCTTGAGGATCCACGGGGAAAGTTTCGTGGAGATTTGGAGGGAATTGGTCAGCAACATTGGTCGCACGAGGATCCCTGACCTGATCTTGTCTTGCTGCTGCATTCTAGTTCTGCTGACCCTGAAGGTAATTCACCGTGTACATCCACGCAAGCAGAACTACTTCTTACAAAGAGACATGTAAAAAACAAAAACGGGGAAATTGATAGAGGAAGTCGTGTGAATAGAGAGAGAGAGAGAGAGAGAGAGTGGTTCGAGCGCGGTTTTTGTATTCACTTATCGTTCCAGAAACTGAAAGACGCCAAGGTCTCGAATCAGATATTAAAGAAATCTATCTGGTTCCTGGGAACCGGTCGTAATGCCATTGTCGTCGTCCTGTGCGCGGTGATCTCGTATATTTATGAAATTCGAGGCGGAGCACCGTTCATCCTTACAGGACACATTGATTCAGGATTACCGTCGATAGAACCGCCGCCATATTCTCGGATTTCTGGTAATCAGACCGAGACTTTCATGGACATATGCAAGAACTTAGGAACTGGTATTCTGATCGTTCCGTTGATATCGATCATTGGGAACGTTGCAATAGCCAAAGCTTTCTGTAAGTTTCACACCACCACTGGCAGTGATTGTGCGTACAACGAAAAAGCACCATTAAAAATAAGAAACTAATCGATTACTTAAGCACGCGGTCAAACACTGGATGCCACCCAAGAAATGCTTACATTGGGTTTGTGCAACATAGCAGGTTCGTTTTTCCATTCCATGCCGGTTACCGGTTCCTTTTCCAGAAGCGCTGTGAACAACGCATCCGGCGTGAGGACCCCTTTGGGCGGTGTGTACACAGGTAAAGTAAGCTTTCAGGATTACTAAAATAAAATAAATAAAAAACAAGTAATTGAACAAATTCGTCCGAATCCGTGTAGGTATTCTAGTCATTTTTGCTTTAAGTCTACTTACGCCGTACTTTTACTACATCCCAAGAGCGACGCTCAGCTCTGTGATAATTAGCGCTGTGATATTTATGGTCGAGGTGAAGATAATACGGCCGATCTGGAGATGCAGCAGTAAGTAATAAATTAAAAAATAAATCATTGTTAAAAATAAACAAATTGAAATAACGTTGATTCAATCGTTCCAGAACGCGATCTAATACCAACTTTCGCGACATTCTTCGCGTGTCTGTTCGCCGGAGTGGAGCTAGGAATTTTAATCGGAGTGATCATTGATCTGGCTATATTAATTTATTTCAACGCCAGGCCGACAATATATATCGAATACAGAAATGTAAATACATAACAATGATCGTACGAAGAAGACGTTTTTTAAAGATTGCTATTTTAAAAATGTGTTTATGCCCGTTGTTACAGACCCCTACGTTAACTTATATCCTCGTGCGACCCAGCGCCGGACTACTGTTCCCAGCGGTGAATTACCTCAGGATATATTTAATCGAGAACCTGGCTAATAATCAGCATAAGCTACTGAAAACCTTCAAAAACTCGAAAATCGTCGTGTTAGACTGCAAGCATATCGATAAAATTGATTTCACCGCGGCGCATGTACGCATCAATGTTCTCAATGTAGTACAGTCTGTCCTGGTATCTTACCTCTTCGAAACTTTCATCATTCTTCTGTACTACAAAATGCTCCTACATATAACTTCGTTGCGGAATGCATTCATAATTATAAATTTCATACGACGTTTCTTTATAGCAATCATTGTTATGGGCGATAAAATTTCTTCAAAAAATCGCTAGAAGACACAAGATCCAGGACAGACTGAACAAATTTCGTTTCGTTCTATTCGTTGAATTGTACTGTATGTATATATGATAACGTTTACAGGGCTTGAATACAGTGATAAGAGACTTCAAGGAGAAAAATCATAGGCTAATAATGCTGCGGCCGTCCAAAGAAATTCTGCAGAGCGTCCAATCTTTGTCAGAGGAAACGATAAAGGTGGCCAATACCGATTCGGAGCTCGTGGCGATTTTGAAAGAATTGAGTACAGGTAAACGAACTCTGGAGCTCACCGCTGAAATAATAGACATGACGAATGTAAAGAATCCTAGTCGCCCGAAGAACGAACATACGAGCACCAAACTCTGAAAACGATCCGAACGTTAGACGATTGAAAATTCATGAAATGAAATATTACTAAGCATGTATGTAAGACCATAATGAATGTGCGAAAAAATTCCTACAGATTTTCCATTTCCTTTTTTTTTTTCGCATTTTTCTCCCATTTGTTTTCTTCAATACATATCGAAAATCGAGTTATAGGACTATCAACGATATCGTATAAAATCGTAATGAACATTAACACGTATTTACGATGTATATATTATTGTATATGAAATATATGATAATTCGTACGTTCTTTTTTGTAACATTTTACGGATAATGATATAGATTCATAAGAAAATTACTTGCTTCTCCTCGTTTCCGATTTCAAAGAGACTCTATTGACGGGTGCAGTTTCTTAGTACGAATGAAGGAATAATACTGTGTGGTTATAAATGCATACCAGAATATGTCGAGGGGGATATACATATATACTATAAATATAATTATAATTAGTTGTATGTAACATCTACCAAGTTCGGCAAAGTTTACGTTTTATTTTGTAAAAACTTGTAAGTCCTCGAAAAATAAACTATATGGTATTTCTTAACAATATAAGTAATATGTAAACAAAAATAAATCGTTACGCTCGAATGTATAACCGTTATATAAAATGCTTTTGCCTCCAAATAAGTCGAAGAACGAGCAAAACAGAACAGAAAATTAAGCAAAGAAAATCATGTTTCGACATCGAGTCATGGAAATTAAACTCCTTTAGATTTATATGGATCGTAAAGACTTTTTAAATCACAATTGGATAACGATTAAATTTACGTGTATCACGCGAACTTTCTTCACTTTTGTTTTTTTTTTCGTTTTTTTTTTTTTTTTTTTTTTTTTTTTTTTTTTTTTTTTTTTTTTTTTTTTTTTGTACTATCTACTTTTTCTCTTAGAAGGAAACTGAAAATTTCCCCGTTTAACACGAACTAAATGTTAAATCGTTATTAATACTTTCGATCGTAGGAACTTAACAAATCTGCACTCCTGGGAATACCAAACGGTCCCCCGGGTTATTATTAAAAGGTACTTCTATAGAATCCAAGTAACGAGTAACACCGATTATCTAAGTTAGAATAATGACTGATATAAATATTCGAAAGAGAATCTAGAAAATAGATCTGCTACTTTTACACACTTGTTATACCATAGGAAAAAACGAGACGAGGCTATCCGCACGTAACTGGCAGTTACAATATTATAAAGTTCTTTTAAAGCTTCTCAACTTTGAAAACGTTTCTACCCTCTAATGATGCCAGACATCTATAAGTACGATGCACGTGAATGCGTGTGTACGTCTAAAGTAGATCAATTAAAAAACTTGTCTTTCACGATATTACTTGTACATAGATATAGAGGTAACGATGATAGAAACGGATATAAAATCGTAAGATGAACGTGCAACGACCTTTGTACCGTGCGATTGCAACGATTTAAATTGAAAACTATGAAATACATCGTACAATGTATTTAGTACTGTCGCCTCGTTACTCTGTCTCCTGTGCCTTCTATTGTTCCGTTGTTTTGCGTATGCTACGGCCTGTTATTACCCTTGGCGAGAGCTCCTTCGGCGACACATGATAAGCCGGGTTTTCATGAAACTGAGGAACGTACTGCCGCGCATTACCATGTGGCATGTAAGCCACGGGCTTCGTGTCTGAACGCAAAGACGAATTCTGAATAACATCCGACTTCTTGGAATAATTCACTCCGTAATACATGCATTCTTTCGGCGACACCATCGGCGGTATACACTCGGAATCGTTTCCCGATAAGTCGTCCCTTCTGTTGCCGGAGTTCTGATTGGTTTGAAACGCTGCACAAGTCTCCGGCATTCTTTGATAATTGGCAGTAGCTGAAACGCGCGGCGAATACTTCTGATTTAGTTGCATGTGCATATTTGACGGTACACTCCTTGCAACGGAATCCATCGTGACAGCGTACGAATACGGTACCATCGTCTGGCCATCTTGAGAACAGTTGTTTTGATAATCGTTTGCCAAGGGAGCCCGATACTGGCTAGTTTTTCCATGAACGTCCACCATAGTGTTATCTTTCGTCCGGGCGTTCGATCTACAACCTTGCATGTTTCCCATGTAATTGTCCAGCTTCACGGGGACAGAAAAGTTCGGATTACTCTCAAACTGTTGCATCTGCTGGAATTGTTTGTACGGATTGTTCTGCATGGACGTTGGTATAGAGCAGTTGATAGTGTCCGCCATGGTATTCGACGGCAACACTTGATTCGTAAAGGTGCTGCAGTTGGTGTACGGGGGATTTTGAAACAAAGGTGCTGGATACTGCACCAATGGGTTCCAGCCTTGCATGCATAACTGCGGCACGTAGAACAATGGATGCTGCATGTAGCCCGTTTGTTGGATACTATTGAAATCTGTGCCGCACAAGTGTCTGGAGTTTTGCATTTGCATGTTCAAAGAATGTGCTGGATTCATCATGTTTCCAAAGAGTACCATATCTGGAAGCGGTAAATTCCATTGATTATGCTGAGCAGCAATGGGATGATTGTGAAAACCCGGTGGCGGTAAGATTGAAGTTTGAGGATTATGCATGAGGGTGTTGGAAGATTCGCCTTGCATAATGTTCTGATGTTCCATGGTGTAGGAAGTGCTATTCGGCACTAATACGTTCTGAGAGACGATGGTACTGTCAGCCGGTTTTCTTGATACATTATTAGCGTTGTTGTATTGATTTAAATACATGCCAGATATGCTCTGATAAGGTAAACCACTGCTCATTGGAATAACTGAGTTGCAATTATTGTGTGGCGATACGTTTTCCGGAGGCACATGCGACGGCTGCTCTGGTTTCTGGTACGCTATATCCAGCAGATACAAGTCCCTTTCAGAATTCTGAACAGCGGTAGAAGTGTTAGTGTAATGAGTATTATTATTATCGAAATAACTTTTATTTTGTACACTATGGTGATTCTCTGTTTCTTGAGCATTGCCTATATTAGGTGTTAATTGTGAATCAGAGTAAAATGTATTTGTAGTGATACCGTGTGGCTGAACAATATTATCCTTGTACGATGACGGTGTAGAATCCATCATTGTATTAATTTCTTGAATATTATCAGAAAATTTAACTGATTTTGTCTCGGAATTACTAGTATTAGTCTTATTGCTATTATAATTATTAGTATGTTCTTGTTCAGTCTTTGTAAATTGTACTTCTGTTCCATTACAAGAATTTTGCAATATCTGTGATTCTTGCGATGTAAGAACAGATGTATTTATAGTAGCAGAGTCTTTGTTACTCGAACAAGAATTCAATGATTTTACAGACTGTACATTATTTACAATAGCTGAATCTGATGTATCAGTCTTATTAGTATTACTAGCACCATTGGTTGCCTTATGCGAAAATGCAGTTATTTTTGAGCCTTCAGCTTGACTCACTTTATAATCCTTTGTTGAATTATTCTCCGTGACACTTTTTTTGTAATCGTCCGGTTTTTCTTTCCCGTTCGTTTCTTTGATAGAAGATTGAACAGTGCCCGAAGTACGTCTATAAACATAAGAATCTTTCTTGAATTTTTGCACACACCCTTGATCCTCTTTTACATTTCTATCAACAGTAGTCTTTGTGTTAGATAAACTTTGATAATTTTTTCTACATGATACAGAACCTGATGTCTTCCCTAATGTTCTTTCACTCGTACTGCATTCTAAAACATTAAAATTTTTGGAATTTTTTCCTGATGTACTCTGAGTAAGTTGCGTATCGCTAGTTTGCTTACTTATTGCGGACTGCTGATTCTCATATTTCTTTTTTGTTACATTTTCAGTTGTATTAGGTACACCGATGCCATTATCAAAACCAGACGTACGATTAACAGAATTTTCTTCTTCTGGCTTAGCTGCATTCCTTAAATATCGTTGTTGCGGCTTTACTAATGGTTTGTTCCTATTATACTGTACATTATACGATTGAGTACGAATTACTTGAACTTTGTGACACTTTTTTGTCTCGTCTGCCTCGGTATTTTTTTTCTGAAGTTTGCTTTTTTCATCTAATCCGTCCATAGAGGATTTGTTTCTGTTAGCAGAATCATTAAGTGTAGAAAATTGTTGTTTATAAAACTGTTGCTCCTTCACTGGTGTCCCCTTTCCCGTAATTAATTGTCTATTGCATCCATTAACTTTACTACATTTATCATGAAATTTAAGAGCCGGCGATACAGACGTCTTTCTTGAGTCTACACCAGAGGTTGAAGTTTTATCATTGCTACATGAATTTAAAGAATCAACTTGATCTTTGGAACCCTGCTTAGAAATAGTACAAGACTCTTTTAAAGAACTTCCTGCAAGTAAAGAAACGTTTTCTTGTTACAATTGTAACTTAAGAATACTGTTGACTTAATTCAGAATCATTTAAATCTCACCTGCTTGTTTCCTGGTCTTCTGATCATTACACTTCTTAGTATTAATTTTGGTAGTTGTTTTTTGCATACCTTTCTTTAATTCTGATGTAGACTGTGTTTTAGACTTTGCATTATTATTATTGTTATCGTGGCATTGCTTAGAATTGATCTGATTACCTACATCAGGAACTGATTTTGTCGAGTCTGGGATATTACGACGAATGGTACCCCTAGTTGTAGAAATAATAAACTGTACAAATCATAACATATTGCTACTTAAATTAGTCTTTTACCTACCACTCATTATGAGATTCATTACATGACTCCTCTGATTTACTTTTTTCTTCTTCCTTAAAACTAAGCTGTTCTAACTGAACAGTAACAATATTCTCTTGCAAATTCTTGTTCACCATTTCTTGCTCATCTAGTCTTTGTACGACCAAAGACTGAGAATTTGGGAACAATGTACTAGTTACATTAACATCTTTACTCCAAATAGTTTCCATATTACTTTTCTCAGAAGGCTGAACAACTTGTAAAGTAGATTGAAGCGTATTATTAGTTGTAACAATATTACTGTTATTTATATTTTCCTTTGTAATATGATCATTATTCTTTAACTCAGGACTGTTTGAAGCATTGCTACTTGAAACAATAATAGTACATTCTTTTGTTCCTTCACTTAATTTAGCTTTCAATGGACTACTTATTAATTCTTTCCCATCTGGATACACTTTTGTGCTACAATACAAAGAAGATATATTCAAAACATTAAAAGACAATCTTATTTGCTTGTTACATTAGTGAATATTTTTCTTCGGACATAGAAGACTCTACCATGAAGTAACATACGTTATATTCTAACAATACAATTCTTGTATCCATGAGAGAATACATTGAAGCTGTAATGAACAGATTTGTACTTGACACTGATTTCATAAATTTTTCATTTATACATACAAATTAGTATACAATAAAAGGAATTAATACTAACATAATGAAAATAAAATAAACTAAAATATATAAAACAGATACAAACGTACTGGCCTGATAACTGAGAATTACTTTTCAGCCACTGCATATTATGCATCTTGCCGATTACGGCCATCTGCTCTATATAGTATTGCTCTTTTATATCTTTATCAGTGGAATCCATTTTACCTATTACAGACGTAGTTACAAGAACTAAGCACATTTGTTAACAGAACATAACAACTTAAAGTTAGCCTAAACAAAAAATAAATCACAGGAATACACATTTACGACATTTCAAGTGGTTTAAGACCATAAACTACAACTGCAACGTTAATTGGAGCAAATTACAAACAACGGACACGACACATAAGATGGTGAATCGTTGCTATATCATTATTAAGGAATTAATTTTAATTCTTTGGCCGGAATAACAAACCGCTTTACGTAAAACTTCCTCGATCACTGAACGAACAACAGGAAAAATATACAATAGAAATAACAATCACTATGCCCAATTGATTTCTTTTAAATATATGTTAGAGTTAATTAATATAAAAATCGAAAACAATTACCATAAAATACATTTACGACGCAATTGATACTGGATGAATATAACGTTCGTGCGTAATTTTCAGAATACAAAGATTTCATGATTGTCTACAAAAATGATAATTTAACTAATTACCGTGCGTTTTAATCTTTGAGAGTAATTGAAGTATTTAATGAAAATTGTTGCAGGAAGTTTTCCTTTCGTTCAATATACAGACATTATGAAGAACGTCTGACCATCATAAAGGTCGCCATAATACTGATGGACAGGAGAATGCGCAAATGCAAACGAAAGCTTCTATCTTTGCACTAAGTCGAAAAATAATGCATTCTTACATGATTCATTTATTCATGACGCATTATTTAAAATACTATAAAAATATAAATATGTAGTACAAGACTTGTTACGTAGAATATAATCGGATTAAAGTGCCGGTACGTTTGGAAAATTCAAATAACGCACCCTTTAAAGGACATGTTGAAACACGGTGAAATTATTGGTTGTTGCTGAACGAGCCAACTGAAGCCATCGAACCAGATTTATATGTTCTAAATTACCGACTGCAACAGGAATATGCAATCCCTCTATTGACAAACGTGCGAACTGTATATTTTCTCGAAACCATCCAGAGGGAAATGCCGGTTCCTAGAGTCCTAGGTTCAGTTTATGGTGAGATCCTGATCGGTGTGTACCGTATTGTATACATCAGTATGTACATCTGCTGTTCTTCTTCCTGAATGCATTCAATGAATTCTTACTCGTGTCGTTAACTGTTGTTCGCTATTTTTCTATGAAACAGTCGTAATGAATACAGTACCGCGTTAGTACTCGTAACAGGTTACGCTAGTCCACGAATGTGATCGATATTTTCGTAAAGAAAATGACGCGTACGAATGATATTCTACAAGAGAGTTGATGGTATGTTCTAAATACAATACTATACGTTCGAACAGGATGCTTATTATCATATTTACGCTATGAAATAGTTATATGTTTCCTCTGCAATGATTGTGTTATTACCTGAAATTAATAACGACGTAAGGAAACATAAAATTCTTGTTCATTTCACCGTGTACTGCTTTTTTTTTTAACACACACTCGATACTTGTTAACGGGATGGGTCAAGTAACTATGGCCCTTTAATAAAGCCGATCAACGTAAACGGCGTTTGAAAGATGTTGAGAAATACATCAGTGCTTTAACAGGCCGAGAGTGTTCAATGATTCGTAAAGGAACAAAAAGACTGGACTCACTCAGCGTAGCCTTAAACACCGGTGAAATTAAACCTGTGAATTTTACGCGTTTAGATTATGCAATTGCTGAAGTGACACGAAGGTTAACACACTTGGCTAACTCACGTGTACCAGTTGCAATTTTTGTCACGCTGAAGGGGTCGAGAATGTTAGAAAAAATTAGAACAACCCGATTACACCAGTTACATAATTATAGTCGGGAATTTTAGTTTCTGCATTTCGATAATTGTTTAGCTCCAGCGACTTATCATTTTTTTTTTCAACGATTATCCCTTCTTTTTTTTTTATATCGTCCGAACGATAAACCTGTTTTTGCCAATAATTTTAATTATCAGACTTGAATTGGGGGAGAATTGAGATTACATATTTATATACATTCGTATATTCGTATTCGCTTTCGTACAAAAAGTACGAAGGCTAGCCGCTACTTTTCCTCCACTAACATGAGATATGTGCCACGTTCTATCTGAGTATATAAGCAGCCAAATAGCTTTAGTTTCTTCCAGTTCTTCGCTGTACCGTGAAATGCGAATACAGTTCATTTAGACAGGTGTCTTTTGTGTTTTTATTTTATTTATGATTCATGATACCCCGGTCGAAGTAAACATACATACGTGCACGTGTGAAGTTGCGACGCTTCAGTGAAAGTTCCAACTTTCACAGGTAAAAATATTTCGCGCTTTTGATCAATTGAAAATATTATTTATTAGTTGATATGGCTGTTTAAAGTCAACACTGAATTTTTTAATTTAGTTTTTGTAAATTTAATTTAATTTATTCATTTTTTTTACTTAGTTCATAATGGCCCTCGATATGATAGATCGGAAATGGCATGCGAAGGGTGGCAAATTTAATAAGTTTGTCAGAAAACGGATACCGATCGTTGGATGGTTGCCATCGTATAATTCCGAAAAGTTTTTAAATGATGCTATCGCTGGTATCACGGTCGGACTTACTGTTATGCCGCAAGGACTTGCTTATGCAACATTAGCAGGCTTAGAACCACAGGTTGCACATTTTCTGCAAGACAGTTTACATATATAAATTCATTAATGTTAAATTATATTTTTTTACGCATTTGCGGATAACGTATAAAATTGCAGTATGGTCTTTATTCTGCATTCATGGGAGCAATGGTGTACATAATATTTGGTTCGTGTAAAGATATCACAATTGGACCAACTGCGCTTATGGCACTCATGACTCATGAGTATGTTCAAGGTAGAAATGCTGACTTTGCAATATTACTTGCATTTTTGTGTGGTTGTTTGCAATTACTGATGGCCTTTCTCCGTTTAGGTAACATATCACACTCAGTTATCAAAATATTATGTAGTGCTGCTTCTATAAGCACTACATAATATGTACACCTATACTTGATTCTATTTAATTGATCTACAAAATGTTGTAGGAGTACTTATAGATTTTATATCAATACCAGTCACAGTTGGTTTTACCTCTGCCACATCTGTTATAATTCTGGCTTCCCAGCTGAAAGGACTTTTGGGATTAAAGATCTCCTCTCAAGGATTCTTAGATACTTTAACAAAAGTGTTCAAAAATATCCATAAAACTAGTTTATGGGACAGTGGAATGAGTTTCTCTTGCATTGCTGTATTATTAATGTTTAGGGTAATGTGTGATAGAAAGCTGTATGATCAATTGAATTTAGCTGTAATCTACTTAATTATAGACTTTAATTGTATTGTTTCTCTTGTGTAGAAAATGAAAGATATCAAGTTTGGCTGCAATAATGAAAAATCAAATAAATATCATAGGATATTAACAAAGACAATATGGTTAATAGCCACAGCACGAAATGCTATCATTGTAATTGTTTGTTCTGCTATTGCATATAAGTTCAACTCCACTGAGTCTGGTTCTCCATTCATTCTCACTGGTCCAGTAAGATCAGGTCTTCCACATTTTGGTTTACCTCCTTTCTCCACTCAAGTTAAGAATGAAACATTAAGTTTCACTGAAATGTGTTCAGAATTGGGTGCATCTATAGCATTGCTACCTATAATTGGGGTTCTTGGCAATGTAGCAATTGCAAAAGCATTTGCTAATGGTGAGAAAGTAGATGCCACACAAGAACTAATTACTTTAGGAATTTGTAATGTTGTTGGCTCTTGTGCAAGTGCAATGCCAGTTACTGGCTCATTCAGTAGGTCTGCTGTGAATCATGCAAGTGGAGTAAAAACACCAATGGGTGGTTTGTACACAGGAATATTGATACTGTTAGCTTTGAGCTTGTTAACACCGTATTTCTACTTCATACCAAAGGGTAATATATTGACTAGTTCCTTTATTTATATTAATACAGTAGGATAACATATCTAACAGTATATTTTTAGCTTCTCTGTCAGCAGTCATTATTTGTGCTGTAATATATATGATTGAATATCAAGTTGTTAAACTCATATGGAAGACTAGCAAAAAGGATTTGATCCCAATGTTTGTAACGTTCTTGTTCTGTCTCATTATTGGAGTAGAATATGGAATATTGTTGGGTGTAGGAACAAATCTTATATTCTTATTGTATCCTTCTGCACGTCCTACAGTACATGTTGATAAGTGTACAGTATGTAGCAAATTATACGTAATTATATGTAATATTTTCTGTTTAAAACCAACAGGTATTTTGTATATTTTAGAGCACTTCAGGAGCTGAATATCTGTTAGTGACACCAGGAAACAGTCTTTATTTTCCTGCTGTTGATTTCATTAAAAAATCAGTTGGCAATGCTGGAATAAAGCAGGGTTCAAGTCAAATTCCAGTTGTTGTTGATTGCAGATACATTTTGGGAGCAGATTTTACAGCTGCTAAAGTAAGTATTCATGCATAATAGTATAGATATGTATTTGAATGAAGATGTAGTGATGTGATTGCATTGTTTGTTGCAGGGAATAGCAACATTAATAAATGAGTTTAACAATCGAAAGCAAGGGCTCTATTTTTATAATCCACGATCGGAAGTTATTGCAGTTTTAAAAGGTGCATGCGGAGAAGAGTTTCAACATATATCTACCCAAGAGGAATTATCGTATTTGTTATCCACACATCAAGGTAATCATATAAGTAATTCGATGCATGTATCTTATCGAACGCAACTTTTTCATTTTCAATTGTTTCGTTTCAAGAGAAAACATCGCAACAACTGTTGGAAATTGCACGCGATAAGTCACACGTGCCTTTAATGTTGAGCGGTCCTGAAGTCATTCATCGAAATGGGCGTTCATGCCATGAACTTAGTGAAGTTACAACCACATTGTTGCACGCTACAGCTAGTTAAGAGAAGGAATTGTAGTTTTATTCAATTGCAAAGATTTCGTTCAATGTTTCCTATAGACTGAAAGTTTTTACTTGTGCATTTCACAAAAGGCAGTACACCTTTACGAAATTTCATTAAATATTTTTCAGTATTAAGTATTTTAATATCTATTGCGAGAAAATGATAAATATTTATTAAGTTACTAGACAAGTCACGAATAATATAATACTATTAAGAAACGTGAAATACATGACAGATTTTATAATAGAAATAATAAATATAAATATCTTTCTGTACATAAATGATATCTTGTTTTGTATCTCTTATTTTTTATGTTTGTTGTGTCAACGAGAAATAAATACTGCTGTATAATTTTAATTTAATTGTGTATGTACATATTTTCACGTACCCATATTTCGGCAAAAAAATCCAGTTGGGTTCAAGGGCAACAATTTATTAAATCGTAGAACGTAATTACAGTTTCGTTTCGGAAGTGAATTAAAAGTGTAATAAGTTAGAAAAAGAGCTTCCATGTACAGTTACGATAAAGCCGTGCATGCTGAGACTTTTTAACGTTACAACGATGAGAATTTGCAGAATTATTTTCTAATCAAGTAATGTCTCCTCGCCTATCGTTTGTACACCTTCATTTAAACATTTATAAATTACAGTCTTCTGTAGCACGCGTAATAATTACAAGGATGTAATTACGTGTAATGAAAAATAATATTGCACAATCCATCTAAACCGCGTAACAGTCCATCACCGAATACCTATCTTCATAATGAAATCGGGTACATATTTATCGAAATAATCGAAAATATTATTTGCAATATGAATTAGATTTTAAATTTTGCTGATAATATCTATAAGTATTGCACTCTATTTTTACACGGAATACGATAAAATAATACGCAAGAATTATTTAAATAGCTGAACGAATGTCGTTCGTAAAACTGTTTTGTATTTAAAGTGTATACAAAAATATATCCCATTCTCTCGATATTTATTTTTCTTCGAAGTGAGAGCACTGGAAACTTACATAATTTACAAAACTAATTTCAATAAAGCCCCGACACAACGTCTGTGACCTTTCCGTGATTTCCAATCGCAGACGAGGTCGTGTTCCTCCTTCCGATCGGGCTGTCCTTGATCTGTTGATTTCCCGAATATTTTCCAGCATTGAAACGATGTTTTCCGAGACCGAACGTGTCGTAAGTTCGGCCAGCGAAAATTCCTGAATCTTTCGATCTATTCGAGAATTTACTGCCAATGTTTTCGTGTTGGCTGAACGAGTTGTGCCTCACTCCGTTTTTCATAAGTATCACGGGAGTACAATCGAAGTCGAACTCTCCATTCTTTCTAGCCGAATTCAATTCATTTTGACAGTTCCATTCACGATTCCTCTGCTCGTCGTACAATTCGTCGCTTCTTAGCTGCTTATTGTTCACATTAATAGCATAAAATTCATCGTTTTTCAAGTGTTTATTCCTCGACTCTTCTTTTCTACCATTCGTTTCCAGCTCATAACAGCTGTTCGAGTCCTCTACTCTACTGGACTTCGATCTAACCAGCTGCCTGTCTTCCCGAGATTTGTTTGTTTTCGTTTGGTACTTGCTCGAACTCCATTGACTCTTCTCTTCTGTAATAACGATGTCGACCATCGAGTCCAGACCCTCGTCGATTCTATCCAAGGACTTGGTTAACAAACTCGGTGACTTTGGAGCTTCGATGGATCTGGGTCTTCGAGTTACAAACGGCTCCAAGTTGAAATCCGTGACATAGAATAATCCGCTGTCGCTTCCTCCTCGCGAGGAACACTGTTCTTTTTTGGCAACGTGGGATATATGATGGAAGGACTCGGATCTACGCATTCTGGTTCTGGAATTCTCATCGAAGAATTGATGTTCCTGTTTGCTGAGATTCTCGGAGCTGCCCGGTCTACCGTAACTCTGCAGACTGCGATGCTCGTCGAACGAGTTCAGGCTCTCGAACTTCCTGATGTGACTCTCCACCCTGCTTCGCCCGGATCTTCTTGACCGTGGACTCGAGGCGCTAGACTCGAGGTAATCGTGGCTCGTGGACCTACGAAGAAGCTTACGTTTCTCTACTTCACTTCTGTACTTCGAGTTGTGCCTCTGAACGAATCCATCCGTTTGACGGTTGCACGATTTCGACTCGTTCGCCGTCACGCCCTTGAGTCTACACGAACTCTCGTAATTTCTAGCCGTCTTCTTGTCCTTTACCTCGCTTTCACTGAAGTGTCGAAGATCGTCGAAGCTTTTCTTAAATTTACCGTCGTTCTCGTTATCCGCTTCATTTCTCGATTGCTGCTGAAAGTGGTCAGCATCGGCGTTTCCGATCTGTTCCTCGTAGGTTGGATTCTTCCCGTTGTACTTGAGTCGAGATGCGCTCAGAAGAGAATCACTACCATCCCCCAAAGTCTCCTCCTCGATCTCTTCATCATGAGAATTGTACGTCTCTTCGTGATCTGGAAAGTCGCAATGCCTCACCGCCATGATCGCGGACAAACATGGCGGCGATCTTCTCGGCGGTTGAGGGTACAGAATAGTCGGGACAATCGCGTCTTCGACGTCTGGCCCTTTTATAACGATCTTTACGCTGCCTTCCACCGAAGATTTCGAGATTCTTCGCGTGTCCGTGTTCAGACGACGCCTGGCGCTACTGGAATCCGTACTGTAATCTCGATCGTTACCAAAGTAGGTCACCTGTTCACCTTTTATTACACTCTGAGAGACATTCGAGCCCGCGTTGGACTGTGGAATCTTTGCGTCCGATTGCTGATCCCTCTTCAGTACCCTGTCGAATAAGTAAGAATCGGAATTTTTGTATACCTTGATCTTCGGCGAATCCTGATCCGTGACCCGATCCACTCGCTTCTCCTCGTGACTTTTATCAACGAATTCCTCCTCCGCGTCCTTTACAATAATTCTCAGCTCCTCGATCACATCCTCTATGGTGGTCTCTTGATCATTGTCCGGTGACGAGCTGTGCTTTTGATGATTACCACGCAATTGGTGTTTCGTGTTCTCTGGACTGCTGGATCTTTCAGACGAACTGATACCCTCGTCCTCCGCGTTCGAGGACACTTTCGGGGATTGTTTCGCCCCGAGAACCGTCACCTTCTCCCGATCATCACGATTGTAAGTGTTCAGCTTCTCCACCTGCAGCTGCTGCAGTTCGGCCTGCAGAGCCGATACCTTTTTGCTGAGAATTCTACAGGTTTCCTCGGCACGCACGACTCTTCTCTGCAGGACGTCTACGTCGACGCAGTTGTGGGTCCATTTCTGGACCTCCTTGTGCAGAAGATCGTTCAGAGCGTCCTCCTCTCTGCCGTCCAATTCTTTCAGCCATTCTTGAAGGACCTGCGGCTCTAGTCCAGCTTCGCAGGCTTCGGCCTGGTTGCAAACAAACGCAATTATTGTTCACCAAACTGTTTCATATATTGGGGGGAATGTAAGAGGATTCTGGAAATACACTCACCTGAATGTATAACCTGGTTTGCGTACGAGGAGCAGATTTCAGGAACGCGTTCAGAAAAGAAACTCCCGCGACTCTCAGCGCGATCGCTGCTCGTGGAGCTAGAAGAGCTCCGGCGAGGAACCTGAATCTTCCGCCTTCGCCGTACTTCAGCCTTAACGTGGAGACCGCTTCTGACACTGCTTCGTGGCCACCTGGTGTCTGGCAGACCTTGGTCAGTAGCTGGAACAGTAATAATGCATTCTATCAGGAAGGGTCTTCGTGGTCTGTTGTAACTAGCGCGGCTTAAAGCCCCGCCGCCGACAGTAGGTACCCTACAACCATGCGGTGCGATGATAACCATCGCTTTATTCTCATTATAGCCAACACCGTAGTTTTCTGTGATCGCGTGCCGTGAAAGTAATTATCCAGTTCGGTTGGTCAACGTGTGCCCGTTCGTAACCGGCACATGCCTGGCAAAGTGCACTTCCTCAATGGCAGGAAATCGAAAAGAAGAACTAAAGGACGAAGGAGCGCACGACGCGCGTGTGTTTGCAAATGAGCCTGGCCGAATAACGTAACGGATAGACGATAAAAAAGAACTGGTTCCCGACAGATGAACACTCACGAAATAACGGGGCCCGGTCGGTCGAGTGAACCGAGTTTACTGGAAACACGAGGTTTACGATCATCTCAATTGGTCAGACACACGAGGTTCCTCCACGAGCGAGAAACACGAAGTCCTGTGTGACCCAGTATCCCCGTCCACTTCGTGAAAATTCATTCTGAACGTACATTTAATTACATATCCTATTTATAGTTCGAAAATACGTATCGGTCTTATTGGAAACCTCACTCCGCGATTAAAAACAGTACCTTCAAGTGGGAATCTGATCCATACATCGTGTATATGTATGTATACAATTGTTTGATATTACATCAGACGATAAGGAAGCGATAACCGTTGCGTTTAGCTTTACAGATATAATCGCGTTTACGGTGTCGATATAAAATACGCGCAACGCTCTATCAGCCAACGATCTATTAATAGTAATGTAAACGATAAACGTACGATAAGACGACATCGAAATAGACGTCGATGCGGTTTTCTCCTGGATGTGGCAGTCGACTAGCATAATCCTTGCCCCCCATTACCTCCTCGTATGATTACTCTAGATTAGTCCAGATGATTTCGTTCCTTTTTTATTAACAGAACCTACCTATCTACCTACACCGTGGCACTCTCGTTGCAAACGGAAGTGACGATTGTTACCTGAAGAGCCAGAACACGGGACCGGTTCAAGCTACTGGTCAGACAGACCGCTAGAGCAAGAAGACCGGGTTGAGCTTGCACCAATAGCCTCGGCGCGTCGGTGCATCGTTCGGCGCACGCGGCCAGGCACTCGACGCAGCCCAGCTCGTCCAGCGCCGCTCTTCTGGTCCCGACTCGTGGACCCGTGTGACCGGAAGAGGGTGGTGAACTTTGAGCCAGTTGTACGCCCCGCAGAGTCTCCAGCAACAGGGTGATCCCGTCAGCGGGGGGCGATGAGAATTCCTGAACGAAGCTGGAAAATAATCTTAACGTTACCGACTTGCGAATGAATCTTGCCTCTCGCTGATGTAATTCATGCAGCAGGAAGTTACCGAGTTGTTGGATAAGTCTTGACCCTTTCATTCCTAAATTCTCTAATAATTGTAACAAAATATTGGGAGGGTTAATTTTGTGTTATTGCAAGGTGTTGGAATAAACTTTATAATTCACATCCAGAAAAGGATTAAGACTCATCCGACAACTCAATATTTATGCACTAGGTATTGCAAATGGTATTTTGGGTTTAACCTAGAAAACAAAATTTTGTTGGTCAAAGTAATTACCACTGTAAACGGTTAAAGCATACTTTCCTAAAATATTCTTTGGCTCACCGCTCCCTTTCCAAAGTTTTTCTTTTGTTTAACGCCCCCTTTGGGTAAACTATCTCTATTATCAAAATGTTCAAGTGTAGTTGTGCGTGTAATCTACGAATCTTAGAAAATTAGATTGAAAATAGAGAAAATAGAATAATTAGAACGCCCCTTTCGATCTTCTTAGCGCCCACCGGTGGGAACCTATCTGCTAAAGAGATATCACCTGTACGTTTATTCCTTTTCATTCAAGGTTCGATGTTCCGTGGCTTTTTGTAAAGAATACTGTTGGGTGGTTCCCCGAAACGGATCAAAGGAAAAAGTTCAACGGCTCTTTTTGCGGAGGTGAGGAGATGCGAAGTGTCGAGTGAAACGGATTCCCATGAAGGTATCCAGGACGAAAAAAAGGGGGTTTCCGTTAATTGATTTCCAGGATACGAGCGTTGAAATCGAGACGAGCAAAAATTTCTGTATCAGTTTTGTAAAGTAGCACGTGATTGACTTAATTCCCTAATTGTAGAGAGAGAGAGAGAGAGAGAGAGAGAGAGAGAAAGAAAGAAATAAGCAGGGACAGAGAGAGAGAGAGAGAGAGAGAGAGAGAGAGGTGGACCGGAAGCATCCGTAACGGTTACGAACGGGGCGGCCGTGGCGGCACACGGCCGTGCTCCAAGTGCAGCAGCCATTGAACCGCTGACAGAATGGAAAAAACTGTAATTACATAATTATGGGACCTCGCGATAAGCAGCAAAAAAAACGGCCAATCCGGTTTCGTACGATGGTACACCGGTAAGCGAGTTCCTTTGAGGTTGTCAACGGTGTGATTATAAGAATGACGGTACAAGAACCCCGGTAACTATTAATGAAGTTAATACACGAAGACGAGGGAAAGACGAGAGAGAATATACTTCAATTAAATTACACGCTTCCACACAAGTCACCCGAGACATCATTATTAAGCGTGAATCCGGGCGAACGCGAGAAAGATCGTATACTTGAATAATAAGAATACAATTCGTTCGATCGATAGATACAATATCGTTTGACCAATTTGATCTGACAAGAAATTCCATCGTTCGATGATCGATTTTCTTGGGAGCTTCGAATATCGTTGTGGCATCGTTATTGGTATTTTATGCGCGATTGTCAGGCGTCTAGAATCCACATTACGATATCACTTTACCAGATATCGTATTCGTTGATCGTTCCGGCAAGAAAACGATCAACCCGATGCGTTTCCTCTTCGTAACCGTCGTCCTGTAACGGGCGTGTTACGGTATGTGTGTGACGGCCTTAAGGTAGACAGGTGAACGGACGAGGGAATAGATATTATGACTGTCAAAGAGCGATTCATTCGCGCGGCGAAGTTTGTTTCAATAGCTGCCGGGTTTTCTTCTGCTCGCGGCTCGAACGCTGGTCACTCGTAATGGACGAGCACTATCTTCGATCGTGTCACGTTAGTTTCCTTAATTATACAGGTGAAACACGTGTAGCATTGGTGCACACCAGAGCCAGTCCATCAGCTTCGTACCGGCGTGCTGCAATCCTTCTCTATCTCTTTCTCTTTCTCTGTGTACCGAGCCGTGAGAATCTTCTTGCGGACGAGGCCTTTTGTCACTTTCTAGAACCCTCTTTTCTCGTTACGTAATCTCTGCTTCTGGATACTCGGGGACACTTCGCGAGCAAATGTACCTTCGTATCGTAAAATATTATTTTACTCGAATGTTATCTAATCTTTCGTTGACTAGATTTCGTATTATCAGCCGACAATAGATTATCTCAGGCTTCTCGAAACGGTTTGTCGTAATTTTTACGTTGCGCTTAAATTATTCCGCATCCGTGGTTATCCGTTCGTGTGATACAGCATCCGAAAAAAAACACAGAAAAATACACGGGAAACGGGGAAACGATACATTAGGGTACCACTGGCCAGTGTTTTTTTCGGATGAATAATTACGAAGATACGTTGCTCAATACCGTTCTAAGCTAGCAAATATATTTATCATTTAGTTAAGATAAGTAGCCCCGAATTTCTTTCTATCTTCCGTGCATAATTACTAGATTGCGAATGTTTATGCATCTATAACAAACTTTAATATGCAAAATGTAGTGAAATGAAGAGTTCAATAAAAATTAATAATATTTATTATCAACATATTATCATCAACATAATAAGACTATATCTAGTGCAGGATTGAAATTTCTATCTCATTTTTATGTTTATAAATTAATGCTTAATCCCGAAAGCATACCCATTAGCCGTTAGCCTCTTACTCATCAATACCTAGTAATATCTAAGAATTCCTATTGGAACTTTTCTTGCACCCACTACCTCTTAAATCAGATCTTTGAATATCATTTACAGTTCAGTAGAATAAAATTATTATTATTAATACTAAATATCGGAATCTAACAACGTCTCTGGCGATTCGTAGAAATTCTTCGAGTCGTGCCCCATAGATTTCGTGTCACGAATGCTGGATAGTCCACGATCGAAATTTTTCTTCGGCGCTCGGACAAAGAACCATAAATCATCTGAAATCGTAGTTCGAAAGAAACAAGAAAAGAAAACGAGGAAATGATAGAAAAGGGAATGGTATTCAGAAGAGACGTTCGTCTAGACGGCAACTCTATAAACACCGTGTATAAGCGCCGTACGTGAGTTGAATGCATGCAAATGAGTATTAAAACGTTTTCTATGTACCATCGGCTATATACTTCTCGTCTCGTCGCCTATTTACCCCGAGGGTAAACAGCAGAGAAAGAGAGAGGGAGAGAGATAGAGTTCCCTTCTAACAATAGATGCATTATGTTACCAGGCGTATTATGCATACCGTGTGAGGTATCGTGATGCCAGCGCGTGTATATGTATAACCATGTGCGAAATACACCGCGGTATTGCGATTCACGCCGTGAACAACCGTGGATCGCCTTTGTTGGACGCGCCTTTAAAAAATATGCGTGCTGCCCCTCACCCCGAGAAAATGAAAGCTCGTGCGTGGACGAGCCGAGACTGACGACTTGGCGAATGTGCGAAGAGTAAGACGATAGTGTGAACTGATAGGGTCATGATGGATGTTTCGAGATTTTCGAGTATATCGTTTGCAACAAAATTGAACGAAATGTTAGAAATAGGTACTAACTACATACAGTTCTTTCCTGAGCTCGACAATTTCCAGATGGCCCCCTCTGGAACCTGTCTGTCCTTTCCACGAAGGAAGCTTCCCTTACGAAGGTCTATCATCCTGCTACGTAATAAATAATCATAAAAGAATGATCCATCCGTATTTCACAGAAATGTATTGGAAATGGATTCACACGAGGCTGTCTGTCCTATTTAACACTTCGATTAGGATGTCACTCAATTATGGGTGACACGTGAATTGCAAAGAGGCTTGTTTATTTAAATATCGTTAAAAAATTTTGCGTAACATTAATATCGTAGTACCATATAAAACAAGACCAACAGCCTCTATTAACTAAACGCATATATTTTCAACGAATAATAACTTTTAAATATCATAAATTGTAACAGAAACAAACGAAGTAAAATGTGTCTGGCTACGTAAGTCCTTTTTCACTGCGGCAGCCAACCTGTTAAATTAAAGTTAAAGGGTATGTGTAGATTTTCTTTCCGATTTTTTGGTCGAAGAATCCTAATTGCGAAAAAAAATGGTAAACGTTAAAGCCTCGAGGAGTCTTCTGCATCCCTTCTGGGATATTTCATATGGTTGCGTGTAACGTGCCCGTAGACCGAATGAAAAATCGGCCGTGTATCGTGTGCACCGCGTACTGGAAGAGGACAAAGAGGAATTCGTTCCAAGGCGAACGGCTCCGCTATCGAAAACACGCTTTCCTGGAGACGTCATGCGAGGCTTCGTCCGGGGCAATGGGTGCATTATATTACACCCTGCATTATGCAGACTACGATGGTGTGTATACGTAAGAATGCCTTTGGCGTACGGAGCATGAATATCAATCGGGTTCGTTATTGCCCAGGGTCTCTGTGTACGTGTGTGTATGTATGGGGGCACACCCTAAAATTCATGACTATGGACAAAGACGATGACGACGACGACGACGACGACGACGACGACGACGACGACACTGAACAGAAGAAAACGAAAGGACGTAACGATGGTCGGATGTTTTCTCTTTCACGCGATACTTTCGGGCCTACGCCATAAATGGATTGCATAATTTAAAGCTTAAAGCGTATCTTTGGCGTACTTAAGCCCGCATCTTTTCACCGTGCATCGCTTAGCTTTATCATTCCTCTCGATTGCATTATTGCGCAATAAGTTAAATCTGTTAAACCATGAATCGACGTGAATCATTTTCTGACAGAGATCAATAAGAAAATGAATTCGCGGGTCACATTTGGGTCACATAGGTGTCGTTCGAAGAGGAAACAGATTGTAAATCGAGGGATTTAACGCTGCCTCTCTGTCGACCATCTATCTTTCGCGAGGACGATCGAGAATCGCGAGCGTATCCGAGTGATCGCGATGCATCGGCTCCGTAGCGCGTAGGTATATAAAACCCAGAAGAAACGAGATCTGATATCGCTGGAGAGAAAAAGAATGAGACTTCCTTGAGTTTCCATTAAAGTAGGAAGCAGTTACGCATTCGTTGTTACGCGAAGCGGAAGCATCGTGGGGTATCGCGGGTTCGGTGGCCGGTCGAGGCTTCTTCGATGCTGTTGATATTCCGCCGCGTGGAAAGAAAGAGAGGGAAAAAAGGGGGAAACCAAGCTGCTTTATATGTATAAAACACATTAACACACGCCTCTGAACGAACATGGTTTTTCCAGAAAAGACGTATAATTACCAACGGCGGTTCAAGGTTCATATTAATTAAAATCGTCGTGGTAACTTTCAGCGTCACGGTGTTGGTATCGTGCCTGTTTGCATTATGAATCATCGCGGAAATGATCCTTTGGGTAATATGTAATCGGTGTTGCCTTCGTTTCCAGCTTGCAGATTTCGATTTGTTATAGTTATAATACGTCTTCACTAGTGTTCGTAAACAGTTTAAGAAACACTATATGAATATTGTTCTTCCTGGGGATCGTATGTCCGCGTAATATTTTTTCACGAACTGTATGCCAGTGAATACGCACCTTTAACGTTCTCCACTGTGTAACGTAAAATTCGTTTCGCGCATACTAAGGACTACGAGGACTTTGTGAATGAACGCAGGAATCTTGTCGAACACAGACTTCGATCGTATGAAAGAAGTTTTAAAGGGGCGATGATTGACAAAAGACACGGACGACAAAGAATATCAATGAAGACGACGCCTGATTCGCATGACAAGAACTTCAAGAAGCCATGCGACATAGGATATGGAAACACTGATTATATGCGTATAAAGAGTTTTGAACAACGAATAAAAGATAGCAAAAGTACTTCTTCAAATGGGGAAATTCCAATTTTTATAATAGAATAATATTAATCTCGAGGTAAGAATAGGCAATAAAAATAGGTGAGATAGAAATATAAATGAATGTGTGTGTGTGTGTGTGTGTGTGAGTGTACGTGACGAATAAAAATGAGGAATGAATGGTTAAGATAGTAATGTAGTAGTCAGGAGGTTGTAAACCAAGTCCATTTCATGGTCATGAGGCTGAAATAAATAGAATTATTCTTAGGTATTACATTTATCTGTGACGAGTGGACACTTGGCAAACAAATCTTTAGTCTCGTTAACTGTGTACATGCCAGGATGATGCTCTTAGATAATGCTGATTAATGTTTTCAGATAATCCAACGATTTTAAGAAGAAACGATAAAATGTAAAAATATCGACTATCTCGAACTCTGCCACGCGAATACCATCGACTGATAACCATGGATCCCGTGTCCCTGCTTACGATAATTTCGACACTTTTGCGAGAAACGACCGACCAGAATGACTCTCGATAATCTAATCTCCGAGTGGATAGATATCCTGTTTAACATGAATGTTACACGAGCACCTAATTAAACGAATTCTCGAGTTAATCGTCAATAACAATTCAGCGTGCTACAGCCGCTATTTTTTTTTCTTTCGTTCTTCCTTGCTTCGCTGAGTCGGCGTACGGTTTTAATAACACGTCCGTTTTCATTGACGGTCTAGTCGTAAGAACACGCGAATCCACAGACCAACGTGTGATCCCGTCGGCGATGATGGGATGGATCCATTCTCGATGAAAGTTTATTCGTCGAGGGAAAGCTGAATCTCTTATTATTATTATACTGTTTATCCCCAACGACGAAGGTGAGATCCTCTTGAATAATTTCAGCCTTCACCCAGCTTCGTCTTTTCTTTGCCCCGTTATCTCTCTATCACAGACCTGGTCTAGTCGTTCCGGATAAATCAGGCATTGATCGCCACCAACCGGTGGACGAGATCTTTCGTCGACGTTAATCGATCTCGACAGGCAATTATTAGGATTCGCGCAAGAATAAATCGATCCTCTCAGCCAAGACACATGGTACACACGGCCGAGCGTGCAAAAAATTACCGTATAAACGCTCTAATAAGATCCCGACAAATGATACCGTGTGCGCTCGGAGATCATGGAAATCGAAGGATGCGCCTCGTCCAGATCGATTTGCGCATTGAGCACACCCAGCAGTGTACAGTTATCCGTAATATCGGTATATTCGTTTATCCGGGACCGCTGCTTCGACGGTTATCCGGTCGCGCCTTCGTTCGCGCTGTACCTACCTAGGTATGTATGTATGTATGTATGTATGTATTATAATCCACGGTATCTGGGACAAACGAGTCCGCCATATGGCAAGCTCACGACTGAACCATCGTGATGATGATCGTAGAAAATCTGTGACGTCCGCGAATGAAACGTCGACGACGTGAAAAACAAAAAAAAAACCAAGCATTCGTGGACGGTTAAGCGGCCGTCCTTAATCATTCGCGGCGTGTAACGGGGCTACACACGATGTTCGCCGTGATCGGCGCCTAAACCGTTTATAATGTGCTCGTGGCCTCGTGAAATTACTGGACGGTATACAGTGTAACGTTTATGTTAGCTGGTAAATTACGGTCGCGTGGTTAAACGCAAGGAAAACGGAGTCAGTGTTATACTTTGCGTGATGTTTCTGATGCTTTCCTTTTTCGCCTTTTACCGTAAGTTGAGGTAAGATTGACTCAGTTGGGGGTAACTTTGGCATAAAGTCAGAAAATGATCATTGTTGACTTTGTAGGAATTTTTTTTATGCGAAATACCTTTTTACGTAATTCCTCTTAATTTGCGGTAGGTACGCAATTGAGAGACCTTTTTGTCTTCCTGTTCCCGAAGATTGGTCAGGATCGAATAATTTTCATCTATGAAATTCCGGATCTGTTCTCATCGTTTGAATGTGTTCCTCGGCCGCAAATTGTACGGTGATGAGGGTTCACCGCGAAATTACGCTTAATAAGAGCGAACGAGCGCATCGATCGAACTGGAATTAATTCGAGAGCATCGTCTGCAGCGGCGGTTTCTGGGTCCTCGAGGGCCCTGGAATTTCGCTGGGGCCCTCTTCGTCGGGTCCCTTACGAAACGAATCGCCTCTCTATTTTCGTACTTGGCCGCGGCTAAACGGTTTATGCCCGGAGGATTTTTCATCGAAGTTTCATCGTACACCGGTGAGTGAGATCCACGAAGAATACGTTGGGTGGTCTCTGGAAAAGTAGTTTAAAACATACCATCCATGGAAATCATTCTAATTTAGAATTTTTTTTTTACTTTGTAGTAGACTATAGAGATGTGACTATATGTGTGATTAACTTCATTCGGATCTAGTCAGTTTGTATGAAAACCGTGACTGACAATGAGATGATCTAGAGTCTAGAGTATTCTAGAGGACGAAAAGCTTTTTTTAGCCTTTTTTTCGTTCGCCACGCTCTTCGATCCTGTTTCTAATCGTACTAAGGAAACTGACGACTACATAGATGCAAGTGAAATTCAATCTACCTGTTCCTGATAGGAATCTCCTAGAGGAAGAGCGTAGGTATCGTAACTCTTTAGTCAATTACCAACATGTCTAACGGTCGTGATTTTACGGGTTATGACTGAATACAAATAGTACACGCCTCAGTCGATTCGAGACAAACATCGTCGATCTTATGGTGTAGGAACACTAGCCACTGACCTCCAGAGACGAATCCACGCAGTTTATGTCTGATCCTTAATCATCAGTCGGCGCCTAACGGGCATACGAGACTATTATTACACCCTTCGTCAGATGTGATACACCATGGAACTTGACTCACGGTGAATCTTGTGTCGAGCTTTTTGTTACCACGATATCGCGACGGGGAACTAGTTTCTTTGTCACGTCTATCGGAGAACGAACGAATATGAGAAAAACCACGGGCGGGGAGGCCACATTACCAGGAAATGGAGAATGCTTTTTGCAAACGATCAACGTTTCGCAATAGGGATCGAAACCGCCGTGGACTGATGATCTTTCGCCCCTTATCACGGTTAAAGAGTTAATTCGATCCCTTGACGTGCAGACGTAGTAAATTGAAACGCAGTCGTCTGTGAAGATCGGAGGCAAGCAGGAAACCACTACCGGCAAGAAAGATCTTCGGGTAGCCGACAGGATTCCAGCGTGGCCGCGAAATGTTTAATTCAATAAGAGCAATTAATAAAGTCAACCGAGCTCGGAGCTCGGATAAAATCTTCCTTGGAACGTACACGTGTGTTTACGTCGTTTGATCGAGCGCCACGATGCTCTCTCTAACGTTAATCGTTGATTAACTGTAAAAAAAAGGTAAAAAATAGATATCTTCTTTGCGCGTCAATGATCCTTTTGGATGGACCCAGGGAATCAAAGGTGTTCTCGGTATGTACGACGGTTATACATATACATATACACGCAATAACCGCCAAACTAATCTGAAGTTGAATCGAGAAGGAATTTTTACGAGCTGTATGACCGTTCTCGCAGCCACATCTGTTGGGTCCTCGTTCTCTTGTAAAAAAAAAAAAAAGAAAAAAAAAACACGTAAAATGTAACTGTAAATCCCGATGGGCCCGGTCGAGCTCGTCTTCCTGTTCGATTGGTATCGGGGGACTTTCGAAGGTGTACGTGCACGTCGTTAGTTCCAGCGGGAAAGCGTGAATTCACCACCGTTCATCGCTTATTCTAATTGTTCACGGATAATCAAGTGCTCTGTCTTCCGGGTGTCCACATTGTGCCGCTCCGTTCAGCCACTAAATTTCCTTTGAAAGTGAAGTTCCACGTACCGCCGTACCATACCCATTCTCCTCACGAGTACATTGTGCAACGGAGAAATTTCACGAAATTACCGACTATGGCTAATAATTAACGGCAATGGGTAGAGATATCAGGAGCGTTTTCGCGTTTTCAGAGCGCATCATGGCCCGTGAGGTATGCGAAATATACATATCTAGATCGATAGACAGAGTTCACCACGAAACGTGATTAGATTGGATTATTCTACTGCTAGCTGTTCCATTGAAAATTTACTTAGCCAGTATAATCTGATTCAAGGAGACTTTTAAGATGATTGTACTAAATTTTTAGTCAACCTTTTTTTTCCAGAGTTTTCAAGGTTACCGTCAGTTTCGTATAGACAATAAACCATAATTCCTTTACGCCTATCTTTTAGCGGATACTGAGACGAATTCGGTAAGTATCAAACCAAATAATTTCTTTTCTTTTAACTCAAAGAAACTTAAAAAAAAAATGTCATTTACCTTAATTAAAATGAAATTCAAAATGGTGTCCATCAACTACAATACATTTGCGTAAACGGTTAAGAAACGACTGCTTAGTTCTATTTATAATATCTGCACTGATAGTTAATTATCCAAAAAAATGTTCGATCGAACAGCTAGCAGTAGAATAATCTAAACTAATGGCGTTTCCTGGTCCACCGTGTATAGATCGATATACATATGTATATGATGATGTCTGAAGACTGTTCACCAACCTTGGAAAGGCTAGCCTGAGGTCGGATCTAAGCTTGTTCAGAAGCTCGCTGACCGAGGTGAATTGTCTCAAGGTCATCTCGCCGCTTCCGGAAGCGTAACCGGAACTCGAGCTGGTCGTCGAAGGTAGTGTGCCTTGAGAGTCTTGAATGCTTCCTAATGGACGTCTTCCCCATCGTCTGAGCGCGAAGGCGTAGTCCTCTGCGTTGTACGTAGGTGGTCTTAATCGCTCCTGCGAACAGAATGAAGAGATTGTAGTCGGTAATGGACGCGTATCGCGCGGGGAATAGATTAACGGGATGTTAGGTGTGTACCGATAGGGCGTCAGAATGTTGCGACCTAAAGGCAGGTGGGCAACGGTTTCAACGATCATTGTGCCTTGAGCCATCAATATGGCTGACAAATCGTCGTAAATGGAGATTCCTGGACAGCTGTATGTATCATGTGCAAAATATTCATTGTCTTCGAACGAGGTATTTATTACCATAAAGTGATGATTTCCAGGGATCTCAGAAGACACAAGAAACCCCTCTTCTTGTACCTCGTAATACCATATCCAGGCAACGTATCGGGTCGTAGGTAATGCGAATTTTCTTTAATGTTTGTGGATAGAAAACTGGATGTTGGTAGGGAGATGGCGAAATTTTGTAAAAAATGAGAGAAAATATATACAGATAGAAGATTAATAGTTTTTTGCGTGTTACTCATAGGATGACCCAACCAAAACTCTGCATTTGTACAATCAAAAAATTAAAAAACACAAAAACGATCACAAACTGATCCGTACCAACTACGGATAGACTACGTAGGTGTACAAGCATCAGACAGAACGCATTCAGCGGTCAGATGGAACACATCGTCAAGCGGATCAAGCACAAGTAGTACACAGAGACATATATTAACCGGTGAACTAGAGACGAACCAGGCTAAATCGATCTGCGAAACAGAAACCTTGAACTATAGAAAATAAAAAAAAAAAAAAAATGTACGGTAAAAAGAATCGAAAATCGATCGAATGATACTGCAACTATATTCTCCTGTGTACATACACCATATCGAACGAATCGCGCGAATTACAGTACCTACCCGTCGAACTAGGAAATATTTACGCGAAAGAGCGGGAGGAGGAATGAAGTTAATTTCACGGCGCTTCGAACCATAAATCGATGGAAATTATGGTGCTTGTCGCCTCGCGAGTCCATAAGGTTGCGATACAGATTTGAACGCTCGACCGCCAGTCCCCCCCCCCCCCCCGTAGCATCTGATGGACTTCTTCTGATTTTATGGGAACGCAGAAGCATCGAATGGTTACGCTTCGAGATTAATTGCAGAAGCATCATGCGTCGAGTCGCTCGAAAACACACCGAATCCTCCGAAGAAGTTACACTTCTAGGAGGTAGGGGAGTAGGTTGAGGAAAGATTTATCGAGACTTCTTCGAAGTCTGGAATTTAACGATCCATTTACCACGAAGGTCGTATAACAGCTTTCTAATCGACCGCATCAAGGATACCACGAATATTTGAAACAGAATCGCTTCTAACCAACTACGGTTTCACTCAGCTTCGCGGTTAATCGGTCAGTTTTTAACAAGAAACAACGAGTTTCTATTTCGCGGTCACTTACCCTTGCTGGGGCGAAAAGCGTATAGAACCGCAAAAACTTCGAAGCATTTTCTCAGTTCACCTTAGAGGTGGAGAATTATGGATATTCATAACATAACCATCGATACTTTAAATTGTATAGAAAATGTAATCGTATGTAGTCTTCATCTTTGTAAGAAAAAAAAAACAAGCAACAGCTAAAAGTGGATAGCACGTTAATGCAAGTTGGAAATAAACGGAGTACAAAGAAAGTGAAAAATCTTGAAAAGAAGTATGTAGGTTACGATATCAACCACTGATTTTTATTCAAGAACACAAGCGTGTCGATGTTGTGTTGCCTTTATGTTTGATCTTCAACGTGTGATTGTGTGCGATTTTTATAGATGTCATTATTAAAAATAGTTTTCGATAATAGAAACTATCGATAATTCTCCACTTCCAGTTCACATGACGCCACAACAGAGCAGTCACGAGCGGTAATGAAGCCTAGATGAGAGTTCCCGGTAGCCTTTTGGTCGCGATCGCGAACGCGAAACGATCGAGGTCGTTGACAGTCACGATCGATCACTCGCTCAGTTATCAGTATCGACGGAGAGGAGGACGCTGATGGGCCATCATCGTTTGATGAATACGAAGGGAGCTCGTATAACGGCGCAGTTTTCTTCCTTTTTTTCCTTTTCTTTCGGAATATACCCGATAAAGTAATTAGACTTCCTTTCCGGGACGATCGCGGACACGTACGTAAATTGTCTAATGGCGATCGTGATAGAGCGCAGAGGTGTGCACAGATCAATCATGTCTCGTTCCTACGTTTTATCGCGGTATGCCAGACGAACGGGATCTTACCGGGCAGGAAATCGTTAGGGAGTGAAGGGTTTTCCAGACGTAACCCCGTTGTAATTATGCAGGTAATTAGGCGGCCTGTCGACGAAAATAATGTTCCATCGGCTAAACGGGGAGAGGTAGGTATACATATATGTGTAGTTCAGGTGGATCCATGCGAAACAAAACAAACTCACGGGCAACCTACATACGGTATAAACATGAACGTCACGCTTTCTTGCATCTCATAAGTACTTAGTAGCTGGCGTTTTGTCACCGGGAGTGTCGTTTATCATGCGACAACGTGAAACACGCATGAAGAACGATCGTTTTCACGAAGATCAAGATATCCAAGAGGATACTTTGAGTGTCACGTTCGATCTAATTTCTATTAACAGTATTAACCCTTTGACTTTCCAAAGGTTGTATTGCATGTAGGCTAGATGTTCAAATTACTGTCACCTTAAGATTGCAGGATAAATTCGTTTAATTATTTAACGCGTTGTTTAACCTAAAAATCGTCTCAGTTTCGAACATAATATCACTCAATATCCCGTTCAAGTGCACCGCAGTCAAGGTGTTAAAGCGAAAGGATTCGGATCTTGGTAAAATTGACAATTTTGACATACGACTAGGTGAAGTTTTCCACCTGTCCTCCTTTGGTCAATGGTAAGTTACGTTTCGTTAACCATTCAGGGCAGTAAATCTTCCAACGTTACACAGGAGACAAGTCGAGATTTCTTTCAACCAGAAAGAAATGAGATATTTCCCAACGATTAAAATACCAGGAATTGCACACGAAAATAATGATCCTCAGGGTTAAATACGAAGCACACGTCGTGAATCTTTCTGGTTGCGTTAATCATATTAACCCAGACCCGTGACAAATTACCACCCTCGAAGTCCCGCGACGCGTACAAATAGCGGCCAGGGAAGGGGACGATTACCAGCTGCAGAATTCGATGAATCCGGCCGATGCACACGGTTAAACGCGTGTCGGGACATATTAAACCCGTGTGTGCTCAATTAACCGGAGTAGTGAGCGATTGTTCCGATGATTCGGATACACGAGAAGGTACATAATCGACCGGTTGACAGTGCGTATACAAACGCGGGACAAAACGGTGTTTCATAAATCGCATCTATTAGTATGCAGTAGACCATAAGTATTCTCGGAGGAATTATGCAAATTATTCATTAGAGTTGGCCTGTTAAATCGTGTCATTTGCACATGGCCTCTATTAAGGGAATTCCACAGAATTCCAGCTCGAAAGAAATTCGATTGCTTTACAACAGGTTGTTAAACGAAAGGAACTTATTTGGTAACGCGTCTCAGAGAGAAGTTCTTGACGATTCCATCGGTCGATCGATAATTCCAATGAAAAATAATATATAGCGATCGTAGGTAGGTACATGTACATATATGTATGTGTGCATATATGTATACGACGGGGTGATTTTCGCGGCGATTACGTCAAATAGATTAGAACTGCCGGGGATTATGATAGAAAACAAGCTGATTCGACGTGCTTAACTACCCGCAGTCTTCTTCCTTTAACGCTATTCTGGCCCACGTTTATCGAACCTCTGAACGTGACGCGCGCGGTTCTCACGACGTACTAGAGACAAGAAATAAAAAAAGAACGACCGACTGGACACCTATACACTCTATATTGACTGAATGCTGAAAGATATGCTAATCGAAAACATCCTGCCTGCGCTTGAATACTCGCGATGGCGACGACTCTTGTCTCGGTTGCATCTAACTTACACGATTTAGCTTTTTTCCTCGCTCCCTCCCCCCTACCGCTGTTAGCGGCTACCCTCCTATCAACGATCCTTTCGGCGTATAGCGGTGCTTTTGTACGTTAAAGCTACATAATACTAACCTTTTCCGGCTGTAGTCCCCATGGTTTTACCACCAGCAGCTCCTCCTCCGCGTTTGGTGCCATGTCGGACTCGCTGAAACGTAAAAAAAAGAGAAATCAATAGTTTTTTAATTATGATCCGAACGTTTCAAGAACGTTTCACCGTATTCAGGAGAACCGGTGTTGAAAGATTACGCGAGGTCTCTGAATGATTCGACAGAATGATCGGAAGCTGTTAAGAACGAGGTCCTGGAACAACGCGAATCATTCAGAGGCATTGTACGCTTATCCGAAGTTTTATCTCGTTCTCTCGTTGTTTCTTATTGTTAGTTACGAGGTCGAAAGATCCTTGTAACAGCAGTCTGTCTACTGTTAGAAAAGACTTCTGCTCTTGCCATTTATACGTTACAAACTCGAAGAAAATCAGCGTTCACTTATAGGTTAATCACACTCGGTAGAATAAAGATTGATATTAACCTGTTTAGGGAAAAATTGTTAAGATCGGAAAAGAATTATTCTTTTTTCTTCTTCAGCTTCATGTATTTAAAATATATTTATGACAAATTTATGAATATTAATGACAATCGACTGATAGAATATCCTTCTTTTTTTTTAGGGAGCTTCCGAGTGAGCGTTCATTAGCGATAATTGTATTCATTGTATGCATCGTTGGAATCATGCTGAAATGAAAGAAAAAATTAACGTACACACATGTGCCAGTATCCTTTAAGGATGATATTGTAAAAACAAGAATAACATTTTTTCGTACGGTGCTTCTTTTTCAAGATAATCAATTTTCAAAAGTCATCTAACGTGTGCACGTGTTCGTAATTTCATAGTGATAATAAGAAGAAACAGAATGCAATGAACAAACGAAATATTACAGAAAAAATATTATTCCCTATTTTCGACTTATTTGTCTATGTCGAATCATAGATCATATCTTGTTTTCTGGTTGTACCAGCATTTCGGAAACACCCTGCATAAAGAAGAAGAGACGTTTGTTATACGAGGAGATTGTATACCATTTTCATGGCCGATTCTGTAAGTGGACACGAAGAATCGCAAAAGATATCGACTAAAAGCTTGACAGCGTTCACCGTTTAACCCCTTCTTGCCTGTCCCCCCAGCTGTACAAGATGAATCACAATCGAAAAGGACCATTAAAATCGGTGGTACAAGTTTTTGCGACCAGATTCCAACAATTAATCGCTCGACGCCTCGCTGATTGAAATTCAGCAGCGATCAACAAAAAGCAGCATACCGCGCCGGTGACATCAGTTTGTATGTTTTCGTCGTCGAGATCGTTCGGGGACAATCCAGGTAATTGGGAAGTTGCACGCGTCAGGTGTCCGTCCAGTTTGTGGAACGACTCCCGGGGAATTTCCCCCTGTGGAATTTTCAAACGGTACCTCGGCTCGCTCGTTTCGCTCCAGCGCTACGAAGAGGTCTCGCGCTCCGTCGCGTCTCGGGCCGTGTTCGTATCGCGTCACGAAAGCCTAAAATTCGATAGACTATTACTGGATCAAATTATCCACACACGATTTAGAGGTGCAATTTATTGCGAGAAGCTAGAGTCGCGAGGATAATCCAAGGTATCCTTATCCTTATCTTCGAAGCACCTGATCATGCGCCATACGTTTAAATAGTACCAATTAGCCTGACGGGGTTTACAATAACAATTTTCTTAATTAACGACTTTCACACCTCATTAAGGATTTGTTCGGCTGATTAGGCGCCGGGAACATTAAATCTTACAATGTTGTCGATGGAATATTCATAGTGAGGATCGGATGCAAATGAATACGAAACACGTGGACGAGTAACCAGAAAATTGTTTGGCCGGGCACCAGTAACGCTTGCTGGGGCGAGTTTGTAATTAATAGTCGCGGGGCGAGCAACTCGTTGGAAACAGAACAGGAAACGTCGCTTGTATCCTGTCTAGATTGTGTCTTCGTATGTACTTGTCCTACGATTTTCCATTAAGAATTAACACCTGAGAAAGTGAACCGAAAGCCAACCCTGTTCATCGCGAACTGCTTAATTATCGTAGGTTGATATTTAATAAATCGAGATATTTACGATCGTTCTATTGGAACGAAGATATCATCTGAAACACGGTCTGGCTGTTATACCAGATAATCTTTGTAGATTTTCCACGCATTTTAGTAGTTATTATTAATATATGAGAAAAAGATAATTACTATTTTATAATAAAACAAGTCTCTTGATATTCTGTTATTTTATTACTACAGAAATAAGTTGCTAATAACATTTTCTTAACCAACTGTAGGTACATATAGTCAACCTACTCCATACTCCATACAGGAAATCTACCAATCCCTACCATGGGGCTGGTTAACTACCATGATAGGTTTTAGAAAAACATTAATATATCTTGATTGTTACCACTATACTGCGGATTCTTATGCAAATTCAGATTTTTATAGAATAATATACTGAATTGAAATAATGTCAGAGATTCGTTATCTTTATTAAATGTTTCGTTAGGTTTAAAGTGAAGTAAAATTTATACTCCCCTTCCTGAACATTTTTTCTGTGTCTTCTTTCATGGATTTACATTTACGATGAATGCATAGAATGCGCAGTCTAGTTATCACATCAAGTCAACGTTACTCATTTAATCAGATAGCAAAATATATGTTTTACAAAAAATATAATAATCACTGCAATGATAATTCACCCACATAATTTATTCAAAATCGTAATACTGAAAAATTATACGTGATCCACGAAGATACAAGGGGGCGGGGGTGTGTATACGTATACTTTGGTGCTGTGGTGGATAAGTCAGGATAATAATAGGAGTCACGATCAGCCACGGTCACGATACGAGCGGGTTGTGTGATCGTGTATTGGCTGATCGAAAAGGGGGCTGTGGCTAGTCCTTCTTGATCTTGCTGACTCGATCTCAGAAATATCTCCGACGATGTTTCAGCCACGGAGCTCGTCCTGACCTTTATGGTGTTCCCGCGGAATCGCGGACGATTCGCGGTAATTCCGCTTGTAAGTACGGCCATCAGTGATAATGACTTTAAAATGTTATAATCCAGCCGGTAGAAATTGGTATTCAATGGCCCGCGACCATTTCGCGAAAGGTAATCGGTGGTGGGCATCTGTCGTGTCGCCGTTTCAACAAATTATTTCTGCGTTTTCTCACTTTCTTTACGCGACCTTGCGCCGTTCGCTGATACATCCTCACAGAGGGATCGTGTAGCCTGTATTTGGCGAAATGAATAAATAGGACAAATTTATCGGTAATAGACATGGATAGTAATGATAAATACGAGTACTTCTCTGTCGGGGTAAATTGAAAACAATTACTAGTCGTTTAACTTTGTAATAGATGTAAATGATATACGATGAATTTCTAGAGACATCTGCATGGAAAATTCGAGTCCATTTCGTTTCTTCTGTATTCCATGTACATCGCAATCGAGATAAGGAAAATAATCGAATGTAATTTATTCGAAATAGAAAATGCTCTATGTAGCAGGGATTAACGTCGGCCAACGTATCATGTTCTTAGTCGTGCTATAATTCCAAATTACAGGTACTCCGATTGGCGAAATTAACGCGTCAGAGATAATCGCCCCGCGGAAACGTCGTGGTTGCAGGTGCGCGCGCGCAGTGGTAGACGCAATGAAACGTAGCACGCCGTTTAATCGGCGTTTAATAATAATTATCCATAAGTTATAGTATCACTGCGATGGAAATTGTTTATCTACCTGGAGGGCTGCTCCCGATGGAAGACCACCGTAAACGTGCGCGTGTAAAAACCGATCGAGTAACTGCATGTTTAAGGTACTTTCAAGTGTTCGATGGTGGTATCATTAACGAACGTCATTTCACCATTTATTGCGCGATCGGATGGCTCTACGCGGCGGGAAACCATTGCTGCTCAAAGCTGCGCGATCCAATGTAATCGACGACCAGTGAGAGTCGATCCATACTGAATAGCGATCCACGATCATTCGATGGAACCAATTCCACAATAATCCAATAACCCACCCACAAGCAAATTATGAATCCTCCTCCCATTTTTCAGTGCTCCCGCCATTATCCTGGGGGGGGGGGGGGGGGGGGGGAGGGCGGCGGAATGATCACGATGATTCTTCGCGTGTCAAAGAGGGGCCGCCTCGCGGAAACGTCAGCCGAGTGCATACGGGAGACGACGCGGATTGCGAACGCGTATACTCGTCGGATCTCTGCGATCTCTCTTCTTCTCTCTTTCTCTCGAGCGCAGCATAACGTAGTAGTAGCGAAGGTAGCCGACTGGCCTGAGTAAGGTAGATAGTTACTCGAGGAGGACAGCAGAGGCAATGACCCGCGCGCGCGCGAGCGGTTAGTCACGCGTGCACACACGCACTTTTGCACGTCTCTCCTCGCGTATACGTACCGGGCCGCCCTCCTCGGTACTCTTGCCTCATAAGTCCCCCTGGAGTCTAGGTGTCCTTTAAAGAATTACCCTTGCGTGTGTACCAGTCGCCTCCTCTAGACTGTTGCCCAAATAGGTCCCCTTAGACCTTAGATATGCTTCAAAGAATTCTCCAGCTCTCCAAATGGCGACCATCGTCGAATCACGGAAAATTGGAGAAAGTGTGCTGGATGTCTGTAATTCGATCCATCCGTGAGAGTAGTATACGCGACGCGTATTTGCCCTGCGGTCAGGTTCAATGACATTCACGGAGACTCGAACGGGTCCAAGTTCGGTCGTGACGTCGTCGAGCGATACCTTCTTTACTGTGCCAATGTTGCATTCGCTACGGTTCGCGATCACAGGCAAACTTGCACCGTTCCGCGGAACGTTCCTTGGAAATCGGGTCATGTTGCGAAGCAGCTCGACGATGACTGAATCATTCAATTCCGTCCGCGAGCGTGGTTTTTCTCACCGGCTAGGGTGAGAATTATTTCATATCTTTGGTCGCGATTCCGGTCGTTCGCGTGTAAAAAAAAGCATTGGGAATAAAAAATGTGATGGTATACCTTCTGTACTCGCCACTGGAGGAATTCTGAGTTAATACCTTTACTGCAGACTGCAGTTACTCAATTCATCGTTGATTTCTATATGTATACATATATTTTCCGACCAACGAACACTAAGCTCAGTTATTGGCTGGCAACGGTCTCTGTCCCTGTCCCACTTAAATGGCCATTACTAGACTGCGTAAGTCTATAGAAAATCAAAATCCTAGATAACGATATCTAAAAATTGAAATCGACCAGAATTTTGAATTCTGTACTCGAGACACTACTACGTTAATAATAACACATAACTAAATAGTACGAAATTGTATTGAAACGACATTCCATCGAATTAGTGAATCTAGAAGAAAAGAATCTCCCTAAGAAGTTCCCTACGTCTAAGGCAGGACGTCTACTGTCTGTTAGGGTGTAACCTTACCGACGACTCTTTACCGAAAAATCTGTATGAAGCACACAGGTTCTCATAAGAGTAACACCTTTCCAGCTATTGTGGAATTACGCAGAATAAGGCACCTTTGCGTTGGTGCGTACACGCAAGACGATAGTACGCAAGACGTACACCAATAGTACGCAAGCAAACACGTTCCATCCGTGAATAGGTAAACGCAATGCAATGCAATGCAATGCAATGCGATGCGCGAGTAGGCGCCATGACTCGTTGCGAGCCGCAGCGGTGTGTCCTCTTCCCCAGCTTTTGCCGCGAGTTCGCGCCGCGGAAAAAGTCCCCCGCCTGATCGTCGATGCCTGCGCCGTTGATCTTCGAGCAGGCCATTAGTGGGATATGCGAGACCGTGGAATTTCTGCCGTTCCGTTCGGCTACATCGCCACCGCTTGTCTTTATGATAGTGTGTAATGCTCCCCTTCGAATCGATCGCGCCTTTGAGCCCCCATTGCTTCTTTACGTAGGGTCCCTCCTCTGATCCGAAATCTTCCCAATTACGCTATTACCTTCGACCTCCCCCCACCCCCACCGATTATTTTCCATTTTTCAGGGATCACGGCTGAATACCCGTACCCACTAAATTCTTTAGTTCGCCCTCGTGCGATTTCTATGCAAAAGAACGATGGAAGAGACCGAATGCTCACTCGAGGCGGCCAGAAGAAAAGGGATAATTACGTAATTTGCGGCTAAGCATAAGGGTTCGCGTGATTCCCCAATTTGGACACGCACCTGTATTCTGTATCTCTCTCTACTCTGAATCGCCTGATTCTCTTCAGAAACGGCGAACACTCGGAGGTAGAAAGTATCTTAAGATTTTCAATTTCGTCGAATGGGATATAATCGAAAAGATGACTCGTACGAAACTGTTAGATCGAGGTAGAACACGGTGGAGCGATTTCGAGCAATTACAGATCGCGAAAGGAAATCCAATCGGCAGCGAATGGGAGTCTTCCCTTGATTCCCTCTGGGCTATTACCGGCGCGAAGGTCGCACGAACTGGAGGAAGAAGTGTACAGAGTTGAATCCATAGGAGATGGCGTGCACACATTGTAAGCATCAAAGGGCACTCGTAATGCTTCCCGTCGGCAGTTTGCTCGAGGTGTATCGGTTATCCTCTCCATGGATGAAGAGAGAACAACAGTCAAATTATTATAAATAGATGGATAAATTATATATCTTATGTTTTCGGTGTTATTATGACTTCAGTAATAATGAAGTATACCCGTTCTTTTTTTATTAACGAATACATACACGATTCAACTATATTTTGGTATGTTCAGTAATCAGTGTATACAGTAAGACGTATATGGGAAATTATAATTCCGTTTTTGATTAAAATTCAAATGAGTGGTACTTCCAATTGTTCATAATAATTTGATCAAGCACAGTAGAACGGAGAGCGCGCGATCGGCCAAAGAGGCGCCACGACTCTCGAGCACGGTTTACCTGTACACATTGTATGTATACGTAGGTATATGTATACATATCCCGCTTTGAATCCTCGTTGAAAAATGGCATCGATCGAAACATCGGATCGTCGATCTTGACGACCATTAGCGGACTACACCGTCGAGTCCATTGGTAATTTTTCCACTATGGTCTCTCTCTCTCTCTCTCTCTCTCTCTCTCTCTCTCTCTCTCTAGTAGATTCTCTGGCACGGTGGAATGCTAACCGACGACGCCCGGAAGTGTAGTTGATCTTCCATACCTGATCTTCCAGGGACCGTGGAAAGAAGTCAATTCGCATTCCCCCTTGCCGCGGAAAAACCCTTTCACAGATGTTTACCGTAGGCGCTTGGATCCGTTCAGGTGAAACCCCTCTCGTGTGTTGCGTAACTTCTTCCGTTTTTTCTTCTACTTTTCTTCTCTCTCTCTCTCTCTCTCTCTCTCTCTCTCTCTCTCTCTCATGTGTTGTCGACGACGGTTTTCGTGAGAAGTGATTCGTGTGCAATTAACGGGCCCCCCATTGAATGCTAATTGCGGCGTTAATAACCGACGAGGATGTGACGAAATGTCTTGGGGACTCTGGTGCGTAACGTGTGGCGTTCTGTCTCGAGACGGATTATTCAAATGTACACTGTGAATTTGAAATACGATTGGTCGTTGGTTAAAGTCCTTTCGGAACGAGATTTAACGGGATTATGGTCGTAACAGTAATCAAATTGGAGACATCGATCATCCAGAAATTACTCTTGTACGTTTAAATTCCTTTCCGTGAACGAAAAACGGTGAAAACTACGCGAGCATTCTGAAGCAATTATCGGGGTCAGAGCGTTAAGTAAAAAAGTCATAAAATATAGTACTAGTGTGCCAAAGATCGTGAGATTTTTCCATATAGATCGAAACGAAAAGGTTTGTTACCGTGAAACACGATAATCGACGGAATTAAGTGAACTGTAAACAGAAGAGCACGACGGGGCTCCCGGAGTTACATTCTCCCGTGATACCAAAATGGCGCGCAGAAGTGTTCGCGTTCCGGCAAGAAAAGAACGAGCAGATCTTTCCTGGATGATAATTAGCGGAGGCAACAACTCTCTTTGGCGTAAAAGGCTAATCTTGCGATTAACCCAGTCATTTTTTTTCTGCTGGCCCCGGTGTAATGCACGCCGCTGCCTGGAGGTAATTGTTGGCATTTTTTGCGCTCCATTATCTACAAATTCAGATCTTCGCGTACATTCAACGGTACGTTGTGCATCTACGCCGCTGTAATTTCCACTTTCTACAGGATTTTTCGTGTCTAGGATCTGGCCAATGAATAACCGTAACAACGTTGCGAACGTATCTTCCTAAAACGAATTCCTCAGAAACAAGTCAAGATACGTTTTCAATAAATCTTCATTACACAACCATACTTAAACAAAACATAACAATATATTCATTTATTCTCTTTTTTAGCAATAACATAAATTTTGAAAAAGCAGTGTCAAGCTCTCGACCTTCACTTCTACAATTCCGATCGATCGTCAATCTGCTTATACATATTTTATATCCTTAAAACGAAAAATTGATCACCGAGCATTCCACAAAATATCTCGCACCGAATATTCAAAATTCTTATTAATCGATTTCATATTTATTCTAACCTGACTTTCAAGAATTTCGAATCACGAAAAAAGTGGAAAGTTTCGAATTCTCGAAACTCGAAACTTTCTTAAGTTTCGAGGTTTGCTTCTACAAATGTAGAGTCTCGAGGATACGAAAGATCCAAGGGAATAACCGCTGAAAAGTATTGAAATTCCGCACGACGGTAATAATCCGAATAAAATACATTCAATGTATGCTGCCTTTCGAAAAACATCTCGATGACCTCCCCCAGATTCACGGATGAACACGCACTTCGAGGATGATCCAGGTGGTACGAGGATCACGGTTGTGCGTATTGATTACATTACATATTCTGAGAATCGCTGCCGCGGTCGGGACATATGTAATAATATTAAAAGAAACGAAACAAGATAGGTGGTGGCTTAAGAGTAGAGAAAGAAACGAGGAGAGGCTACCGCCGCCAACCCCAGGATAATAAATGTGAGATTGGATCTTCACCGATCATCTTGTGTTGGCTTCGACTCGCTCGAGCGAGCAACGATCGCGATTATTTGAATATCGTCTTGTAAATGCTCGCTCGGCCGATTGAAAATGACGGTCGTAAACACATAGTTGACGATTATAAACAACCGGAGGGACAGGCCTCCGCGAAGTTAGCGTTTTGCTCCTCCGACTGACGAACGAAAGTAGCGCGCATCCGTGTGATTCTAGTTCGGACACCTTTTCCATTCGCCCAGTTTTCTTTACATTTCCTGTGATCGGTAGAAAAAAACATTCGACTGGGTCCGATAACGATTCTGTATTGCCAGATGGAATCGAAAGTGTACATATACAAGGTGATACCAAAAAAGGGTTTATAACTTCCAGGATAGATATGTAGTATACGAAAGTCGAAAAATGAATGTTTGTCAGAGTGATAAACAATTTTTTCTTTCGGTTAAAGCAACTGACTTTCGTGCTTCGAGAACTATCAAATCAGGGAAACAATGGATTATCATTTCTTTTTTTCCTAGTTCATTGTTTCACTAAATCACTACTATCTACCCTAGTAGTTATGAATCGTTTACTTTTTTGTATCACTCTGTACTATGCACACCGTGCATCCATATTTCGATCCCCTCGGTGGTATCCAGGTGAAATCACCAGACTCCGCGGATATCTTTGACGACTGTGTACTTAGGAATATCTCTGCCCGATTTCAGACGCTTTTTTTTCCGCATACCGTTGCGTTTATATACGATTGCAAATTTTCTTGCTCCTGTTTCGCTTGATCCGGTCTACAAACGCAGCTAGAATTTATCGTCTCGGGCACCTTTCTCGCTTTCCAAAAAATTTCTCCAGCATAAAAACGGTGACTGAACATCGGGTCGTTTTGGTCGAATGGTTTTTTTTCTTTTGTTAGACAGTTGAAACGCTTTCGAAAGAAAATTCTTGGCGCACAGTCGAGGCTGGCAATTCCACGCAGTGGGGGGAAGGGCAACACTTTCCACGGTGATTTTCATATACATACGCGCGTGCGTAGACTTCGCCTGATTGTTGGCTGTTATCGCATTAAACATGACGGCCCCCTCCGTGTACAACCGCACGAAATCATACGTTGTGTTCGTGGTGTGCGCGCCCGCGGAACAGAGACACGCGATTAGAATTACGGCCACAGGCCCCATGGTTAGGGCCCCCGTCGACTGTCTAAACACAGAGCAGAACGCTAACTGGATTTTTTAATACTGTGATGGTGATGGTGGTGGTAATGCTGTCGAGTCGACGCTCGAACCCGCGTAAAACGCTCGCCTGGTCGCGATAAATTATGCATTCCAAAACGGTGATCTTGTCCGAGCCTTTTGAATATTCCTGGTTCGTTAACCCTAACATACGTATATGTATACATATAATGTTTGACCATCAGGTTTATTTATTTGTTTGTGGACAGTATTCCTAATTTTTTAATACATTCTCGATACAGGTTCTGAATACAAGTTCGAAGTATGTAGAATCTAGAAGTAAAATCAATATAATGTTCATCGGGGACACCTTCGGGAGAAAGGGGTTCTTTCGAGGACTTTAGAGTCCGTGGAGGTTCGTCTTTTGGTTCCCAGGATTCAGTGGAACACTTTCAGGGTTAAATCTTTGTTAGGTTCGAAACAAGCTTGTTATCAATCGCTCGAGGAACAGCAGGACCTTTTTAGGCCCCGGGATTTGATTTACAATTGCGATCGAGTCACGGTGAGATCGTGGCCTATGCAAACATTATTCAAAGGCCCCTTAAATGGGCTGTTCGCGTCAACATTCCAGCGCCGGTCACGCTAAAAAATACTGAATAACATTTGAATGAATTGTGTCCGTGGCGTGACTGGTTTCTAGACCCAATTAAGTCGATTTCCAAGGCGCTATCCTATTGAACGGAGCTTTACGTAATTCTAATCGCGAGTAAAACTATAATAGTTTATATTCGATGCAAGGGAGTTAACCTTTTGTAACATCCAGTCAGACACGCGATGACGATTATACACTGGATTTAACCCATTGCCTTATCATGACGAGTCAAATTCATCGTGACGAATTTAAACAGAATTTGGTACACATGGGTGTTATCACTTTTCTTTAAATCAAAGTGTTAATAATATTTTAATTTAATTTAATTCTTACGGGTAAAAACCCTATTTAACTTTTAGGATAAATAGGAAGTGAACGCCAATATCCATTGGATGATATCGTCGAATCGTAAAAATGATTTCCCTTCGTGTTTTCCCCAGTATATCGTCGTACCGTGATCCAACTCTCGAAGAGAATGATCCAGTCCGTCGGATTCACAGGAAATTGAAGTCATTAATGCTCGACCAAGAGACGAGGATACGCCCATATTGGTCGTCGCCGCCACCGCAGTCTCGTCTTGTCCACCAGAACACGCGACACGCCACTTTCTACCCGAGGGGCCGACGAAATGCTTTTTCGCTGGAGAATCGCGAGACGGAAGGCGTTACCATTTTTCCCCGGCAGATATCGTCAATCAAGGAAGATGGCCCGTACCGAGGGGATTATCGTTATTAGCCCATTAAGATGCGTGAAACTACTGCTTTCTACCCTGTCCCGTGTGTGTCTTCACGAACGTGTGTCACGATGGAGAAAGATAGAGAAACAGATTCTAACGGAAGAAGCCTCATACCTCCTCCTCTGTTTTCCATAAAAAGGGACCAACAGGCCGGATAATTATTTTTTCCCCTTAGGAGAAACGACGCGCGTCGCCGTGTTGCCAATGTTGCCATGCCATACGATGCGCCTCGGGGACGATTTGCAAGACAAGTTGCGGATCCGAAAGGGAAGTGGTCGTGTTACTTTTGTGACGAGAGAGTGCAGCAACAACGGTATGCATCGTTCCCGTTCCCGTAAAGGAACTAATAAATTCCAGAAACACCTCCGATAGAAATATTTATCGCGGCTTCTTTACGTCTCTGTTGCCACTTTGAAAATCCATTTTTTTTTGTCCGTCTTACTCCGTAACGCCAATTAGCTACTATCGAGGCGACACAACGGCCATTACCGATACCGTGATTCGGTGGAGAAAATTACGCAATTTCCCGTAATATATTCCTTCTGGTGCCTCTTCTCTCGTTAATATATTATAAATCTCACGTTGTAGTCGATACGAGGATCGGCATTACCCGACCGAGACGTTGTTTTTCTACCTGTAGACAGTATCCGAGGCGTTTCAACCGATACTACCTGGTGGTATTAATTGCCATTATCTGTCCGATTATCGAGTCCCGTTACGCAACCGTACCGAATAATGTTGCTAATACCCTCCATTTAACGTAACCGCAACGCCCTGTCGCAATTGATCGTGCTCTCGTATCAGTTTTTCCAATTGCCACGGACTATCCTCCGATATTTATCGTTCGTGTTGTATACACGAGTATTCGGTGTTCGTTTCCAGAAAACCGGTCTGCAACACCACGTCTCTTGCTATTAACACACGTCTGTGTTGACCCAGAATCGCGATGAGAGACTCTCTGGTGTGGTTTTCCTTAAAACTCATTATCCGTCGAAATTTGCATGGTATCGCGCTTCAAAGAGTTACCTACACACAGCGACCAGTTACAAGGTTTCCGTCCGACAAATGTAAGGCCTCTTTCGTTCTGTAAAACACAGCTGGACGAGTAACCGGAGCTTCGGCCCAGTACGATTGAATTAACATAGACAAAACTGTTGTCGATGAGGTGACGAATGTTAATAACTTTGCTAATTGCCTCCTAAAATATTCAAATTGCCTCTCGGTAGAGCGTACGCCCCACGTATGGAAACACTACTCTCTCTCTCTCTCTCTCTCTTTCTCTTTCTCTGTGTGTATATCTCTTAGACTTCTGGATCTCTAATAATCCTGTATGTAACAAAAATCAGACGTTATTTTAGTTGATGGTCTCTCTCCGGAACTACCTCGCCCTGGCCATCAAGAGACCCGGTGTGAAACGTTTTCGCATATAGAAAATATCACTCTATCCACGTTGATGTCTCTTCGAATGTGTTCGTTACAACGGTTTAGGATCCCAGTGGGTTCCATGAAAAACATCGATTCCGTCTGCCCGAGCCGTTGGAGCCATTCGGTCTGTCCTTGTGCTGGCAGCTAGGTGTCCATTGTAAGATCGTGTGCCGTTATGAATCTCTAGTTATAAAACGGATCCCTCGTCCGGCTGGGGTCCCATCTCGCTCTCTCCGTAAAGCGCATATAACTGTATCCTTTCGACGAGGCGCGCACACGCGTGCACCGATCTGTGTCGCGTCGTTGTCGCTTGTCGGCTTGAGAACGGAAGAAAGGCGAACAGAGAGAAAAAAAAATAAGAACAGAGAAAGAGAGGAAGAGAATCCAGAATGACGTTCGCCGAGCGCCTGCCACACGGGGACCAGAGAAATCTAATTTACAGCTCTCTATAAAATGCCCTCCGGGCCTCGTACGACTGTTGCACCGTTACGTGCTTCGATTGCCGTCCGTTTCGCACGGCAAACGTTTATTTCCGCGCGTAACCGCTGCTACTCTACTCCGATCCGCGAGTAGCTATACTACTCTCTTGGAGAAGGACGAAGGAGGCCTGCGCTTCTTGCGCGATTAGACTCGCCTGAACGGAGGAAACTTCGAGACTGGTGGACGTGAGCACGGTGAATCTTCCCATAGAGTAGTTGGTCGATGAATTCGTACGATTCTCTTCGGTGGACGACAGATGGTAGCGTAGTTATTAGACCACCGTCCCGAACGATCTTCCTCTTTTGTCTTTTTGCACGTTTGCCGTGACCAAAATGATGCTACGGGAATAATAGCGTACTCTATATGTATACTACTATCTTCGCTGTGTCGCATATACTGAATTTGCCAAAAAGTTTCTGAGCAATAATTGAGGGATTTAAAGGAATAAAGGATCGTGGAGTATCGCCGTGTAGCGAATCACGACGAGTCGCCCCCCTTACACAAAATTTGGTATTTCTACAATTCCCATACAAAAATTTGGTATTTCTACAACCCTTTTTCCAAGTGCTTGTATGGATATATTTGAATATGGATATGGAAATATATTGCAAAAGAAGAACCTATTCGAAACTGACATTGCACGGTCCTGAAGAACTACCGAAACGGGGGATACCTTTACAATTTAATGGTTTTACGGGGACACAAAATATCGTGCTCGTCGACTGTACGCTGTGTGTACGAGGCTTTAGGAACTCCAGGCGTCTATATGTACATATGTATCGAGTCGCCGTGTGTAACGGGCATGGAATGCGCCAGAGGTAGAGTTGGACATTATTTAGATAAAAAACTGTTTAAATAACTGCTTGAATAAAAGATTATCTTTATCTTTATTCGTTATTCGAAGTTCGAAGTTCGAATAACGAATAAAATATTTTATCTTCTATTCGTTATTTGAAATTTTTATTTAGATACAAATTTTTCCAAACTCCGGCGAGAGGAAGTCGCGTGTACCTACGTATGCGGTCAGCAGAAAGTCACGTTCGATCGGTGGAAATTCAAGCACGCGGACTGGCCAGCCTAAGCCTGATTTCCCATGCAGCACGGAGAACCACCGCGCGCGCACGCGGGGGCATTGATACACGTGCTTACACACCCACGTGACCGCGGTTTAACATTGAGAAGCACCAGGCGACGAGTTGCAGGTCCCTGTGGATCGTCCGGTGGTGGTCTCCACTGTGATTTATCGTTATTCGGTTCCACTTTGGCCGAATTCTCGGTCCTTAACGATCTTTCGGATGGCATACTTCGATCCTACATAGTTTGATGTCTTTTTAGCATTTCCATTGGGTGAACACGGGAAAGATCCGTTTTGGTTTGGTTCTGGTCGCAGCGCAAGTAGATCGAAGAACGGAGGGTATTCAAATGTGATCAATCTTCGTAGCTTAGAGTCACGTAATGGATTCTATGTTCTGTGTTCTTGTATCCAATTATAAGTAGGTTTTGATAGTTAATCGTCAACCGTTTAATGATTTTCGGGTGAAATTGGCGATGGAGTACACAGAGACGTGAAACTGTCGTGACAGAATGCGAAATTGTACTCTTGGATGCAGGAACGGTCTCGGGATAAGTAGTTAGGCCCTTTTTTGATAATTCTCTATGTACAGAATGATACGGTAAGTATTGTGAATTTAATTTCGTTTCATACTGAATAAATGATAAAAAAAATGTTAAAAGGCAACATTCTTTTACTATACATATTTCCCTATTTTGCGCAATAAGGGCTCGAAACTGCTATAATTAAAATTAATTTGACTGTTTACATTATTACATAATTCCGATTGTAATAATAAACCTACAAAGTCAATTACAATTTGGCATCCCAAGGCAATATGACAATGGAGAACATGGGGTACACCGGTGTCGTTGCGCAACGGGTTTGTACAATGAATCGTTTACGGCGGTAGCGGCGAGTTAGCGTGAACGAATCGTTATCTCATTGCCGGTCGCTCGATCGTTCACGGTTCGATTTAATGGGCCGTTCGCAGACCGTTCGCCTCTGTTACTGCAAAACGATCATCCGTCTGCTTCTTGCAGTTTCGACTTGGGAATCCACGCCGACGCTTCCGGAAGCCGACTCTCTCGGGATGAATAACGTCCACCGTAAAAACGGCGCGCAGCCCAGCTTCTGCGATCGTTCACGTCGTATCGTTTTACATCGACGCAAGAACAATACGCTATGTCTATCGATTTGGAACAATATGCTCCCCGATGGAAGAGAAGAGGGAGTCACTTTTTTTTCAACATTTCCAGCAATTTCACGGTCGATTTTCACCATTCATTTGTGTTCAGTTTCGCGTGAAAATAATTGAAACTCTACCGAGTCTAGGTATTCCACACACGATACAGAGTGTTCAATGAAAAAAAGAACCAATATTTATATGGCACATAGGACACACTGTACTGAGTAAAAAAGCTTTAGTAAACATAGGTCGGGATGTCTACCGTTTCTGAGATATAAACACTTTTATAAGTTAACATCATGATTGACGTACTGACTTATATCATTGCATGCGCTGTGAGAATATTCATGATTATGAACCGCGTTCTGATTGTCTTGATTCAATTTCTATACATATTTCATGAGACAGAAGATTTCATCGGCAATCGCCCAGCTGTCATCGTACCAAATAGGTCCGCAATCACCGGTCGATGACAACTGACTGATTGCCGATGAATTCTCAGAAACGGTTGACCTTTCGTCCTATTATATATTTACTAAGGTTTTTTTTACTGACAATCAGTAAGTACAGTGTGTCCTATGTACCATATAAATACTGAAGGTTTTTTTCAACACTCTGTATATCCACTGGGTAAATCGTATCTACGTTATGTTGTTAATGTCCGTTTACGATTCAATCGTACGAATACCCCCGATAAATCACTGGTAAACGTTCGTGTCTTTAACAACCGCAAAAAAACGCCACGGATTTACATAGACGATAATCACAGGCCTGGTTCTGAAGTAATCACATTTAATTAAATCATCTCGGTTGACGGACAGACAAGCTGCTGTTTGCACGACGGTAGAAAGTAGGCGTCGCGTCGCGTCGCACCGACAGAGCAAAACTTTCTTCTAATTAATCCATTCGGTTGTTGTCCCTGTTTCTCAACGATTTTCGTTCACCATGGAAACACGGAAATAAATGATCGCAGGGGCACAAGGTGTAATAATGAATCCACAGGCGTGCGGGCGCGCACGCACACGCTGTCTTGAAACTGTAACGGTGAACGGAATCGAAAATAAGCGTTCCCCTGGCGTGGCGAGTGTGTGTGTGTGAGAGAGAGAGAGAGAGAAATGTAAAAATGCTACTGGTAATTGGACGCTCCGTGGTAATTAACGAATGATAATCACCGTAATGATTACGCCGATGACGACGATAATATAGTAGTATCGCGTTGTATTATGTAGGCCCTGCGCGCCGCCATGAAAGTTTGCTCGCGTAAATTCGCGCGGCGTGTTTCTCACATTTCTTTTCAGTCAATCCACTAATTTATGGTTACCGTATCTTTTATTATTATTTTTTTTTCTTTCAACATTTAGATGGATCTGGGAACCTGTTCCCGTGCCAGCAACAGCGTCTGGGTTACAAGCGAGAACATCGTGTACGTACAGGGTAAACAAACCAATAATTGGTTATAATTGAACCTTTTCAAGACTATTATTTTTTTTAATAAACACTCGAGGTATAGTTGAATATTTTATACATTATTGAAATATATGTTTTTCTTTGACTTTCTAAGATGAAAAGGTTAACATGTGTTGTTTATTATGCAAGTTTCTTGGAACTTGTTTTATTTAGCAATTAAATAGAATGGAAAAAAGAAGACAGAGCAAAAATCAGAGAAGAAAAATGAAAAGTAAATAAAATGGAACGATGAATAAAAATCTATGAACCGAAGGAACTTGAAAACAAATGGGTAACCTAAATACACTTTCTGAGAGAAGAATATTGAAGAAAATGAATTTAATGCTGATGAATTTACTTCCAATATGCCCATTTACTAGTGCTACCGTTTATCTACCAGTAATACAGGTTATGAGTAGAATATCCATCATTTTATTCTAGAAAAAAATCAATTCTTTGTACTTACAATTAATCTGTTCTTTAAACTTGTACATTTTTTACGTGCAAAACAATTATTTTTAATAAAACTAATAATTCGAAAAAAAGTAAAACCTTGACATAAACCCCGTAATCATCTAAAGTCTAAACTGTTCATCTACTGGTTTGCTTACTCTAACAGGGAGGAAAATAAGAGGGAAAAATCAACTACCACCACCACTACCACCACAAGTTTAGATCAATGGACGTTGAGGCAAACTGTGTTACATACGCGCTGTTTCGCGGTAATAAATATAGCGTCATTTATCGCGTCAACTTACCGCGAACGCAGTTAAAACACGTACCGATCACCGTTTTCAATCATCCTAGACAGATCGATTTACGATTTTAACGTGTTCACTCGAGCCTTGTAATAAGTCAACGTCCACTCGTTCCACGACTGTCTGTCCGTCTCGGTGCACATGTGTTTGATACACAGGTAGATTTATGCACCGAAACAAAACGTGAGGTTTGTCGCGGTCAATTAAAGGAAAATAACTTTCTGTTGTAGGCACATTTAACTTCTACTCGCAAACTTGACGGCACGCACTCGCGCACTGAATAGAGAATGAAATTGTCGCGTGCCACAGCGCTGCGTCCTCTCCTTCGAGCCGTCACGGTCTGTATAATTCGAATTTATTTTTCCTTTTTCGTTTCATTCCGAACAGAAGAATGCCCAATAATGATGGGTACACGCGCGCGCGACTTCGATTCCGTCGTTAATATATGTATGCATATAAGCGTGTTATTGCTAGAGTTCCTCGATTATACTCGCGATTGGCGACTCTCTGCGGTCGGATCGTCACGGAAAAGTAGTCGGACCGTTGAATGATATCGTCTTGGATCGTTAAACGCGAAGAATTAACTCAGCTGAAACGGTTAATATTCGTTCGAGATGTCCCTGAACTACTTTCTAACGGTGGCATGCAATTATATGTCCGCCGATTCACCGCGACGGTATACCGCCAGTATATACAGTGTGAATCACGAATCGTGATCAGCTTAGATTATTCTACCGCTAATAAAACTATAAAAATTCCAAGCATAGGTTACTTTTCGTGAAAAAATATCGAAAAATTGAGTTTTTGATTTTTAAAACTACGGCGCACCCTGGCAAAAATAATAATCTAAGCCGATCAAATTTCGCGGCTCACCCTGTGTATACAGTGGAAATGAAACGAGAGTTTCGAGAAATCAAGGTAAAAGCTGCAGGACAGTTCGTTGACATGTTCGATCTCGCCATTAATTACGTTAATTTACAGGGCAGGGTTGTACGCATATAAAATTCCAAGTTTCTAACTGATTGTAATCTACCAGCGGGGAGGAATCGTGTACAGAAATTTATCATCGTTTACACCCGTTATTTCATATCCGGATTATCATATTATAAAACGTAATCGATGCGTGTTCATTAAACCGTCGCGATAATAATTTACATTCCTAGAGTCCCCGATTGCCATGTAACTCGCAACACTTTAATAGAACGACGGTCTATTTTCTGGTTTTTTCTTCTTCAATAAACGCGTTTTAAATGGGACTTGTTTAGTCCGCGTGATTAAAGTTTGTCTCGTAGAAAGTCGATCCCGAATCGCATCATTCACGATTCTTCTTCCTTTTTTCCAACGGATATACACTAACGGCTAGAAGTGTGAGACCAGAGTTCATGATTGATGGAACAGGAACTAATTATTTCGTAACGATATAACAAAAATTATGGAACCGATAGACATAAAAATCATTTAGAATCAGTTTCACGAAATTACTTTCAACGCAACCTTGTAGAATAATATTTTTCTCTTCTTTCGATTATTATTAGATCTGGTTCTATACTTTTGGCCAATAGTGTATGTATGATTGCGAGTTCGAAATGTAAAACGTGCCCAGGCTGATACTAATTAATATCGAAACAATCTGAGAAATTTCTTTTGCTATTTCCAACGTTTTTTTTTTACGACTAAACAGGGCGGTCGGTGTGGATTAACGAGCAACTCAAGGTAATATCGTTCGCTTTGATAAAGGAACCGAGTCCGCGTATCTTCGAAGTTGTATCTTTATTAATAGGCAGGCTAGACTAGAATATAAGCGGATGTTCTCAGGGAAAACTCAAAACATAACTCGCTCGTCGACCGGTGGGGCTGGGAAGTTATACGACGAAATAGATAACCTTTTTCTCCACCAGAAATGTAGATATTCTACTAGTATCGTCCTGTCTAGATTAAGAAGTGTATTTACTGTTTTCAACAAAATTGCATAGTTGCCACTTTCGAGGATCATTTCAATCAATACGATCCCTATCTACCGTTGGTTTATCTCTAATTACAAGCTATATAAAGAGGGAAATTAATATTCGTCCATTAACCGGATAACGGGAGCGACTCAACGATCCAATACCTAAGTACGGCTGCTACCCGGTGGCTGCGTATTAAGGACGGAACTGGCGTTTTCATAACCGACGGGATAGACATCGGACTAGTTTTCCCAGCCCAATATGTACTACGATCGTTCACTCCAAAGCCCTTCTATTCTACAACCGAGTTTCAATCTTCCAGGACCCGGTTCGTCGGTCTTCGCCCCCGTTTAATCGATCGAAACCCGGATGGCCCGTTTGCAGAAGTCGTGCAACTTCTTACCGATTATCGGCGGTGTACATACATATACAGGGTGGGCTACAAAACGTGATCAGTCTTAAATTATTCTACCGCTATAGACAGTAATGTTAATAAACAGTAATATCAAAGATCAGACAGCACGTAGCAAAAAAGTTTGAATTTTTTTTTCATTTAGAATTTAAAAGATAAAAAAATATTTGTTAAAGCGCTTGCCGAATTCGTCTCTGTATCCGCTAAAAGACGGGCGTAAAAAAAATTACAGGTTTATCTATAAAAAGGTGAAGATGACTTTGAGAAGTCTGAAAAAAAGGGTTCAAAAAACGTTGGTACAATCATCTTAGAGCACTCGTTTAATCGTGTTATACTAGCCAAAGAAATGTTCGACCAAACGGCTAGCGGTATAATAATCTAAGCTGATCACATCTTCGTGGTTCACCCTGTATAACGTTGTATACCGGTCGCGGAAACGGTTTATTAGCATCGTAGGGCATTAAATCGCCCGGAACATCGGATGCAAGGTAAATCGGTAACGAGTTTACAAGTTGCGTTGTTAACGAGTCCACGTACGAAGCAGAGACTCCTCGTCCTGTCCCGTGAAACCGATCACGCTTCCAAACCACGGGGAAAAAGCGCGATCGGTTGCAATTAAATCATTATAATTCGGAACGGAGAATCTATATGGGCACGAAATCGAAGTACCGTTAGATCCATCGTGAATAGGGGAAACGATTTACTTGACCGCGGAATGGCAACCGCGGTCATCATCGGTTGAACATTGACATATAAACGAATGGATAGAGGATAGAGAACTTTTTACGTTACTTGTTAGTTAAAAAGTTATTCGAATTAATCATCAGCTATTCGAATGGAAACTTCCACCCGTCTCACAGCTTGCCAAGAAGAACGATTGTGCGTACCGTGTACAAACATGTTTCTATTAAATCCTTTTTTCAGCAAAAGGAAGAGGGTTAATGATCACGGTCTAAAGGATGGACCTTGTTCGTCATCCCTCTTAGCTCTACAATTTATCTTCCGTTTGAATAAATTATTCTTTCGCGAAATGCTTGCCACACGTACATATACTTATGTATGTGCAGATCGAAGGAGAACGCGTGCCTGACCGTAGCAATTACACGCATAGTTTGATACGCGAAATGGCCCTGACACGAATCGATTGGTATTCGAAAATTTCACCAGTGTGATTGATCTGCCTTCACTAAGAAAAAAAAAAGGGAAAATGCACTCGTATTCGGAGATCACGAGGACTGGGAGAGTGTCCGCTTAAGAAACTGCCTAATTTATTATTCCTGTACCGGTCGGTGTGTCATTAATTTCACTGGGTCGAAATAATTATACGGGTTCGCGTTACTGGTTCGCACGACTTTTGCGTATATGCACGCCCACGCCACGGTTACGTAATTCTTCTTTCGATCGACTTATAAATCACGGCACAACAGAGGGATTATCGATCACCTAGGAAGGTGTCGCTAAATCGTCGAGGTGAAAGTCTCTCGTGAAAAATCAGAGACGGTTAATGATACGCGATCCATCCAGTCGTCATTTCACCGCGGTTTTTCCATTCAAGTCAGGGAACATTTCATAATTATTATTTGCCATAGGACAGACCGTGGAAGAATAATAGTGCCCGATTCCACGGCTTGTTTTTCGAACTCGTTCCCCTTCCCCTCCGTTGTCGTCGTCGTCGAGGATTTTCATTCGGAGAACAATGGCTGGCTGGCATAGCGAGCCTCCACGGTCGTCGTGTGTGTGTGTGTGTGTGTGTGTGTGTGTGTGTGTGTGTGTGTGTGTGTGTGTGTGTGTGTATGTATGTACGCAACAAACCCGGGGGAATAATAAAACTCGGCGCAATCGTACGCGAGAAAACGTGCAGAGTGATTTTGCATTGAAAACCGCGCTTGGCATTCTATAATTGCAGTAATTGGCACGAAAGTAACGATCGCTCGGGTTTTTGCTATACTTACAGACACACAGGTATCCTTCCGTGTACACACGGGTTTATTAACGGGCAGAAACGGTGAGCACCGCCGCGGCACGCGTGCATGCGTGTGCAACCCTGCGCGCCCTGATTCATCGTGGTTTTGCGTGCGATCGTTTTTGCGGGCAACGGGTCTGTGAATGAAATTACGCGGTCTCTTTCAGTTTGTTCCTTTTTTTTTTTTTTTGCGACACGAAAATTACGTTACTGGAGAAGCCTTGGAACTTTAGACACACAGTTACCTACCCATGTTTCTTTCGACGATCGAAAGGAAGGCCGAATAAGGTTTTTGAATTTCTTCCGAGAACTCCTAAGTCTTAAGAATTACGTACTTTAAAGGTGTTCTCTAATTTCTACTCTTACTTTAGATACCTAGTTTAAAAAATATCCAGTTTCCAACCCTGTCAATTAAACTAAAATTATTTTTTCGCGAATTCGGTAACGCGAGCGAATTAAATTTCAGAAAAGCAACGTTACCTCTATGTCTTCAGAGTCCACACGTGATCGACGTTCAACTATCCCCGGCGCATGATTACAAAAGGGCACATGAAATTGAATTCATTCACGAACCGGCACGAGCGAGGGATATGATTTTCATTTTAAAAATCGAGTGTGGAACTGTCACGAGTCTCGTAACGCCGAGGTCTCATTAGAAAGGAGACGGACATCGGTCGAGGCGATCCGCACCTCGGGACGACCGGAGGTTTACTGACACCGGCGCCTCCACCTGCTCGTAATGTAAGCCAGGTTTCAGTTTATCCTGTGATGCGTCACGTAGAGGGGCACAGAAAGGACAAAACGCGAGAAGCCCGTGGTCGATAATCAGCCGTTTTCTTGCCGTATGCATCTAGAATGAGCACGAAACGGACATCGGAGTGGTAGAACTAGCTTTCGGAATATTCAATCTTCGCCGGTGACGCGAAACCGAGCGGCAACAGTTATATTGCACGGTATCGATATAGCCTATGAAAGCCACGTAAAGGTGATTTTATGGCCTATAATGCTTTCAGTCAAACTTATTTTCCGGTTATTAATGGTCCACTTTGAGATGAGATATTAATGACTTCAAAATTTCTTACAGGAAGCAGTCCGATTTGTACATTGAATTTGCTGTTACGTTCGATTTAGCAAAAGTAGACGATGGCTATTATGTATACATAGATTGATGAAATAAGTGTCGGTTGTTTTACTCACCAGATACCAGAAACCAGTAAGACCTACATGATTAGAATTTTGGAATAAAAAGCATTTCCAAAGCACACACCTTTTTACTTTGATTATCATTGTTGTGAATGGTAGTTTTGAGTAAGCACTAAAGATGACTGCGGGGCGCTGCACGCAGTCGGATACTGTAGCGACATCTGGGAACTAACGATTGAAGCTTTAAATTTTTTATCATTACTCCGAAAAACAAGACTTTCGAAATATTTTGATTAAAAGTTAATGTTTAATACCTTGGCAGAATAAGTCTCGCATTCTTAGTAAAATGTAGGGACATGTCTAAAAAGTGTGACATTAGTGCATCGTGACACTATACATTATGACTACATACATACATAATCTGTAGATCGATTCTCGGTCCTAAACACTGTGTTTGCCAGTTTCCCGCTTCTTTATTTTAATCTCGTCTCGTTCTGGAATATAGTGCATACGTTTCCAGTCGAAGTTTCGATGAAAACGAACAGAAGAGTCGCTATTCTTTCTTTAGTAACATGCCATTAAACTTACTATTCGTCTCATATAACACTGACATGCATTTTTGGACACTGTTTAAGTTTTTTTCTAACGGTTATTAGTGGTACTCCGCGATGGCGCACCCCCACACCCAGGGAACTACTTCGCGGATTGTCTTCGACCAATCACGGTTGACGATTTACACTGCACGGTTGACACATTTTGAACGTCTCGTTAATCTTCCTTAGGATTCCATGATGATTGTGGTTTGTGTCAGTTAGTGAACAGTAATTGTATTCTTATACAAATTTAAATTGTGTTGTGAGTACGGGAAGTGATAGACAGAAAAGCCCGAGCTACTTAGACGTGGAGAATAATCATTTTTGGCAAACATCCAGAAGTTTCTTCAAATATGCGTAAGATTAAAATTTGTCTTTATTAGATTTCGAGGGTCGGTGTTTAACGTAATATTCAGTATGTATTTCCTGTTCCTTTGCGTTGACAGTGCCGGTAATTGCTCCTTATTATTTTATTCACTTGTTATTTAAATTGTAAAACACAATAATAACTGTTTTTCTATAACTAATATTAACCTAACACAAAAATTAACGTAATACAATAATAACTTTGCGTTGATAGTATTCGTAATTGCTCCTTACTATTTTATTTATTTCCTTGTTTAAATTGTAAAACACAGTAATACCTAGCTGTTTCCCTTTTGAAAATGTTAATCAACGCCTACGGGGTCAACAAATTAAACTAAAAGGACGCCAAAATTGCCCAATAATTTCGACCAATCACGTTCGAGCATCTGGCGGTTCAGTTTAAATATCACAGTTGAAGCGTCGTTTGCACCTTGAATTTTACCTTTTTTATTTACCAAAAACATGTAGTTTTATAGTTCGTCAGGACTTAAATTGAAATCAAGAAGAAAAGGACTGCATAAGTAATGGTAAACGAGTATAAACATTCAGAAAGAACTATTTATATATGTATTATATGTATGTATGAAGAAGTGGCCTACAAGCAGTCCTTAGTCAGGCTAGTAGAGACAGGTTCGCCTAGTTGACACACCATTTTAAATTTCGAAGGAAGCATAATTGGTGGCAGCAACAGCTAATTCCAGTAGTAAATTCGAAATTGCTTACCTGTCGAAGGTAAGACTGTCCCGTCGGTAATCGCACCCATTGCAACCGCTGCACCCCGATGATAAGTCAGTTTCGCGATCGGTATCGTAGGAACGATCTTGATCCTTCCTATGCTCCGCGACGATTCCCCATGTTCTATTGATAAGGTAGAACAGATAAAGTTGTTTGCCCCGTCGGCAAGGTTGCGACCTAGCATTCCCCATTCTGTTCTCCAAATGTAAATCTGCTCGATCTCCTTAGCTATCTCTGGTATCACTTCTATACAGGTTTCAAATGCACCAATTGTTTATCACTTTTCCAATTAACATTTATCGAGTCCTTTTCAACGATCAAATCCAATCAATAGAAAATGTCTCGCGATTAACTCTGTCATTTTGCGCCCCGCCAAAGAGATTCGCTTCAGTGATTATAAAGTGGCCATAATTTGTGTATCGTGTATATTCCCTACGCGGAATCTGTCTCATTATCGGTCAGATATCTCGCCCGATACGCCCACATTCCTCAGACAATGAGGAATTTTTTCGCCAACGCGATGTCTCACCGATATCGTGGTATCGTCGGCATTGTCTTTGGGCCCTCGCGGTTCTGAGCACCACAGACTTGCGTAATTATGTCGGGAGGCGGGGGGCGTTGGCGACGTCCCGAGGGTTAGGATAGCGCGTTTATAAAACATACAGTCTCTGCACTTCCTCGAGCGCCCAAGGAATTAAAAGCGCGCCTTTACGACGCGAGTTTATTAAGATATCGCGGTATGCAGATTCATAAATTGTCCTTAAGGCCTTTACGTGGGATCGTTTTATCGTCTGTTGCCGTTCCACGAGACTTTCGCGCCGGGTACGTTGTTTATTTGTAACACGGCTAGCCCGAGAGATATATATATAATTCCCGGTCCTGCCAATGTCGATTGTTTCCTCGAATTAATTTACAACTCTGGACGTTTTGTCGATTAGAACCGGTGTCTACTGATTCGATTTTGTAAATGAAATCGCGTCAGAGAATCTCCTACACCGGTAGCATTATTGTTGCCCTTGTCATATTTCACGCGACGGTTATCCGCCTGTCCCATCGTTGCTCATTGTCTGTTGTCGTTGATGTCGTTAGTGTCACTCTCGTCGGTGTCCTGAGAATTCCCACACGCACGCTGTTCCTCGTGTCCTGCGACCGTTCGCGCACTCGAATGGAAAAAAACGAACGAGCGCCCTGGAAACGCTCCTGTTGTGTGCTCATCTAACTGTAGTCCATTATATTCCTCTTTTGTCGCGAAAAAATCTGCAAGTTACGAGGTAACGGAGCGCGTTCTACCATGCACACCTTCGAATGATTCGTGTCGATCGCGTGTGCATATATGTACTACTATTCGTCGAAGCGGTTCCACGGTTTCCGTTCACCGACTATTCGTGCCCAATAACAATCCCCAGAGGCATGCTTGCAATGACGAATCAATTCGCTACCGTGGCAAAGAAAACGCGGAGTCGATCGTTTCCAACGACTTGCGCGCCCGCGCGAATTGGGATAGAACCGTGCGAACGTGTGCTCATAAAAACGGAGCCAGACGGCCGCCGACGCGTCGAGAAAACCCAGTGATCCACTGACACGTGAAAAATTCTATGAAACCGTTATTACGCCGCTGCATTACGAGCATCGTCTACTTGCCCAGCGCGCTGTTTTCAATTCCGTTTAAGGCGAGTCGGTTTCTTGCCGCCTTTCTTTCGTGGAACTGTTACATTTCGTTCACAAATGGGGAGAAGGGGGGAGACAGGTTCACTGTGGATTTTCACTTAAATCGCCGCAACGACCACGATCACTCTATGATTCCAAGAAATCACGATGCCAGACGTGAAACTGTAGGATAAAGCTGTTGCAACGTGTAGGTCTCCGAGGTGGCAACCACCCAGTATTTACAACAAGAAATTAACGGTTACACACCCATGGAACAGGTTCAGTTCACCAAAAACAAAATTTTAAACAGATTCTCATACTTTCAGTTACACTCACAGAACACTGGATGTATTTTCGTAAAATCTGGTGAGATTTGATCGTCGTTCACGAGTCGATTAACCACTATACATAGATCCTTCGTCCGTCCAAGTCACAATTTCACTTTCCTCAATGTCTCTGTCACGCGTCAACACGCTCGACGTCCCAGCGCGCACAGCTCGTTTCACGAATAATCAGGTAGAAATGCCACCGCGTGGTGTCTGTGTGTGTGTGTGTGTGTGTGTGTGTCTAGGCGCGTAGAGCGAATTTTCCGTGGCGCGATAACACACGGGGCTCTAAGCGCGAAATTCCTGTGTCCACACCACGAGAACCCCCTTGGGTTGCATTGAAAGGTCGGCAGAAAAAACGTCTGTGTACGAGAGAGCCTCGAGAGGCATTCACCGGGCGGGTTTCAAGAGCCGACTGCCAACTCGTGAATGCCCTGAGGTGCACGTGTGAGCATCGGGGAGGCCTCTCTCTCTCTCTCTCTCTCTCTCTCTCTCTCTCTATCTCTCTTTCCAGCCAGAGAGACTCTTCTCCTTTACCTCTACCTATATCTCGCCTCGCGGTTGGCTCTGGCCGCCAGAGTCCATGAGGGATCCACAGAGACTGTGGGTCAAGCCGCGACCTACGTCGATTTCTGACTTGTGTCCTCTAGTAAATATCAATAGGGATGAACCGGTTCAAGTAAATACAAGTAAATAATCGATATTTTCGTTTCGATGCCGAGGATTTTTAGTATCGATACCGTCATTCGGTATCGAAAACAAGTACAGACAAGTAAGTTTACAGACACGCTCAGTAACTTTCATTAAAACAATACAATACTAAATAGACGGGTGGTCTGTTTGACGAATAGTTTGAGAAATATGTTTCTGGTCCGTCTTTCCCGCCGATACTTTTGAATGTAACCGGCATCCTTAGTGTCCTTATGGTTTGCGCCCAAATAACAAGATTCTTCTGGGGAATAGAAATTGATTGAGTAGGTCAGATTCTCCATACCAGTTCCTAGGTATGGCCTAGGAAACCGACCGCTAAAAAAAGTTTTTACTGGGTCAGGTTTTCGATAAAAGAAAAGATTCACTTGGTCAAGTTTTCGAGAATTTTATTAGATACTGGATTAACGTGTCGAGATGATCGATTCTGAGATTGGATCATCCATGAACTTGTATAACGATCGACAAGATCGACACGTCGAGATAAACGAGAGATTACGCGATAAATTGGTTATTTCAATTTTTCCTGTTTCCGATCCTCATTCAACACGAACTCGTTCGATGGAAAAATGGTTGATTAGTATGGAACAAGATGTTTCCGATTTTATGACCGGATTTTGTTGCGTGTTATTTCATTTAAACGGGAGGCTCGTGATTTTATGCTTATTCCACGATGGGGAGTTGTTACCGCTCGTATATACCACGGACTACGCCTGAATTGCCTCAGTCATCGAGGTAAAAGGTGAAATACCGGACAAGCCTTCTACGTAGAGCCCTCATCCGAGGCATTAATAAGACGCTTTACAAAATAGATACTTCCTTCGCCTGTAATATGCATCACGCGTACGAAATTACCCTTACAATTAGTATTAAGTACAAGAATTTTTCCTCTCAGTGTTAGAATATTCTTTTTTTCTTTTACCCTTAATACGCGAGGAGGATTAGTAAATTGTTCGACGATTGTTCGACCAGTGATGTCGGTGAAAACGCGTGTTATCGGAAACATTCTCTGCTTTATTCGCGTCCGTTCCTAGTTTTCGCCGTAGACGAAACGCTCCGTTAGGTCAGTTCGCTCATTTCGCTGTGTGATTCCATAATGAAAGGTAATCAAGTACCGGTTGCAGGTGGGGACTAGCAGAGAAGAAGCGTGCGGTTTCCATGTCTGAAAATGGGGTCCACGGTGGGCGCTTTGTAACAACGCGCGCACGAGAAGACCCGTTTAATCACCGGACCGGATGGAAAACACCGAGGAAAAACCAACTGGCTATTATTGTTACACTTTGTCGTGGACGTTTTGAGGTAATCAGAAGTGGGAAGATCGTTCCTCATCGTCATCGTTCCTTTCACGTATGCCGAAGACGAACGGCTTGGTAATATACCGTTTAATCTGCGAACGATCTTTCTGACTTTTAACGAGTTAATCCTTCATCGTTTATCACCATCGTATCTCCTTTTCTGACGTGATTGAAAAGCACGTTTTCCGTCTCAGGTCCCTCCGACGTACCTATGTAGTGGTTCGTCTACATTCTACATTGTAAACTCCACAATGTAGAATTGGATGTTTTTTTCCATTAGAGAAACGGAGAAAGACGCGTTAATAATTCATGGTGATCGAAGAAGAAACGTTTTTCACAGGTGAAACGCCTGCTGTATTGTACGATGGTAATTGCGACTAATCGAATCAACGTCATCGGTCAAATCACAGGAATATAGGCAACGCGCAGCGAACCGTACCATTGGTGAGTCACGTTTCGTGTCTGACCCATAGGACATAAACGAGCCGCTAATGGTCAATGGTAAATCTTCCAAGTCGTAGCCATCAGGTTTCGGTGTTTAACATCGTGTTTCTCTGCACAGAAGTTTACTTCTGAACGCCGACAAATTAAAGGTCGAGGAGCCACAGGGGTTGTATATGTATATCGCCTGTTTGTGTGCGTGTGTGTATATCTGTAGGTCAGATCTCCACCGGTGTTACCATCGCGAATCTTCTCAGCCAAAACGGATTAGACGGTGTACGTACTTACCGCGAGATAACTGATTGCCACTCGTGTATCATTCTGTTACTGAAAAAAAGATAACCAAGGTTGCTTCCGGCTTCTTGCGCAACATCGGGAACAAGGAAACGCTCCGCGATTCCGCTAATGGTCCGATCGTTCAATAAACACTTCCTCGTTTTAGACATCAAGGTTTAAATACGATCGTGAAGATTATTAACCGGTGGTGTGTAATTCATGCTTTACTTTCACGATTAGAACCATATGTATATTCTGTGCTTTAAGTTTTTGCAATTACGCCGTCGGACCTGTTCTCTCTGTTACTCTATTTACATACGTTCGACCATTCGCAGAAGGAAATCTACCATTAACCGATAGGCGAGGTCGAACGTCGTACCTCCGCAACCTGTTACGATAATGTGCACTTTGATTCGAAATACTGGTTACAGTCCAGTTGAAAAAAAAAAAGAAACAAACAGGACGGAACTCTCCCCTCGATCGTTACGAGGTACGAGAGATGATCGGACCGGGTTTCGATACAATTATTCCATTGCACGTGTGTAACCTTTGCGTAACAACAACGTGTCATGAATGAAAGCGCGATCCTTTCACGCGAGGCAGTGACCTTTCGGTGGTGGATCCCTCGGAAATATCCTTCTCTGTTGGTGGTGAACGGCTTTAAAACCTGGCGCTGCTGTTTTAATCCGATGCCGGGGGTTGGATCTGACTACGAGGCAATTCTACTGGGTCAGATTCACGCTTGACCTGGCCCGAACGGATCCTTGTAACCATGTATCAAGCAACGCAAGAATAGCCAGCTACTTCCGGATGCTTGAGCAACGCCAGTGAACAAGGAAGACGCGTATCTACGAAAGAAATGATAATTATTCCACGAGTACGCCTAGGAACCGGGGGGGGGGGGGGGGGGAATGGTCGTTGTGGAGCTAGGAACTCATTCGACCGCGTATTACTACGTCTGTCATTTAAGCAGGAGATTTTGCTTTGAGAAAAATCGTTTAATACACCGATCTAGCGGCTTCTGTGCACGCTGAATTATTGCTAGGCATCGTTTATGATGCGACCCAAGGAGAAGGGATCGATCGCCTTTCACGTCGATCCCCCTACCATTGCCATTCGAACGACCGAAGGCGTTTCACGCGCGGTTTCGTGCATTCTCAGATCCGTAACCGAGCCCACACGCTGCAAACCGTTCGGGATGTAAGTATGCACGTATTACGAGATGCGCACGCGGGCTATCGCGGGAATTTGTAAAGATTACAAGCTTTCGTATACCGGAAGCGGCGCACCGTGCAGAGAGAGTCAGTCGCATAAAAAGATATTGTTCGAAAATTACAGTGGAGAATGGCAAGTACAGGTTTATAGTTCGATAGGCTGGGCTCTGGTGTATACACTGCTGGCGAAAAGTTTCCGACCACTTCGATACTTATAACGAACACGTGAATTAAAATGAGGAGCAACGGAGTCAACGAACTTAGATTTCTAGTGGAATACTGATACATTTTATTCAAGAGATATAACAATACATTTTACTGTGTGCGTTTATTAAACATAATCATTGTAAAGGTAATGTGAATTGTCGTCAGAGACTTTATGTCTTACAATTTTCTAACGACACGTGTCATATAACAATTGCGTACCTGTATATTGGTCTCAAAAATTTAATAGTGGTCTTTGATAAAGCTAATTATTGCACCTACGCTAAATCATCGATGAGTGTTCGAGGGCTTCACGGTACTGTTTAGACGTCATCCCTACCTGTGGGCGCTTGACTGGTTCCACAGGGAACTCCCTCCAGTGATGGAGATAACGCCAGAACACTTAGTGCCAAGAAGCCTTCGGACACTCATCGATGATTTACTGTACTCCGAAATGGTACGAAAGATTCACCTTCACATAACTACCCCAATTGAGATTTAATTTGTTTAAAGTACCATAAACGGTCATAAAACCTAAGGAATTATAAACGTGAGACACCACAGTAACAAATAAAACTGATTTTATAACAACTGTTTCAGAACATTTCCATCTATTAAGGAAGCATATTTGGAGAAGCAGACGATGGTCGGAAACTTTTTGCCGGCAGTGTATATGTGCTCATCGCTATACTGTGTTCCTCTTGGTCTTACGTAAAACAACGCGATACGATTTCACGAACAAACGCCATGCAGATGATGCATTCGAAAAAGAAGGACGCATAAACTGTGGCGCGCGGTGGGTAGGTAATACCCATAATACTCGTGTGACCGTGGTTTTCGCATCGCGATAGCCCCCGCGACGTGTGTAAGACTTAGAGGAGTACTCGTCGCCACCGTGGTCGAGAATTACGTAAGTTTTCCTGGGAGAAAGATCGTCTAGTAGAAAGCATGTCAATGTGGCAATCTCCAGTGAGTGTTTTTACTCGGGTTTTCTAATCCCCGTTTCCATCCGCGATTCTTTCCGGTCACGCTCGACTTGCGCGAAATAAAATAACAGAATCATGGAGGTTGTGTTTAGAGCCCTGCTATATGCACATTTGACAGGATTAGAAAAATTAACGAAGAATGAAACAATTTCTATTTTCTTGGGAAAGCTAGAGGTTGTCTTTATGGAGACAAGTCGCGACAGCCAGACGATCGAACGGTTAATGGCCTCGTCCTTCGCCGAAGGCGGCTAATTAAACAGAGCTAAAAAAAAGTGGACGGAGCAGGATCGCGGTTATGTGGAACAGGGTGTCGTCACGTATCGCTCACCGACTGACCCATAAAACTTCGCATATATTTGGCCCCGAACTTCTCGTCGAACAAAGTCAAGCCTCCTATATGATGGAATCCACAAGAAAAAAAAACGTATATACAGTTTTCGCTACTCGGAGATTAGCAAAGCATGTTAATGGCTCGGATCTTCGTGTTCCGGAAAGGAGCGTGCGTTAAACTCTACCGTACGGAATAAAAGTGGATCACCTCTCAACCTTCGCGTAAATAATCCCAACCTCGATATGAGAACACGAATCTTCTCACGAGAATCCGAAATTTTTCAGGAATATTCTATTAATTAACTTGAAGATACTTTTCTAATTATATTGTAGAATGAACGAGTTATTAGAGAAGTAACTGTTATTCTATCAATTTACTCTTGTTCACCCGTAACTTTTTAAACACACACGATATTTGCAAACTACTTAGTAGTAAGTACGTTCCCAAGTAATTCGCGAGGTTCATTTTTCTCGTATAATTTTACTCTGTAGAAATAAGGGAGGTGGGAGAATTGATCGCAGAAAATTAATGTTATTAGTCGACTGCGAATTGTCTCAGGATCGGTGTACGAGAGTAAGGAGGAAAGAGATGGATAATGTTTCGCGGTTGGCGTGATTGAAAATGCTGCCGGGTGGTGTATACGCCACGATGGAGAGGTGATAAAACACGTTTGCCCGATAAGTACCGACAGACGCGCAATTACGGTTATCTACAGTTAGGGTCACTAAAAAAGCCCCAGGTCCCGTCGGTCTAGTTTGCGCCGCGTTTGGAACGGCGCACGAATGCATCTCGTACGCTCGAAAGACGTATCTGGTGTATATCTCTGGTGTGTACTCGCGGCAACGGCCGAGCCTCCGCCCATCTAAGACGGTATTATAAACCGTTATATTATAATAATATGTATATACCGAGGAAATATAATTTGCCTACGCTTATGTTGATTCCTGCTTAGCGAGAAGCTGATCGTTTCCTTCTTCTTTTCTTCCATTCATTCGGATTACTTTCTCGTTCTCTTGGTCAACGGAAGAACCGCCATTCGAACGCATTTAGAGTCGACTGTATTTATGAAACGGCGATGGAGTAGAAAGGTGTCAAGGCTGGCTGGTTTATGAAGTCATTACGGCTCATTAGAAACCTTTTAAACATACCCGCCGCTTAATTGTAGTCATCTACTTTATCGACGTTTCGAGCAGATAATCATTCTCTTCCTTGACAAGTTGGTCCGCTGGAAACTTCTACTGCATGCATTGTCAATCACACAGATTCTAAAAAAAGAATTACATTTATAATAATAAGTAGTCAGTGTTGGAATACCAATTGAAAGTTCTTGGGTGATACGTGTACATATGTACATACATACAATGTCAAATGTTGTTTCAAGAGCGCTGTGCTTTCCTCTCATTGTTGAAATTTTTTATTTGTTTCGTTACATACATAAATAAACATTATTTTATGGTTCGAGAAATGATAGAATACACATGCACAGTTATGTACCTGTACATATGTGAATGTGTGCAAGGAAGAAGTGTTATCGACTGCGCCGCCATTCGGAGTGTTCAGCTTTGCTGCAAGAGGACCGCACAAGCGTTTCGAAGTTGGTGGTGTGTGCGCGTGTTTCAGCTGACGGCTTGTATGTTGTATGTAGTCAAGATGGCTTCTGCGGAACAGGTCGGTCTGAACAAAACTTGGGAATTATCGCTTTACGAGCTTCATCGTACGCCACAGGATGCGATCACGGACAACACAGAGATCGCGGTTAGCCCGCGAAGTTTACACAGTGAGCTCATGTGTCCGATTTGCCTGGACATGCTCAAAAAGACCATGACCACGAAGGAGTGTCTGCATCGTTTCTGTTCCGATTGTATCATTACGGCACTTCGGAGCGGTAATAAGGTACGTGTTCCTGATTGAATTCCTCGTGACACTGTAGTTTGCAGTTCTTTGCTCATCAATACCCTGTAATTTGTCCAACAACTTCGTCTTTTGTTAGAAGTAAACACCAACGAGTGTTGACTACGTTGACACCACTGTTTGTTTTTTCCATGTTTGTGTTGTGTTGTGTATAACTTACTCAAGTCGCAGAATCAAGGATATAAATGTTCGTAAATTAGTAGTGTAATGGTTACAGTCGAATATTCAATTAGCGTCGTGAATATGTTGGCGTACTGCATTGTTGCGTTTCTATTGTTGGTTTTCTCGAAAGTGGATATTCTATTTTTTACTCTAGAATAGAAATCACCTGAATTTTCAAATTAACATTGATAGGTGTTGTGTTTTGTTGTTGTGTTAGACTTGATAAATTTTCTATTGGAATATCTACTTCAGTTTTAATTCTGAATTGAGTCGAGCTTCCTGTAATCGTCTTAAGTGTCATTAAGGTGTAGCGACGTTAGTCTAGAAGAATATGAATTATTGGTAGAGATTGAGAATGTTCCGGAAGACAACAGTGAGTATTAACTTTGCGTGTTATTTCTAGGAATGCCCAACCTGTAGGAAAAAGTTGGTATCTAAGAGATCTCTTAGACCGGATCCCAATTTTGATCTGTTAATTTCTAAAATATATCCAAGTCGTGATGAATACGAAGCGCATCAAGAGAGAGTATTGGCAAAACTCAATAAGTCTCATTCGCAGGCAGCATTAGTGAATTCTATTACAGAAGGGATTAAGTTGCAAAGTCAGAATCGTCCTCAGAGGTCCAGGAAAAATGCGAATGAGTCTGAGAACGCCAGCAACGCGACTTCTTACAACAATTCACAGAACGCCAGTGCGCCAGCCACGCCAAACGCTGCTAATTCCGCTAATCAAAGCGATTCCTCCCAGAGCGCCACGGGACCTCTGAACAATAGTAGTGGGGGTAATTCTCAAAATTCCAATAGCGTCTCCCAACCCGCCAGTAGTCCTGCTGTCTCTGGTAACGTCGCTGGGCAAAAATCTAATTTTAAAGACACCGCCGACGTAAGTGAAACTGATCGTACGTCTGCTTCAGGCACCACGTCGAGAAACTCTACCACACCGTCGCCAAATCCAGCGAATCAGATACCAAAGCCGCCGAAACGACAGAAAAGTTTACAAAACTCGGAAAACGATTCGTCGAGCGCAGAGGCTGAAACAGGCGGCGGGGATTCCATGGTAGATACGGAAGGTGAAGGTCCCAGCGAGCCATTGATGCTAAACGAGATCGAGCTAGTTTTTAAGCCTCATCCCACAGAGATGGCGTGCGACAATTCGCTCATCAAGGCTCTGAAAGAGAATAGTATTCGATATATCAAAACCACAGCGAACGCAACAGGTAGATACCCGATAAAAATTCGAAGATCTCTAGCGGATATAGTTTCGGTAACTTTGCGTTAAGACTAGACTGTAAGTGGGTCGATCGACGTCTTGGAATAATGATTTCTCTGCTTATCTTTGCAGTGGATCACCTAAGCAAATACTTGGCGATGCGACTGACGCTGGATCTCGACACAGAATTGTCTGAGTCTGATAGGCTATTAAATTTTTGTATTTACATAGCGCCCTCGCCGGGTCAGCTGGTTGTGCTGAGCGGATCGCAGACGTTGCGGCAGGTGAACGACAAATTCTGGCGTGTAAACCGACCACTGGAAATGTACTACTCCTGGAAGAAGACCTAGGGAAGGCCTAGAAAGTATCAATCGGACGGGAGCTAGTCGCAATTTAAGCTCCCCGGAATCTTGCGACACAACCATTCGTACTACGTGGAGTACAGAGAGCCAGTAAAACGCGTTTATTATATCAGAAAGGACCGATATATTTTACTGTACTTCAATGAGCCTTGATTGTTCTAAAAGCAATCGGGGATTGGGTGTACGAGGGATGAATTCCTCGTAATGAACGACAGTGGTGCAATTTTTATCTTCTTGGGGGGACTGGTTGCTCGTATATCCTCGTTAAGGGAACGATAGACATACAGACAGGTTTTTGATTGAAGCTCACCTTGGCATAGGCCCGGAGTTGTTAACGTCTATCGGGTTAAAAAAAAAATGTTAAAATACTGCCATTTACCAGACATTGCATTGCGAATGAATCGATAAGTGTTTCATTCAAGAGAATACGTTGCCGAACTTGTGACTCACTCGCGTGTAGTATTTATCAGGACTACGAGCCCTCTTCCGACAGGTATAAGTTAATCCGGTACGCCCAGTGAGATAATATTTCCATGAACCGATGGCCTGAATGGTTGAAGAACTAACTTATTTAGTAAGCTCCGACTCGCTGTGGACCATTCTGTATAGTTTCACGAAGAAATAAATCAGTGTATATAACATATCCATTGCGTAGGCGTATTCGAGTAATCGATAGACATAGTCCACTCCTGCAGTCATCTCCATATGCTTCTTCTTTTTTGTTTTCGAGTGATACGACGCGATTTACCGACTCCTCTCGTTCTTCCTCGGGATCACCTCTTTGATGGAAAAATCGAATTTTCGATTACGCTGAAGATACACGGAAAGCGTCTTTGGCGTGGGTAGACAGAATAATCGATAAGAGCCGACCCCATACTGCGCCCTCTTGCATTTCCACTGAACCGAAAACAATGCGAACGCTCCGGCTTGGGATACTGCCACCCTCTCTTAGTAAACGGGAAACCACGTCAGAACTTGTGGTGCCCTTGTATAGTATACCATTACAGGCTCCTTTATTTTCTGTAATTAATTTATACGGGAACGTTCTTGCTAAAATAACCTTTCTAAATCGTTTAATCGAATAACGAGAATTCGTTTAATCAAAGTAACACGATACACGCAGGAGCGACCGTTTCAAATCAAAAGGGTCAAAGGTAAAGTCGGAAGTACTCGTGCACACAGAATTTCCGGTTATCCGCCGTCACCTAATCCTCCACAGGATTCCTCGAACTCCCCTTTCCATTAATTAATGAATTCAGAAGCAGCGTTACATTCACAGCAATCTTAGCTGTGCCTAATTACAGGGCACGCAACGGGGTAATAACCGACGTTCCTAATTAGCGCACCAAGTGAATCTTAAGACGAGTCCTCCGTATCGCGGAGCAGACCTGATAATTTCCTGTAACCATTAATAGGCATAATGCTAATTGCCGTATTCCTGGTCTAAAATGTTACCGTCGGGTCGTAACAAGCAACATTATTAAAAGGATCTTCAGAGGAGTGCCGATTTAGTTCTGTTAATTGCTCGTTAATACATAGAAAAGTCATATTACTTTAATTTATATTTAAGAAACACGTGTTTCGTGTGTACGATAACAAAACGATCCACATAATATCGTTCCGGAAATTATTTATTCACAATGAAATGAAATCTTCTCGCTTCTAGAGTCGGAAGAAGTATCGTCCGTGTCTTTCGCCTCGGTAGCCGAAGTCGAAGCACTGGTCAGTGCATTCAACATCGATTTCACTTTCTTTACTAAATTATTTTCAGTAGGATCCTGGAAGAAATCGTCTATTTGCTCTTCTTCGGTAGATTCCTCGCTGGAGTTATTATCCGAGAGTTCCTCGTCGAAGACGTCCTTTCCCCCTTTCGCGTTATCGTATTTCTCGCTTAAAAGTTTCTTGTAAATCTCGTCCGAGGAGAATCTGCAAAATTCGTCGTTCCGTGAGAGTCAGACCATCGATCCCTTCTTTTAAATCCTGTTATCGCGGCCTGTCGACACATTGGGCGGGTGTGGTGTCTGCGTTATTCTTCGTCAATGAACAAAAAACCCATTACACAGATCCCCATTTTCTGGGAAAATCCCATCGGTGGTGGATCGATCGAATGACGTAACCAGTTGGGACGAATACTAACGGAATTTTATATGGTTCCTTGTACCACAACGGATATCCCGTGGGATTCTGTCTGCCATCGGGAATCGAATTCTCGGGCGGTACGGAATGCAGCCTGAAATGCGGCGGCTCGACCGTCTCCTCCAATAAAGCGGACACTTGTCTCGCGTACTCATCGGTCCCCGCTGTTCGTTCTAATCTGCGAACGTTGGTCACAGACCACACATCGCTCTCTTAGACATTTGGCCATTAAATTAGGATCACTCACAACTTTCAGCAATTCACATATTTTCTTAGTAAAATTGAACGGTTTGAACGTAATTTAATAATAAACTTTATTAACTACTAAAGTACAGAATTGTTTAATTTTACCAGTCTAATTATTCGAAATATTCAAAGTGATCGAACTTTGAATTGTACCGAATGGGAATCTGAACATTACCTATATTTGTTTACTGAAAACAAAAAAGATGTTGAAACTTGGGACTGGTCCTAATTCAGTGGCCAGTGGTTGTAGATTCGCCTAGACCAGTTGGAATCTCTGGAGGCCTTGGAGATTCGAACCAACCGTTCTAGCTTACTTGTGAACCATCTGTCTGGTGAACTCTAATCTCGGTGCGATTCGCACAGGCTGCGGGACAGGCTCCAAGGAACCCTTGATTCTCCCTGGTTGCGGTTTATTCGAACTTTCCTGAACACCGTAGAAGTTCCCGAAGTGTACGGCCGCGTCTTTCGGGACGTTCGACGATGTCAGCCGGGCGTTCTTAGATAGCCCCCTGTTAACGGAGTCCTCCTCTTCGGTGTTCGGCGTGCTTTTTGAAAAGTGAGACCTCGGCTTTCGCGCCGGGAACCTTGGGAAAAGGTAATAATCGTGCATTAAGGTAATGATAGCTCGATACAAGAGAGAAGTTGTTAAACCAGTAGAGCTCGATATTCTTTTACGCGGCCCCTCGTTTGTTCGCCGCCGTGTTCATTGAATATACATATACATGTACATAGCCTCTTTCCCGGAATCGCCCGTGCGATGCCTTTAACCCAGTTACGATCAACATCTCGTATAGTTCTCTCGGAATAATTTAAAACTGACCTGAAAAACGTTCTTCTGGAACGTTTAGAAAAAAAATCATCTGTTTCAAATGGAAACATCGAATTTAACCCTCAGACAGTACACTTGTTGCGAATTTGCATCAGTGAAACATTGTTTCGTCTGTTTGTTGTAAAATGTGCCATTTTTTTTTATAACAAATTTTCATAGCTACAAAAATTGTCCTTTACTTTTGCAATGATTACCATTGAATTCCTAAGGAAATCTTACCCTAACAAATGTGTTACAGAGTAGAATTTGCTTATTATTCTCATCCAATTCGCACTATGCTGACGAGGGGTGTAGTTTCGGGGGTTACTATAGCTATCGGTTGATCATTCCCGACTGACATACACTTTATTTATACCATTACGAGACATTTATTTCCGTTATATTCTCGCGGAAAACCGTGCAAGCTGACGGACTGTATCGGTTGATTTGTCGTGACAGGCAATTTGCGTGAAATTACAGTGAATCGAGAGCGCGCAGAAATGTCGAACGATCTAAAGTCTAAAGAATTTTATGAAAGTCGTCGTTGTTCCGCTGTATATATCAGCTGTCGACGACAATCACGGCTAATGAATTATTCATGCGAACGAATTACAACTCGCGGATGTCGAGCCCACGGAGAGAATACGACGGATTATGCAAAAGTTTACAATTTCCTGTCGTCGACGCGCGCGTACTTTCACGGACGACCGATTGGCGAATCGTAGGTGAAACTAATGAACGAACAATGGTAATATTGGGTTGACCACAAAGTAATCTCGTATTTCTGCAGTTGACGATGCTTTTTTTATGTAAAATAAGTAATACGGATCGCTGCTCGGTGACCTAACCCAGACCCGTAATGTTTCAAGAAAATTTCTTCATTCCGTACAGGAATTCGTAACCAGAAATAGACGAATTTCTTCGAAGATTGTAACCATATGTATGTAAACGAAGTTTCTCGAGCGAATTCGAGTCAGGGGGGATCATCTCGTCGGTCGTGTCCGTGATCATAATCGTGAATATTTTATAATAGTTGCGATTCTCTCGGTGTCGATGGAATTTCCATACTCTCTTATAGATCAACGCTCACTCGCGGAATTTCCGTAGATTCTATAGAGATTAGTATAGATCGACGCTCACCTACGGAATTTCCTGACGAAAGAAGGCGACGCGTGTAGGTTATTAGTCGTCGCTCGAGGATCTCCAGATAACCCTGTCGCGGATTTCACTTTCGTATTCTTGAGCATCTCCACCGATGATTGTGAATTCACCTCCTCTAGAATTTAGTCCCGTTCATTGCATCGTATTTACTAAAAATTTTGTGTTAGCTGATATATCGGATAATCAAGAAAGTTCGTGCCGTTTCTAGGTTTTGTCATTGTCAAACTGTATGTACATGCGCACACTCTATCAATTCGAAGTACGGTTGTGCATGTTTAAACAAAAGCTTATTTAACAGAGAATTTACCTACCGGTGTGTAACACTTCCGGAAATTAATCATTTAAAGATACGAAAAACTGACCTCGGTATGACTGTGTCAACATGGCGCCTTCGGACCATCATTTTTTCCTGGCAACAGACAGCCATTTACTCTATTAATTAAAATGGCACGACCTTACTTGGTTACCTGATATTTTCCTGTCTGTGGACGCATTTCGATTGAAGCGATCGCATTGATTTATTTCGGCGAGTAGTCGGGACCTTCGCTAGGCGGAAAATTTTCGGTGACCCGAACCAGCACGGTCATGATCGCGAGGAGTAATCCTGGGAACGAGTACTATACACTCGGCAGAACGTTTTAACGGAATTAGATTGGTAGGTTGTGCGCAGCCAGCAATCGTTTTAATGGCGCTACATCGATAGGGGGGCGATACCCCGGCTTTTTCTGTACATAACCAGCAGGCCGTGTATGTGCGTGTGTGCGTAGATCTGGCTGACCGCAATTAACCACAACAGCTCGGGCGTTTCGATCGTTTTCGTTCGGGATTACGCGAGATAGAGAGTATCGGTGGGAAATTAATATGTACTGTTTTGAAGATCCGACATAAAACGGTTTATCAGGGTGGAATCTCCGTTGTGAACGAATCACGTGTGTTCGTTTCTCGCTCCTAGCCAGCTGCATCTATAGTATACTAGTGATGGCGATACATTCGAATTGCTTCGGAATGTATTGATACCCATCATGAATTGTATCGATACACATGAACAGTGACTCACAAGTTTGTTAATAGAATGTCTACTCGCTTCTACGTGACAAAATTATTTACCAAAATGGCAATTCTATTTCAAAATTAGGAAATTATATATCGATATTCGAAATCTTGATACTACATATGTCGCCCATCATTAGTGTAACTCGCGAATGTTCGAATTGTTTCTTTTTTCTCACCGGTGGGGGAGAAAGTCACTGATTTACATTCGAATGTTTTTTTCTTTCAAACGTGTGAGTCCGTTACGATGAATTATTATTATACCGCGATGGAATGAAGCGATGTATGTTAATGACCGTTTCTTTCGCCATTCTGCATCAAAGCACGCGTTGTCTAGACGGGGGAAAAAAAGAAACGTGATCGTAAAATATGTTGTGGCCCGTTTTTATACGAAGCATCAAGGAGGCGCGCGATCGTTTCAACCAGATGGAGGGAAAAAAGCGACGAAAGGACACGGGAACAAATGGTGGACACGAGGTATATATACGGCGAGAGTCGAATGTATGGTATATATCGCAGATAAAAGGCGGTAGAATAGCGTAGCCGTGTAGCTTATTTACGATCGAATGAGAGCAAAATGCTCGATTTCGTGCCGCGGCGCGAGAAAAGGGAGCAAAACCGCGCGTCCCGCGATGCATATCTTATGCACGTGCCTCGAGAAAAAGAAAAGGGCTTCTGTCCGCCGTTCCTCTCCAGACGCGGGTACACCGAAATTATTTATTGTCGTATGGTGTGCATCGAGAAATCCGGAATATTTCAAGGGGTCAAATGGCCTTCCGTGATTTTTCGCCCGTTTGCTCGGTTAAAATCTCTCACATCCGTTCCATTAGGAATTTTGCTACAAATCCGCTTCAATTTTCATTTTAACCTCTTGCCTTATAACATCGTGTCGGACTCCTGTTGACGTTCACAAAATCGATTCAGCAAACATTAATATTATTCGTTCTCTTCGAGTCGAAGCGACACACCACGTTGCTGGAATGAATATTTAACTTTTTTCTTAATTTCACGATGTGTAACCGTACAATCTCGTTTCTCGAGGTAAAATGCTACGATTCTAGCAATTCCGTCAATAACTCCGGGTTCTCATGTCCCACAAATTAATCCGTTTGACCCCTTGAGATCATCAGGTTGTAAATAATCCAGCTCGCCTTCTGTTCCCGTTTTTCATCCGTACATTACCTACATATCCTTCATTCCCCGTTACGTAAGCGGTCCGCAGTGCGACGCAGCGTGCGGAAGAAACGGAATTTACACATAAAGGGCGTTGTTGTTGTTGTGTTCGCCAATGAAAGACGCTCGTCCCCTCCCTCCTGTGTAACGACGGTTCCTGCTGTCAGTAAGTTTTAATTATTCCGCGTGCCGGTGCAACGCAGCTGGTTACGAAATTATACAAGACGTAGTTATAAAAGTTGGCGGCGGGACTTCGAAAAGTGATTAAGCAATCGGCAGGTTTTTTCTCCGCTGTTAGCGCGTACCAAACAGGGGAGGCAAATGAACGTGCGCGCACTCGCGGAGGGAGGTCCTTTTGATCTGACTGGAATTTCTCGGCCGAGCACTTTTGTAGGTAATGCATTGAAAAAGGAATGACACCCAATGCGCGCTGATTGGATTTGTGATTGGCCGGCTTTGGCTTGATTCCTTCGTTGGAAAACAAAACTATAAAAATCATACCGTTTTTTTCCTGTTCAGGGGACGACCTCCTCGAGTTTAATTAAAACTTCTACCAAGGGTGGATTCTCGCCCCTATACTTTGTAGCTTTCAACTTTTAACCTCATCTTGGAACGGTATAAAGTAAATGCAACGTGAATCTTGGGTCTACTAGGTATTTTTTTTTTTTTTTTTGTAGCATCTACCCTGGTATAGGGAAGCTCTCGGGTTTTTCCGAGGTTTGTAGGAGGATAAAAAGTCAACAAACGATACGATTCTGAATGGTCTTCCAGGTTCCTGGGAATCGTCTGTGTAAATAGACTATTTCGAGGAATACACGAGGAGTCATTGGTGTATCTGTGTCAGGGTATGGAGATAATTTTAAAAGTGTTAACGATAATGATACCATGTCGGTGGATTGAATTGCGAATTTGCATATTCTAAATCGATCCTGCGTAGAATGTTAGATGTGCTTGTTACAGATGCTATCGGATACGATAGAGACATTGAATGTACGTATTATTCATGTTCCACGAGTCCTACGGCGTTCTTGACTCTGTTACAGATCTACACACGGATGTGAGCAGCGAGAATGCACCGGGAACGTGCACTGTGGGAACCTCATCGGTTGTCCTTTCGTAAGTCGCAAGCTGTGTTGCTTCGTCTCACTGTATCAAAGACGAAGAATGCAGTTCTTTTTTTCTAAAACGTTAGATTCTTTCGTTTGTTTCTGATACTGAAATTACTCTTTTGAATTTACAGCCTGAACTAGTTGTTAAATGACTCTGCAACCGAGGGGATCATACGAAAAACAATCCCTGTCGAATGTTTTGCTTTTTACGATTCAGAATTCTGGTGGTCAAAAGGGAGACTCGTAACACGATAAAACCTATACAATCAAAAACGACCTACCAAAGATGCTAGAGTATTTTTTTATTTCTCTAGGAAGAATAACTTGAACTTCAAGTTTTTGTTTCAGCAATAATCAACGGAAAACGTTTAAGAGGTGTCGTGTCTGTGATGCGTCTACAAGTTACTCGATTCTTTTTCAGAATTATTACAGCATACATTTCTCTTGGCGTGTATGTATTTGTCGATTTTAATTAGGGATGAACACAAGGAGGGTTGAAAATGCCTGGAAGGGTCATGAGTATAACAAGGAATCGGCTTTTCGAACGGGACTTCGGGCGTCTTCGGTGGTCACCGACACTCTTCGTGCTACTCTTAACTCGTGCTCGTGCTGTTTCGAGTCAGTCGTTGACGCGCGCTCGTTTGGTTTGCATCGGGTATTAATGGTGCTTCAACATCCCCGAGGAACGTTTCCCAGTCCATCGCTGATGTGAAGAGGCTGTGTATGCTCCACACCTGTATTATCCATGAAACAATACCACCGCAACATGTGTACGATCACAAGGTAAGAGAACAATTACAATTCATTAAAAATTTTTTACTTTCGCGAAACTCTGCACCGTACAATTGTTTCTTCACAGGTATTCTTCCAAAACGTTTAACAATCCTTTACTGTACATCTTTAGATTCCTATATCTAACGTTTTAGATTTATATACTCCAAATTTTTACATTCCTATATTCTACATTTTTATACATATAGTATTTATAAAGGATTACTCTAACAAGCTACGGCCAAGGATCGGCCCGTTTCCTGTACACATCTTCCAAATTCACTCCCTTCGGTCGTTCCTCTCGAGATAAGATACAAGTAGATACATTTAAGCTTTTTCCCGACAGTTCTCTCCATGTGTCCATTCGAACGAAACCGCGCCAGTCGATACGTCGACACTGGCATTCGAAACGTTTAATCTTCGGTGACACGTTGACGAGCATTTAGCTGATAGTTGGGTCCACTCGTTGCCGCGTTAGAGAATATACACACTTTCATCCAGTCGTCCAGCAAGTATCGAAAATCCATAACTGGACGAGCACATAATAAATCTCCTGGAAGCCGTCTGCTGGCTCCTGATAAATTTTAATACGACCAATTAATGGTCGTCGTTTCCACTCTCGGTCATCGAGTATCGATCAATTACATCTCTTGGCCCGTTTCTCGACACCAAACCCTTTTGTCAAAGTAATTTTAACTCTCACAGTCGGGGAAGAAATCATTGTAGCGATGGAGCAAAAGCAATGGTAAATATTCTCGGGGGATAGACTCGTCAATTGAATTTGTTGTATATGTACTCCGCGAACGAACGGCCGCGCCGTATCCTCTATCTCGGGCACGGTCAATATTGACTCTCGCTCGAACCACAAGCCCATCGTAATAAATTATTGACTTCGTGGAACTAGACGAGAAGAGGTCCCGCAGTGATCTGCATTAACCGTACACGACCTATCCACGCTTGTATACCACGTATACACACATGTACATGTGTGTATATATATATATATATATATATATATATACTATTTTGCCATAAGGCTCGGGAAATTATGCGTCGCATAAATCACCTTTATGCTCGGACTATCGTTGCCAAGGGAGAGTTTGGAGGCTTTCGCCGAGTAGTGAGTGTATCGATAGCTCCGAATCGACGAGCACGGGAGAAAGATGACTCCGATATCGAGTGTATTATGCGCCTCTTTATTCGCCATCGGAAGGTAATTTAAAGATTCTTACGGTGTAACGACTGCAGATGTGTTCTATACACGTTCGTCGTCTCCTCTCGTCTTGTTTAACGCTGGAATATATATATATGTATTAATTTATTAATAGGTTGTAAGATTTATTCAGTTACGTATGTAGCATTAAGACTCATTGAAAATGCTATGTCATTAATTTATGCCATTCTTGTGAGGAATTACAGATCGGCCATTTTGATTACTTTGGTAGTTACAGTGTTAAATAATTCTGTTTTGGTAGTTCTAGTGTTTAATAAAACTGGCAAGACACACTGATTGGCAAGATTGTACTCTTTACTGGTCTTTTTTACCACAGCAGTGAATATATATATTGATCACCTTTACAGGTTTTTTTGCTTCAATACATGTTATATTCTTTTGGTACTGTAACAAAAGATCTTCGATGACCGAAAAGTAATAGGCTGTAGACTTAGTCCTCCACGTTCTTCGCAAACTATCCGTCGACCGTGTATACGCTCCCGTTCATAAGTATTACAACACTTATCGAACATGCAGTTAATGTTACAAACCCTTACGAAATTGCTGAAAATCTTAAATAAATATTGTTTAGAGGATATTAATACTTTATCGAACGGTAATCTATTAATAGGCTTTAAAATTTCAGTGCTTGTAGGAAAGAAGCCTATTAACATTACCCTTAGATCAGGATTGCTTTTCGGTAAGGTTCGATATACCTGTCGATATAAATTCCCGATTTTCGATCGAACGGTCGTAGCTGCTCCTTTCGAGGTACAGTGAACCAGCCCAGTGCTGACAAGAGGATAAATTTCCATAAGTGTATCGTAATTCGACGCCCTATACCTGAGAGATGTGTGTATGTGAGTACTGTGCACTTTTCTGTCGGTTCGTCGGCACTCGATATGCCATTCGAAGGGGTCGCCCACGCAACACACGCACAGCACGCACACATAATCACCTTCGCTCGTGGATCCTCGTTTTTCTCTGTGTGTGTATTGGCGATTTACGGGTAAGGGCACCGTGCACCGTCTGCTTTCTGTGTTAGTCACCGACCATGGGGGGTGAAAGAGACTCTGGGCACACCGGGACTGTTAGGAAGGGGAAAAAGAGACGAGAGACAAAAATACGCTCGAGAGGAAGAAAAGGTGGCACGCATACACGATCCGAAACTCCACGTTAAACAGGCTCGACGTGTTTACTTTTGCATATACGCACAAGTTGCTCGCGTGTAGGAGCGTAACCATTCCTGTCGTGGATTATTACACCGGGCGATAGAGAACGAGACTCTCGGCACGTTTTTCCTCTCCAGCACCCCCCTGTATATCGATTCCTGATCTGATGATTCTTCTTAATTGCTCGACTATCCCCCTCGTACTTTTTTTAATTTGCAATTGGATGATTGTCACTTCTTTCTTGAATAATATCGTGACTGGTTGATTCGATTTTAAGGATATGAGTCTGGGGGAACAATACTGTTTTCGTAATTAATAGACAGAACGGAAAGGAGTGGTAAAACGGTGCGATTACGATACATACCGGGGCCCTCGTCATTACAAATATACGATTTAATCCGCGTGCCAACGATCATCGCGATGGCGGCGCGTTTCTTCCTCCACTTCATTGTTTGGAATTATTAAAGACCCGGAACACAGTGTAACGATCCGGGCCACGGACTCGTTTAATTACCACGCTTCCTTCGATCGTCTACGAAACTGCGAAGTCCGTGGAGTGAACCACCTATGAAACGATAGAGACTCTTTCGAGCCTCGTGAGATATAACTGTAAAACGTATACACATAACTGGCCAGGAATTCGCAACCATACGCTAATATGCTGAAAAAATACCCATAGGCGATCTATGTATAAGATTTCATATACAGCTCCCGGAAGATTTATTTGTCCATGGATCGTAAAAATGGAGGAAGCGCTGGTGTACAGGGTATTCAAAAAAATGTGGAACACTGTGATGGATTACTCTGTAAATTGCAGTCGTTGTACATAATAATACCTACTCAACGATGCTATATAAGACGCAAAATGTTATATAACATTCTTCTTTCTGTTTTTTTAACAACTTTTATAACTTTGCTATATGTATAGCGTAGACGCAGCTTTAGACTCTGAAACAAAGCCTCGAATGGAATTTCATTAGTCTTGATTTTTATCTCAATTTTCCACGTAGAATCCACCCATCCTGTGAATGTGTCCCATAGTTTTTTTTAGCACTCTGTATAACCAGGCGTGTAGAAATCTAGAAATATACATAAAGCACAGATCCATCGAAACGTCCCGGTAACGTGTTTGGTCGCACGGGTCTACACCTACAAAACCGTTTCCAGGAGGGGGGGGGGTGTGGGGGAACAGCAGCAAGTCTATTTGTTGAGAGGCGCTTGCTCGCGCCGTTGTTGAAGTAGAATCTCTCGAAGAGAAACGAACGATGAGAGGGGTGGCGGTTCGATTGGGACACGCGATATATTACGTTCCTTGGCCACGTATATGTATACGTGCTGACTGCTTCTCCATGCATAAGTAGACGCACTGCATAAATAGCAACGCGAGAAGAGAGAGAGAGAGAGGGGGAGGTGTGTGTGTGTGTGTGTGTGTATGCGTATGCGTAAACCGTGTATGCACACGCAGACAGACGTTGAAACATAAAGAGTGAAAAGGACGGATATCGGCACGTGAGTAATGCGAGCACGCGCGTTTTAACGATTTCTGATGTTTCTAATTCTTCTATTTTTTCTACCCACTGCTTCCTTGTTCGGAGCAGTCAAAAGAGCCTCTCCTACTCGACCGAACTATAAACGGCCTTTAGAACCAGGGAGCAGTGAGATCCATTCTACCCTTTGATTCTCGGAACCTCTCTCGTCCCGTTTGCCAATTCTTTTTCTCCTCCCAGTTCGAGACGTCGCTCGCGAACCTATTCTCGAGGTTGATTAACATGAAGAAAACGCGCGTCCGGTCTTCTATTACAAGTGACGTAACGGCAGTGTTCCTGTAAACTGTAAACGTTTACACAAGTTTTTTCTTTATCGAGCGGTATGGTAGCTGACGTCAGCTTGACGAAATAGAGGACAGGGTTTGCGATTGTTTCTTCGGCAGAAGCTATACTAATAATGTCTAGAATAGAATCTCTTGTAAGTTTACCCTAGTGGCGATCAGTACACCACATGGCTTGTCTGAGATTTTTTTGGCACTACTGCTTGGAATATTCATATTTTGTTCTGTCAGTTGTATAGGTTCGTTAGAAAGAATAATAATTTGACTTTGCCAGGTTAATATTTCTGGTTGTTGCATTTATAAATAATCTATTTTAAACTATTTTATCGAGACACCAGCCATACCTACGCGAGTAAGCTTAACCTCTTGAGGGATACTGGCACGTATGTGTACGTTTAGATGAAAATGTAATTAACTATTCACTAGGAAGTTCCCCAACAAAAAAGTATACTCTACCAATTGATTGTCGTTGGTATATATTTTTATAAAATACAGCTGAACAATAAAACAAGATTCTTTCTGGTCTTAATAAATTCGTCCCTGAAAAGGTTAAAACCCGCGGTGGTCAGTGAATTAGCCCATTAAAGACCAATGTCATTTTAATAATACCATTTTATTTGGAATTTTGTTTCAGTCGATTTGCATTATTGAATTGTTTTCTAACATTGTGAAGAATATAAAACCTTGACAGAAGATCACCTTGGAGCCTCGAGTGGATCGTAGAAAATAGTTTCAAACATTTTTTTTTCAGAAGGGCTAATACGTACGAAATAACTGTAGACCAGTTGGTTCCACGGAGAAATTAGATCCCTCTTCGGATTTCCTCCAGATGGTTCCCTCTCTCTGTCCTTTCCACCGTAGATTCGTGTCGGTGCGTAATTAGTGCCAATTAGTCCACGGATAAAATAGACCCCACAGACCATGACCACCGGGAGACAGCATCACGATGCAAATAGAGAAAATCCACACCCCTTCCTCCCCTAGCGGGTAGGAAACGAATCGCAAATAACAGGTCACTGGCTGGATTCCTGTTCGCTCGGGACAATTAACGAAAGAAACAGGAGCAGTCTATGTGTATTAAAGGAATCGCCTGCGTCCAATGATCAATTGCGTCGGGGATGCATAATCTATGCAAACAAAATCATAATCAGTCTAATCGATCTCTCAGGAATTAAGCTAGCAAGAAATTGTAACCGGTGGATCGATCGTCTTTTCATTTCCTTTATCGCTGTTACGTCCGAAGATCCAATAACCGATAAAGGGAACACAGATCTCTGCTTCCGGGGTGTATCATTATGTAGACTATTAAAGCTTAATTTGCAACGCAGTCAAGCCAGTGTACAACGAACATAAATCTGAAGAAAACACGTACTCTGATAACATTTATTGGTAGGAACTTACCTGTGAGGAATGACAAAACGTATCCAAACGAAGTACAGTAAATCGTCGATTAACGCACGAAACTCGGGACCGCTTTGGAGTAGTTGCCGCAGAGGGACACGGTTTCTGCACTTCATGAATTGTCATTTCACGAACTGCATTTTGGGCCTCGCTCTTTCTGTGCGGAACCCACCACTAGTGGGAATGAAGCTGAAGTATTTAACGTAGAGACCCTTCCGCGCAGTTATCGAGTCTTCACTGTAGATAAACCGTTTGGAAAATCATGATCTCAATTGCAAACGGACAAACGGTAATCCACGTGAAAGAAGGCTGTCCAAGTGGCAAGAATCCAGTGTAAATAAATTTATCGACCATAAATATGTACTTGATCACGAGAGCCGTTGCATATGCGATCATTCTGGGGGCTTTTATCGAACCAGGACACGATACACGATCTGCAGTTTTTTCACAGTGTTTCGTGTTATTCTATGGTGTACCGCAAACGGTCGATCGTGCGCGGATTCGGAAAATCTGCGGCGAAGCCTCGATTCTTCGGGTTACGGTACACAGCATCCTTTCGCGAATATAGTGACATAATAGGCAAACGTCCAGGCCGATGCACCGTTATGCAGAATGGTGCTGAGGTCAAAGAGCCCGGCGCGCATGGATGGGAAGGGAAGAAGCGGCGGAGGCTGGGATGTGCTCGCCGCGGTTGCATCGGATATGCTCGTTCGGCTGGTTCACTCGTGAATATTCGAACGGACGCGAGATCACGAGATAATATGAAACAGTGGGCGAACATTCACGCTGAAAGTGATACATTCGGAAATTTATGAAAATTTTCGTGGAATTTCTCGAGTCAGTGATCTATCAATTCAATGCTTTTGAAACGGTGACGATGCTAATGCACCCAATTCTGTTTTTCCACAAATTGGGTGTACAGTGACTCACAAATCCGTTCAGAGATTTCTGAAAGAACTTTTATCATCGTTCTGTAAGAAATTTATCTTAATTTTTAAATAAAATTCGCATAGCGGTAAATAATTTGGTAAAATAGAAGTGACAGCCTTTCGTGAATAAACTGGTGAGTCACTGTGTGTCTATTATTACCTCTTACTGGATCTATAGATTGTAAAGAAAACAAAACAAAATATAGTACAGTGGGACCTTGATTAACCGGATCGACCAGTCAGGGTTTCGTAATTACTAAGTTACGAATGTTTTTAGAAAGATTGGAGTCGAACGGAAATTTGACAGCCATGTTAACGCTCGAATGACAAGGTGTGGGTTTTAAGGTCGCAGGAGGAACTACAACTTGGGTCGTATAGGATCTGGACCTTACCAAGTACGAACCAATACTTGCAAAATTACAGTGGAAGAAGAAATAGCGACGAAAAAATTATTAAATAAATCCCTGGAATTCCCTTTCACAATCACAATGTTAAAAAATAGTATTCAGTAATGTAAATTAACCATTGGTCCTTAATGGGTTAAAATTTGTACATTCTGTTTTCAATCGGGAAGAGACATTCGGCATCGTTGACATATTGACAAAACGTTTACACGCTGTTCCTATTTGTCATCTCGGTGGCAAATGCCATTAGATCGTACCTTTCTCTTGGATCGAATTTCCATGTCGTGTAAAACACGCTAGAGCTTAATTGACACGACCAGTATATTTTCGAAATTTCTCTTTCACACGACACCGAACAACAAATGCAATTACAAGACACGCTCTGCAGTCGTAATTTATTGCTCTACACGAGAGAGTGAGAGATGGTACGTCGATATCCTGCTCTTCTCGATTACTTTGTATGTCGCGGTTATATGCAATTACGAGCTCGCATTTGCGTTAAATAATGCGCATTTCTAATGGGTGGCTGCCTGTTCGATCGCAAAACTCGTTTCGCCGGGGCGTTTCAATCTTGGCCGTTGACACTGACCTAATAAGGGTTAAATGGATTGTTCCTGAACGTTCTATTGCACGCAGCACGCGTCTCGATCGGGGGTGTTCGCTTCGTATATATTCGCGCACGCATTTAAATCGTGTATACGCGTCACACTGGGGCCTCTCGTGTATACATATACGTACTGTACATATGACCTTTAATGAATCCCCCGAAGAGAGGATATCACGCTGGATTGTTAACGATTTATCGATAAATTTCTGTCGTCGACACGTGTTGGTACGGTTCCCGATAAAATGCAGCTTTCGCTTTATCATTACCATCCTGCGGTATTTGCATATAAACCTGTAACTTATTACGTGGATATACGGTGTATCCCATAAAAACTTTTTTTGAAAGTTATATCACGATTAATGTACAGGATATTGATGTAGTATTATTAAACAAATTTTTTCGAAACAATATGGACCAACTTCGAACTACGCTAAAAAATGGAAAACAATTATATTTTTATTATTTATACAGAAATGCAACAACGGTTAAAAAATTGTTTTCTCTTACTAAAGAGCATATTAAATACATGGTATAGTTTGTATATGCAACGTGGATGATTCATCCACACCGAAAGGTGTAAAAATTGTCTTCAACTGCATTTCGTCCCAAGTGAAGATGTAATTTGACCAGCGAATAAAGTAGATCCAGTATTGTAGATTCGCGATGCACATCTAGAAGTGTAAATTCCCCTTCAGCACATACATAGGTACACTTGTATATCGAAAGATTTAAACGAGCGAATTACATTCCTATCTTATTCTCCAGACCGATATTTCATCGACGAAGGCGTGCCGCCGCGCGTTTCTTATACATAGAAATGGAAATTATGAATTCAAGCGTCGTCGGTAGTTGCCAATCGGCCTCTTCCTTTTCACTTACCGCTATGTGGTTACTTTTACGCATAATCAGCTGGTCGGCATCCCTTTTCATTATTCCTCACGGAACGTCGTAAATACCGAAAAAGGAAGTAAACGCGACGGACGACGTTACCGCACTTAACACGCCTACCAGCCCCCTCCCCTCCCTCCTTGGGCAAAATAACATCTTTCGTGTTGGAAAATCGTGCCACTTTCGCGAACTTAGTAAAATCTAATGTATTGTTCGGTTCGCTAAATATATCGAGAAATTATTTCGCTTTATTTAATCCCTCGACGATTTACGATCTCGTGTCTGTACATACATACATACATACATACATACATACATACGTGGAGGATAGGATAGGTAAGTGTCTTTTTGTTCGGTGATTTTGTTCTCTCGACATCCTCGAATCATTTCTTTTTTTTTTTTTCATTTTCCATTTAGCCACTCGTAATTGGGACGTTTTGTTCGAGAGAGTAGCTGATCTCCGCCCGAGGGTGTGTGTGCGCACGAATCAGGGGAGAGAGATCAGGGGAGTCAGACGGCCAAGCGCTTGACAAAACAATCGCTCCTCGTTGCGGTTACGTCTAGGTCTAGAGAATTTATAGAAGCAGAACCTCTAATAATCTCACAGGAGCTTTTTCTATCAATCTATACATATATGTATGTGTACATACACAGGGTGTCCCATTTAAATCGACCCACTCGAATTGGTATCACCGAAACTATTGACGATATTAAAAAATAAAAAGATAAATTGCCATGAAATTGGAATTAGAGGAGCGAATATGATATCGTATTACGATGTGCCAAACGTGCAACAATTCACAAGATCGAAGGTAACGGTTGTTAGGCCCCCAACTGAGGCCCCGTTAATTAATCGACGAAAGTCATTAGTCCTGTCGATTGTCTCGAAAAGCCTTTCTGGACACACGTGTACGTGCGAGCTCGTGCTCGTTTCGTGGGTAGATTAATGGCGTTGAAGCTATTACGGGAAGAGATTGACGAGCAAAGCTTAACGGGAACGTTTTGACGCGGAAATCCGACGCAAAAAAGATACCCACTGCTGTGTACGGTATTACGTCGCTCGGACGAGTGGAATTAGCCGGACACGTATGCCTTTACCGCCCTTCCTTCTGCACTGATCCGTCCGCGTGTGCACGATCACGATTGTCCGACAAAAAATGCCGCGATCGTTTCCTCGGCGTAGGCAAACGTGTTGGGTGTCGTCGGGGGCAGCTCGTTGCTCTCTCGACATTGACGCGTGTTTGCTCGAAGATCCGTTTAATGGCTCCGTCATCCGTCAGTCACGATACACTACGTAATGCATACAGGGTGATACAAAATAAGGGTTCATAGCATCTACGGTAGATAGTAGGTATTCACGAAATGATGAAAAAATGTCTTAGTAAACATGGATCGAACGATTAATATTTGCAAAGTTATAAACGATTCTTTGTTTCGATTAAAGCAAGGGATTTTCTCGTTTCGGGAGCTATCTTACAGTAAAGACACCACCACCGTCAATCGATGGTGGTAACTTTGTCCCTAATGTACCTCGAAGATTTTCCGCGGAAAAAATATGGTCGTTCACGGGGACCATAATGCAGC